>NC_143040.1:16087500-16400000 GCF_057628025.1 Oncorhynchus mykiss
TATGGGGAGGCGCAGCAGCTTCCTGGTATGTCATCTTCCTCCAAGAGGTCTGGGACAAACACCTGTCAGCAGGAAGAGGGAGGCGGAGGTGGAGGCGGAGGTGGATGCAGGGATGTCTTATCAGAGAACGTGCTCCATCCAGTGGAAATGATAGTGGCAAGGCAGGTGGAACCGGTACAATGTGCAGGGGATTTGAGGTAGTATGTACATGTAGGTATAGTTAAAGTGACTATGCATAGATGATAAACAGAGAGTAGCAGCAGCGTAAAAGAGAGGTTGGCGGGTCGGGGGGGGGGGGGGGGGGGGACGACACACAATACAAATAGTCTGGGTAGCCATTTGATTATCTGTTTAGGAGTCAGGGGTAAAAGCTGTTGAGAAGCCATTTGGTCCTAGACTTGTCGCTCCGGTACCGCTTGCCATGCGGTAGCAAAGAGAACCATCTATGACTGGAGTGGCTATGAGATAGGCACAGGACTTTCAGATATCAGTCTAGCTGCCTGAAGGAAGATAGTGGTGCAGTGGCACAACTTTGGTTTTAGAAGTGGGTGGGACATAATTATTATGATGTATTTTTTTATCCAGTTGGATCAACACTCCAAACAGCCTACCCGACTGCTCGGAGGCGACCAGACTCAAGACATATTACTAAACATGTCTGATATTGATGTGTTTATGTAGTCCACTAGATGGCACTGTGTTGACAGGGATCCCCAGAGCAGCGTTTATTCCCTGTCCATCTAATTACACATTAGGCCTGTAATATGCCATTCCACAGCCATGGGTTTCAGATTAATGGCTTCCACTCACTCACTCCATCCCTCCCTCCTTTTTCTCCTTTTCCTCCCTCCATCCCTCCCTCCCTTTTCTCCTTTTCCTCACTCCATCCCTCCCTCCCTTTTCTCCTTTTCCTCCCTCCATCCCTCCCTCCCTCCCTTTTCTCATTTTCCTCCCTCCATCTCCTCCCTCCTTTTCCTTCCTTCCTTCCTTCCTTCCTTCCTTCCTTCCTTCCTTCCTTCCTTCCTTCCTTCCTTCCTTCCTTCCTCCCTCCCTCCACCCCCTTCCTCCTTTCCCTCCATCCCTCAATCCCCTCCCCCCCTTCCTCGCACGGTTCCGGCCAACCTCCCTCAATTACCGTCGGGGGCAGGCCACAGCACAGGGGAGGGTCTGCTGTGGAATGGAGGGAGGGATGGAGGGATATTGATGTGATGAGGGGAGGGGAGGGGAGGTGACAGCGGCTGCCACGCCAGTGCAGCAGTGTATATGTTCAGAGATGCGATGTGTGTGTGTGTTGATGTGAGTGTGTGTATGTGTGTGTTGACGTTTGCGTGTGTGTGTGTGTGTGTGTGTGTGTGTGTGTGCGTGCGTGTGTGTGTGTGTGTGTTATGAGCCTATAAAGTAATTGTGGACCCACACCATGACTGTTGTTGTTGTTCGTTGTCTGCATGTGGAGAGATGACAAATGGCTTGACACCCATGAAGGATGAATCTATTTCAATGATTGTACTACTGCTACACCTACTACGTGTAGGGAAAATGACCATGTGAATGAAATATATAGTGGAAACAATAATTACCATGTTGTGACTTGACACATAAATACACTTGGATGTGATTTCAGTCTGCAGCTCTGGTTTGTGTGTGTTTTATAGTCTTTTGAGCCTCAACATGTATTCTGTCTCTGGCTCTGTCTGTGTGTAGGACTCCAAGGCTTTGTCTAAAAGCCTCAGAAAGCCAAGTCTTCAGCAGAAACCACTATTAACGCTTCTCATCACCAATGTCAGGTTGACTCCCCTTGTTGCACGGAGAGAAGAAAAAGAAGATCCCACCTCCCTGTATAGGAGAACAGACTGGATCTCACACTAGGAGAGGAAATTGCTTCTCTTTTGTGGAACACTATTTTGTTTCTCGATCACAGTGAGTGGTGAGGAATCCCTATAGCGTTCTGGAGAGGAAGTGCAGGAGTGTGTGGTCACTTTCAGAGGGTGTGTGTATCTGGTGTGTGGTCACTTTCAGAGGGTGTGTGTATCTGGTGTGTGGTCACTTTCAGAGGGTGTGTGTATCTGGTGTGTGGTCACTTTCAGAGGGTGTGTGTATCTGGTGTGTGTGCGCCTACTTGCATCTGTGTGGTCCTCTGTTTGTGCATGTATGTGAGTGTAAGTACTCTATTGTAAGTACTTGTATTAGTTCCTCCTCCTCCTCTTCTCCTCCTCTTCCTCATCCTCCTCCTCCTCCTCCCCATCTTCCTCTTCCACTTCCTTTTGATTCTCCTCCTCCTCTTCCTCTTCCTCTTCATCTTCTTCCTCCTCCTCCTCCTCATCTTTCTCCTCCCTTTCCCCTTCCTCTTCCTCCTCCTCAGATAACTTCATTAAGGAGCCTGGTCACGCTGCCTGGCCCTGCCTCTCTCGCTGACTGGCTGACAAAATACTTCATACATGAAATCTGTCATTTCCTGTCCTGGAGTGTGAATAATAGAATCATTTGACACAGCAGCTAGGTGCCACACAGCTGGTTCGCCGCATGGAGAAGGAGGTTTCCTCCACTCAGAACTAGAAGAACTAGAGGAGACTGGTGATTGAAGAGGAGTAAAGATTTGGGGATGAAAGCTTTTATTAAAAGACCCTTGTTGTTACTTTGAGAGAGTGTATTTGTCTGTGGTGGAGCAGGGGGTGTTGGGTAGAGGGAGTAGAAAAGACATGTTGAGCTATGCCTGCATCTCATTTTATAGTTTCACCCGGAGAGTTTTTAGCTCCTGACTGATTGTTATGGTTCATCGATGAACCCCCCCGTGACGTGCCACCCCCCTAACCGTGACGACAATGCAGTGCTAACAGGCAACTAAGCATAAACAATAACCCATAACCCACAGGTGGAAAAAATGCTACTTAAGTATGATCCCCAATTAGAGACAACGATTACCAGCTGCCTCTAATTGGGAATCATACACAAACCCCAACATAGAAAATGAAACCTAAAACCCCACATAGAAATAATAAACTAGACTAAAACTCTCTACCATAGAAAATACAGGTTTAAGACAGTGTGACTCCTCCCTCATGTCTGGTCCATTGTGGTCAGTCCTACATTTACCTAAATCACCCCTGCACTGAGTCTGAACCCATTAAGGCATGGCTCTCTCAACACACTATCTGGTGGGGTTGGATAGGGGTTCTGGGGGGAGGGAGGGGTGGGGGCAAGAGTGAGTGTGTGTGTGTTTTTTTGTGTGTTTGCTTGCGGATGACGGGGTATGACTGCATGTGTGTGTGTGTGTGTGTGTGTGTGTGTGTGTGTGTAACTGTATGACTGTGTGTGTGTGTTTGTGCATGAATGCACGCATTTGTGTGTGTGTGTGTGTGTCCCCACACACACAGTAATTGAATAGGCTCGTCCTAGAATCCCTTATTAGGGACAATGGTAGAGACATGGGCAGCATGGTGAGGCACAGAGGCAGAGCAGAGTGCTCTTTTCAGAGGTAAGTGGGGAGCTGAAGGACAGCCGGTGAAAAAGCCCCCTGCCTCTCATGTGGCGTGCTCCACAAGCCTTAAGAGACCATTGTATTAGTGAGAGAGGGAGGGAGAGAGGCAGAGAGGGGGGAGAGAGAGAGAGAAAGAGAGGGGAGAGAGAGGGGGGGGGGGAGAGAGAGAGAGGGGGGGAGAAAGAGAGAGAGGCGAGAGAGAGAGAGAGAGAGAGAGAGAGAGAGTGGCACACACACTCACAGACATAATGCAGATTGCACACATACAATCATGTATACACACACATAAAGAAGAGAGAGGTAAGAGGAGAGAGATGGCCCTTCAGGAGATGGCCCTTCCCCCACCTCTCTTCCTTTCCCCTTTTCCCTCCTTCCACCTCATTGACTGATGTAACTGAAGGTGAGGCGCTGCACTGGAGAAACAAACAGTGACGCAAGAACGCAGCCCACGTGAGGAAAGCAAATATACACCTTCCTAAGCCATTCTGGTGTGCGTGTGTGTATTGTCTATGTGTGAGGTCTCCTAATGTGTGTGTGTGTCACAGTGTGTGTGTGTGTGTATTGTCAGTGTGAGGTTTCCTAACATTGTCTAACAAGCAGCCCTGAGCCATATAGCAGGTTAATATTTGAAATCTGTCTGTGTCTCCTTCACATATTTGGCTGTCAAGAATATATGAATGGAAATAAAATATTTTAAAATAATGTTTAAAATGATCTGGAAGAGACGCTTTGAAATGTTAGAGTGCCTTTAGAATCAGAGTGGTATGTGGAACTCAAAGCCCTTGGTCCACTTCATTAGGGCATGCAACAGAAAGCTTCAATTAGCTTTCTTATTGGCTAAGAATGTGTGGTCCCTACCCTTTTCAGTCTGTTTTTTTCCCAATGAACACAGCCCGTCTGTTGGTTTTTCAGTTGGAACTAATACCTTGTAACAGGCACAGGAGGTTGGTGGCACCTTAATTGGGGAGGACGGGCTCGTGGTAATGGATGGAGCGGTATAGGTGGAATGGTATCAAATACATAAACGTCTGAGAGACTTTTTCTGGAAGGTTACCAGAAAGGTTTATCAGATCGCTGAAGTGTGTGTGTGTATGTGTGTGTGTGAATCATATTTGTGCACACGTACACTACATGCCCTAAATTATGACGACACCTGCTTGTCGATCTCATTCCAAAATCATGGGCATTAATATGGTCCCCCCTTTTCTGCTATAACAGCCTCCACTCTTCTGTGAAGGCTTTCCACTAGATGTTGGAACATTGCTGCAGGGACTAATGCCACAAGAACATTAGTGAGGTCGGGCATTGATGTTGGGCGATTAGGCCTGGCTCACAATCGGCGTTCCAATTCATCCCAAAGGTGTTTGATGGGGTTGAGGTCAGGGCTCTGTACAGGCCAGTCAAATTCTTCTACACCGATCTCGACAAACCATTTGTGTACGGAACTCCCTTTGTTCCTGGGGGCATTGTCATGCTGAAACAGGAAAGGTCCTTCACCAAGCTGTTGCCACAAAGTTGGAAGCCCAGAATCGTCTAGAATGTCATTGTATGCTGTAGCGCTAAGAATGTCCTTCACTGGAACTAAGGGGCCAGAACCATAAAAAACAGTCACGGACCATTATTCTTCATCCACCAAACTTTACAGTTGGCATTTTGCATTGGGGCAGATACCGTTCTCCTGGCATCCGCCAAACCCAGATTTGTTAATCAGGCTGCTAGATGGTGAAGCGTGATTATTCAATCCAGAGAACGCGTTTCCAATCCTCCAGAGTCCAATGAGTCCTTTACACCACTCCAGCCAACGTGTGGCATTGCCCATGGTGATCTTAGGCTTGTGTGCGGCTGGTAGGCCATAGAAACCCATTTCATGAAGCTCTCGATGAACAGTTCTTGAGCTGACGTTGCTTCCAGAGGCAGTTTGGAACCCGTTGTTTAGTGTTACAACCGAGGACAGACTTTTATGCAGATTTTTACGCGATACGTGCATCAGCACTTGTCTGTCCCGTTCTATGAGCTTGTGTGGTTTACCACTTAATGGCTGAGCCGTTGTTACTCCTAGATGTTTCCACTTCACAATAACAGCACTTACAGTTGACCAGGGAGGCTCTAGCAGGGCAGAAATTTGCCAAACTGACTTGTTGGAAAGGTGGCATCCTATGACGGTGCCACGTTGAAAGTCACTGAGCTTTTCAGTAAGGCCATTCTACTGCCAATGTTTGTCTATGGAGATTGCATGGCTGCATGCTCGGTTTTAAACACCTGTCAGCAACGGGTGTGGCTGAAATAGAATCCAGTCATTTGAAGGGGTGTCCACATACTTTTGTATATATAGTGTATGTGTGTGTGTAAATGTGTCTAAAAATGTGTGTGTCCTCCAGCCTCCAGAGAACCAGCTGAGTCCTCTCCGGCCCTAGGGGTGGTGTGAGCCTCTCCTCCCCCAGAGCAGGCCTCATTAGGAGTGGGGACAGCCTCCCCCTCTCTCCCCAGCCTCCCCCTATCTCCTCCCGCCGCTCCAGCAAGCCACGGCCCTAGGAAAACAAGTCAGGTGCTAAAATGTGAACGTGGATTAGTTTCTATGCCAACGGCAGCAGGACAACGTGCCGCTCACGCATCCACAGCCAGGGTCCTCTGTCTGCTAGACACTTGTTTCTATCCCCCCTGTTTCTCTCCTCCTCCTCCTCCTCCTCCTCCTCCTCCTCTCTGATTCCTCTTCTCTCTGTCAGTCCAGGGAGATAAGCCGTTGCCCTGTGCCTGGTATTAAACCTTATCTCACCCAGCTGGCTCTCACGGCCTGCAGGGTCGGAGCAAAGCGACGGACGGAGGTCTCCGTCTCCTAAATGACCACCTTTGGGTTCTTTGCATTGTGTTTTGACTGTAACGGTATACTGGTTGGAATGGGTTTAGATTAGTGGTATTTTTCCCGCTCTCTCTCAGTGTTGAAATCACCATGAAATCATCATGTATTACGTATGGAAGGTATACGTTGTGAGGTATACAGTTCACTGATGTCTATCACCTGAGCAAACAGAAAAAAACTGACATCTCAGGCAGTATTTATATTCCTTTTCAGGCCACCGTCTATGTAAACGCATTGGAGTCCAATAGCTTATATTACATATCATCAGTCATTCTCACCCTGTATGTAAATAGAGAGAGGCAGATAGATAGCCAGCCAGTCAGCAACTGGAGCCACATGCAGCATTTCCTTTGTGTGGTATTTCCTCCTGCTAACCCTCCTGCTACGGCTTGTCCTTCTCCATGCAGAGAGAGAGAGGGACAGAGCGAGGGAGAGGGAGGAGGAGAGAGAGGCAGAGATAGTGAGACATACATCACACAATCTCTCTCTCTCTCTCTCTCTCTCTCTCTCTCTCTCTCTCTCTCTCTCTCACACACACACACACACACACACACACACACACACACACACACACACACACACACACACACACACACACACACACACACACACAGGCAGGTTCTAGGGGGAGGCAAGGGTTAATGTGAAAACAATAACAAGGGGAGCGTGCGGCGCAGCTCCCTGGAAGTGTCAGGCTCTCTGTTCATTGACAGTGTCGTGCACCCAACGCCCCGAGAGCGCCGGCAGCCTCACAAAGACAGACAGCTCGAATTAATCCCAGAGGGGGAGTGCGTGACAGTTTGGCAGTACAGAGAATTGAAAAGGAGGGAGGATGCTGGAAATGGGGAAGGTGCGAGCATTTGTCAAATCATAATTAAATGATGAATCACTATTCCGTTATTAACGATGCCCGACCAAACCTCCCCTGAAAGAAAAAAAAAGGAATCAAAAATTATAGAGCGGCGACCACAGACATTGTGACCAGACAAAAAATATGGTTTATCCTCTCTGCCAAGCTCGGTCTTTTTGTTTTTACAGGGTTGTGCTTTCTTAAAATACAATGCTGTTTTTGTTTTGTTTCACACATTTTAAAATGAGTCTATCCTATGGATAATATACATGGTATTCCAACACCATATCACAAAATGAGTGACTTCTTAAATAATATTTAAAAAATCGAACAAAATGAATCAGCAATTCAAAATAATATCAGATAAAATCAAAGAGCGTTGGGACAGTAACCGAAAGGTTGCTGGTTTGATTCCCAGACCAGACAGGGTGGAAACATCTGCTGTTCTGCCCTTGAGCAAGGCAGTTAACGCCCAACAACAACCCCCAACAACAACTGCTCCCCAGGTGCCGATGATGTGTACGTGGAATAAGTCAGCCCCCCCCAGCACCTCTCTGATTCAGGTTAAATGTGAAAGACACATTTTGGCTTAATGCATTCAGTTGTAAGACTGACTAGGTTTCCCCCTTTCCCCAACAGGTGTAGACTAACAGTGAAATGCTTACGGGTCCTTTTCCAACATTGCAGACTTAAAGATAAAGAAATACAATGAAAAATGTAAATAGTGCACAAGTGAATAAGGAATAACAGTAAAAAGTAAAAATACCATGGTTACAGTATATACAGGGAATACCAGGTAATACCATGGCTACAGTATATACAGGGAATACCAGGTAATACCATGGCTACAGTATATACAGGAAATACCAGGTAATACCATGGCTACAGTATATACAGGGAATACCAGGTCAGGTAATACCATGGCTACAGTATATACAGGGAGTACCAGGTAATACCATGGCTACAGTATATACAGGGAGTACCAGGTAATACCATGGTTACAGTATATACAGGGAATACCAGGTAATACCATGGCTACAGTATATACAGGGAATACCAGGTAATACCATGGCTACAGTATATACAGGGAATACCAGGTAATACCATGGCTACAGTATATACAAGGAGTACCAGGTAATACCATGGCTACAGTATATACAGGGAATACCAGGTAATACCATGGCTACAGTATATACAGGGAATACCAGGTAATACCATGACTACAGTATATACAGGGAATACCAGGTAATACCATGGCTACAGTATATACAGGGAATACCAGGTAATACCATGGCTACAGTATATACAGGGAGTACCAGGTAATACCATGGCTACAGTATATACAGGGAGTACCAGGTAATATCATGGCTACAGTATATACAGGGAGTACCAGGTAATAGCATGGCTACAGTATATACAGGGAGTACCAGGTAATACCATGGCTACAGTATATACAGGGAATACCAGGTAATACCATGGCTACAGTATATACAGGGAGTACCAGGTAATACCATGGCTACAGTATATACAGGGAAAACCAGGTAATACCATGGCTACAGTATATACAGGGAGTACCAGGTAATACCATGGCTACAGTATATACAGGGAGTACCAGGTAATATCATGGCTACAGTATATACAGGGAGTACCAGGTAATAGCATGGCTACAGTATATACAGGGAGTACCAGGTAATACCATGGCTACAGTATATACAGGGAATACCAGGTAATAGCATGGCTACAGTATATACAGGGAGTACCAGGTAATACCATGGCTACAGTATATACAGGGAAAACCAGGTAATACCATGGCTACAGTATATACAGGGAATACCAGGTAATACCATGGCTACAGTATATACAGGGAATACCAGGTAATACCATGGCTACAGTATATACAGGGAATACCAGGTAATACCATGGCTACAGTATATACAGGGAGTACCAGGTAATACCATGGCTACAGTATATACAGGGAGTACTAGGTAATAGCATGGCTACAGTATATACAGGTAGTACCAGGTAATACCATGGCTACAGTATATACAGGGAGTACCAGGTAATACCATGGCTACAGTATATACAGGGAGTACCAGGTAATACCATGGCTACAGTTTATACAGGGAGTACCAGGTAATACCATGGCTATATACAGGAAGTACCAGGTAATACCATGGCTACAGTATATACAGAGAGCACCAGGTAATAGCATGGCTACAGTATATACAGGGAGTACCAGGTAATACCATGGCTACAGTATATACAGGGAGTACCAGGTAATACCATGGCTATATACAGGGAGTACCAGGTAATAGCATGTCCATATACAGGGAGTACCAGGTAATAGCATGGCTACAGTATATACAGGGAGTACCAGGTAATACCATGGCTACAGTATATACAGGGAGTACCAGGTAATAGCATGGCTACAGTATATACAGGGAGTACCAGGTAATACCATGGCTACAGTATATACAGGGAGTACCAGGTAATACCATGGCTACAGTTTATACAGGGAGTACCAGGTAATACCATGGCTATATACAGGAAGTACCAGGTAATACCATGGCTACAGTATATACAGAGAGCACCAGGTAATAGCATGGCTACAGTATATACAGGGAGTACCAGGTAATACCATGGCTACAGTATATACAGGGAGTACCAGGTAATACGATGGCTATATACAGGGAGTACCAGGTAATTGCATGGCCATATACAGGGAGTACCAGGTAATACCATGGCTACAGTATACACAGGGAGTACCAGGTAACAGCATGGCTACAGTATATACAGGGAGTACCAGGTAATAGCATGGCTATATACAGGGAGTACCAGGTAATACCATGGCTATATACAGGGAGTACCAGGTAATAGCATGGCTACAGTATATACAGGGAGTACCAGGTAATAGAATGGCTACAGTATATACAGGGAGTACCAGGTAATACCATTGCTATATACAGGAAGTACCAGGTAATACCATGGCTACTGTATATACAGGGAGTACCAGGTATAATACCATGGCTACAGTATATACAGGGAGTACCAGGTAATACCATGGCTATATACAGGGAGTACCAGGTAATACCATGGCTATATACAGGGTGTACCAGGTAATACCATGGCTACAGTTTATACAGGGAGTACCAGGTAATACCATGGCTATATACAGGAAGTACCAGGTAATACCATGGCTACAGTATATACAGAGAGTACCAGGTAATAGCATGGCTACAGTATATACAGGGAGTACCAGGTAATTCCTTGGCTATATACAGGGAGTACCAGGTAATACCATGGCTACAGTTTATACAGGAAGTACCAGGTAATTCCTTGGCTATATACAGGGAGTACCAGGTAATACCATGGCTACAGTTTATACAGGAAGTACCAGGTAATTCCTTGGCTATATACAGGGAGTACCAGGTAATACCATGGCTACAGTTTATACAGGAAGTACCAGGTAATTCCTTGGCTATATACAGGTAGTACCAGGTAATACCATGGCTACAGTTTATACAGGAAGTACCAGGTAATTCCTTGGCTATATACAGGGAGTACCAGGTAATACCATGGCTACAGTTTATACAGGGAGTACCAGGTAATACCATGGCTACAGTTTATACAGGGAGTACCAGGTAATACCATGGCTACAGTTTATACAGGGAGTACCAGGTAATTCCTTGGCTATATACAGGGAGTACCAGGTAATACCATGGCCACAGTTTATACAGGGAGTACCAGGTAATTCCTTGGCTATATACAGGTAGTACCAGGTAATACCATGGCTACAGTTTATACAGGAAGTACCAGGTAATTCCTTGGCTATATACAGGGAGTACCAGGTAATACCATGGCTACAGTTTATACAGGGAGTACCAGGTAATACCATGGCTACAGTTTATACAGGGAGTACCAGGTAATACCATGGCTATATACAGGGAGTACCAGGTAATACCATGGCTACAGTTTATACAGGAAGTACCAGGTAATTCCTTGGCTATATACAGGAAGTACCAGGTAATTCCTAGGCTATATACAGGAAGTACCAGGTAATTCCTTGGCTATATACAGGAAGTACCAGGTAATTCCTAGGCTATATACAGGGAGTACCAGGTAATACCATGGCTACAGTTTATACAGGAAGTACCAGGTAATTCCTAGGCTATATACAGGAAGTACCAATACTGAGTTGATGTGCAGGTGTATGAACTGATTGAGGTAGATTTTGTATGTACATATAGGTAGGGGTAAAGTGACCAGGCAACAGGATAGACAATAAACAGTAGCAGCAGTGTACGTGACATTGTGAGTGTGTGTGTGCCATTTCAAGGATATAAGGACCTCATTGTTCAACCAGGAAATGTATTACACCTTTTATACAGCAACTGTAGCTTGAACATTCTGTTTTATCTGAAAATTCCATGACTACTCTTAATAGAGGTAGCCTACCTGATCAACTTAGAAGCCATTCTCCAGTTGCGTCAATGCAGACCTTTAATCCACAGTAGCATCACTTTCACTGGTGCGTCATCAGACCAGTCAGGCAGGTTGAGTTACACCACCTCAACCTGCACAATGTCTCACCATGAGGAAGCACTATGGTAGCCACCAGCCACCAGCCATCTCACTTCTCATGTAGTGTGGCTCAATTTTGTGTTACTCAGGCCTCAAATCAGTACAACCTGCGTTGGGGTTTACGCAGTAAATATTTTTATTTTGTAAAAACCTACCACTACATTGCGTTATTTATGCTCTTAAAACAACCAAAATATTATTATATTTTATACTTCTAGTTTTAGATTATGCAAAAAAATTGTAATAGCGACCACAACTAGAAGCAAATTCGCCTCACAGATGCATCACAGGTGCTGGGATCGAGAGACTGAAAAACAGCCATCAGACTGCTAAATAGTCACTACTAGCCGACTTCTATCTCCAGGCCATCAGACTCCTAAATAGTCACCACTAGCCGGCTTCTATCTCCAGGCCATCAGACTCCTAAATAGTCACCACTAGCCGGCTTCTATCTCCAGGCCATCAGACTCCTAAATAGTCACTACTAGCCGGCTTCTATCTCCAGGCCATCAGACTCCTAAATAGTCACCACTAGCCGGCTTCTATCTCCAGGCAATCAGACTCCTAAATAGTCACTACTAGCCGGCTTCTATCTCCAGGCCATCAGACTGCTAAATAGTCACTACTAGCCGACTTCTATCTCCAGGCCATCAGACTCCTAAATAGTCACTACTAGCCGACTTCTATCTCCAGGCCATCAGACTCCTAAATAGTCACTACTAGCCAGCTTCTATCTCCAGGCCATCAGACTGCTAAATAGTCACCACTAGCTGGCTTCTATCTCCAGGCTATCAGACTCCTAAATAGTCACCACTAGCCGGCTTCTATCTCCAGGCCATCAGACTCCTAAATAGTCACCACTAGCCGACTTCTATCTCCAGGCTATCAGACTCCTAAATAGTCACTACTAGCCGACTTCTATCTCCAGGCCATCAGACTCCTAAATAGTCACCACTAGCCAACTTCTATCTCCAGGCCATCAGACTGCTAAATAGTCACCACTAGCCGGCTTCTATCTCCAGGCCATCAGACTCCTAAATAGTCACCACTAGCCAGCTTCTATCTCCAGGCCATCAGACTGCTAAATAGTCACCACTAGCCGACTTCTATCTCCAGGCAGTCAGACTCCTAAATAGTCACTACTAGCCGACTTCTATCTCCAGGCCATCAGACTCCTAAATAGTCACTACTAGCCGACTTCTATCTCCAGGCCATCAGACTCCTAAATAGTCACCACTAGCCGACTTCTATCTCCAGGCTATCAGACTCCTAAATAGTCACTACTAGCCGACTTCTATCTCCAGGCCATCAGACTCCTAAATAGTCACCACTAGCCGACTTCTATCTCCAGGCCATCAGACTGCTAAATAGTCACCACTAGCCGACTTCTATCTCCAGGCTATCAGACTCCTAAATAGTCACTACTAGCCGACTTCTATCTCCAGGCCATCAGACTCCTAAATAGTCACCACTAGCCGACTTCTATCTCCAGGCCATCAGACTCCTAAATAGTCACTACTAGCCGACTTCTATCTCCAGGCCATCAGACTCATAAATAGTCACCACTAGCCGACTTCTATCTCCAGCCCATCAGACTGCTAAATAGTCACCACTAGCCGGCTTCTATCTCCAGGCCATCAGACTCCTAAATAGTCACCACTAGCCGGCTTCTATCTCCAGGCCATCAGACTCCTAAATAGTCACCACTAGCCGGCTTCTATCTCCAGGCCATCAGACTCCTAAATAGTCACTACTAGCCGGCTTCTATCTCCAGGCCATCAGACTCCTAAATAGTCACTACTAGCCGACTTCTATCTCCAGGCCATCAGACTCCTAAATAGTCACTACTAGCCGGCTTCTATCTCCAGGCCATCAGACTGCTAAATAGTCACCACTAGCCGACTTCTATCTCCAGGCCATCAGACTCCTAAATAGTCACTACTAGCCGACTTCTATCTCCAGGCCATCAGACTCCTAAATAGTCACTACTAGCCGGCTTCTATCTCCAGGCCATCAGACTCCTAAATAGTCACTACTAGCCGACTTCTATCTCCAGGCCATCAGACTCCTAAATAGTCACTACTAGCCGACTTCTATCTCCAGGCTATCAGACTCCTAAATAGTCACCACTAGCCAGCTTCTATCTCCAGGCCATCAGACTGCTAAATAGTCACCACTAGCCGGCTTCTATCTCCAGGCCATCAGACTCCTAAATAGTCACCACTAGCCGGCTTCTATCTCCAGGCCATCAGACTCCTAAATAGTCACCACTAGCCAACTTCTATCTCCAGGCCATCAGACTGCTAAATAGTCACCACTAGCCGGCTTCTATCTCCAGGCCATCAGACTCCTAAATAGTCACCACTAGCCAGCTTCTATCTCCAGGCCATCAGACTGCTAAATAGTCACCACTAGCCGACTTCTATCTCCAGGCCATCAGACTCCTAAATAGTCACTACCAGCCGACTTCTATCTCCAGGCCATCAGACTCCTAAATAGTCACTACTAGCCGACTTCTATCTCCAGGCCATCAGACTCCTAAATAGTCACCACTAGCCGACTTCTATCTCCAGGCTATCAGACTCCTAAATAGTCACTACTAGCCGACTTCTATCTCCAGGCCATCAGACTCCTAAATAGTCACCACTAGCCGACTTCTATCTCCAGGCCATCAGACTCCTAAATAGTCACTACTAGCCGACTTCTATCTCCAGGCCATCAGACTCATAAATAGTCACCACTAGCCAGCTTCTATCTCCAGGCCATCAGACTGCTAAATAGTCACCACTAGCCGGCTTCTATCTCCAGGCCATCAGACTCCTAAATAGTCACCACTAGCCGGCTTCTATCTCCAGGCCATCAGACTCCTAAATAGTCACCACTAGCCGGCTTCTATCTCCAGGCCATCAGACTCCTAAATAGTCACTACTAGCCGGCTTCTATCTCCAGGCCATCAGACTCCTAAATAGTCACTACTAGCCGACTTCTATCTCCAGGCCATCAGACTCCTAAATAGTCACTACTAGCCGGCTTCTATCTCCAGGCCATCAGACTGCTAAATAGTCACCACTAGCCGACTTCTATCTCCAGGCCATCAGACTGCTAAATAGTCACTACTAGCCGGCTTCTATCTCCAGGCCATCAGACTCCTAAATAGTCACTACTAGCCGACTTCTATCTCCAGGCCATCAGACTCCTAAATAGTCACTACTAGCCGGCTTCTATCTCCAGGCCATCAGACTGCTAAATAGTCACCACTAGCCGACTTCTATCTCCAGGCCATCAGACTGCTAAATAGTCACCACTAGCCGGCTTCTATCTCCAGGCCATCAGACTCCTAAATAGTCACCACTAGCCGGCTTCTATCTCCAGGCCATCAGACTCCTAAATAGTCACCACTAGCCGGCTTCTATCTCCAGGCCCTCAGACTCCTAAGTAGTCACTACTAGCCGGCTTCTATCTCCAGGCCATCAGACTCCTAAATAGTCACTACTAGCCGACTTCTATCTCCAGGCCATCAGACTCCTAAATAGTCACTACTAGCCGGCTTCTATCTCCAGGCCATCAGACTCCTAAATAGTCACTACTAGCCGACTTCTATCTCCAGGCCATCAGACTCCTAAATAGTCACTACTAGCCGACTTCTATCTCCAGGCTATCAGACTCCTAAATAGTCACCACTAGCCAGCTTCTATCTCCAGGCCATCAGACTGCTAAATAGTCACCACTAGCCGGCTTCTATCTCCAGGCCATCAGACTCCTAAATAGTCACTACTAGCCGACTTCTATCTCCAGGCTATCAGACTGCTAAATAGTCACCACTAGCCGGCTTCTATCTCCAGGCCATCAGACTCCTAAATAGTCACTACTAGCCGACTTCTATCTCCAGGCTATCAGACTCCTAAATAGTCACTACTAGCCGACTTCTATCTCCAGGCCATCAGACTCCTAAATAGTCACCACTAGCCGACTTCTATCTCCAAGCTATCAGACTCCTAAATAGTCACTACTAGCCGACTTCTATCTCCAGGCCATCAGACTCCTAAATAGTCACCACTAGCCGGCTTCTATCTCCAGGCCATCAGACTCCTAAATAGTCACTACTAGCCGGCTTCTATCTCCAGGCCATCAGACTCCTAAATAGTCACTACTAGCCGGCTTCTATCTACAGGCCATCAGACTCCTAAATAGTCACCACTAGCCAGCTTCTATCTCCAGGCCATCAGACTCCTAAATAGTCACCACTAGCCGACTTCTATCTCCAGGCCATCAGACTGCTAAATAGTCACTACTAGCCGACTTCTATCTCCAGGCCATCAGACTGCTAAATAGTCACTACTAGCCGGCTTCTATCTCCAGGCCATCAGACTCCTAAATAGTCACCACTAGCCGACTTCTATCTCCAGGCCATCAGACTGCTAAATAGTCACTACTAGCCGACTTCTATCTCCAGGCCATCAGACTGCTAAATAGTCACCACAAGCAGGCCTAAGCGCAATAATTTGCCCTGAATCTGCCCTTAGTCACAGGTGTACCACATGGTACCCTGCACCTTAGAGACTTCTGCCCTATGTACATAGTCATTGAACACTGGTCACTTTAATCATGTTTACATACTGCTTTACCCATTTCACATGTACTTTCACATAACTAATGCTGTACACACCTTTCCTATTCATATACTCTCCACACTGTCTATACACACATTATATATATACGCACACACACACACACACACACACACACGCACGCACGCACGCACACACACACACACACAGTGCACAGTGCATTCGGAAAGTTTTCACCCTTTGACTTTCAGACCCCTTGATTCAATTGTCCTGAGCGCTCTGGAGCAGGTTTTCATCATGGATCTCTCGGTACTTTGCTCCGTTCATCTTTCCCTCGATCCTGACTAGTCTCCCAGTCCCAGCCGTTGAAAAACAGCATGATGCTGCCACCACCATGCTTCACCGTAGTGACGGCGCCAGGTTCCCTCCAGACGTGATGCTTGGCAGACCAGAGACTCTTTTAAAATATTAGCATTTTCTTTTTTTATTGAATATATAAAACATACAATCCACTTGCAGTGAAGCCTCTCAGCCTCTACATCACATTAGTCCTCTAACAGACTCCCATCCAGAGTGACCCACTGGAGCAACCAGGGTCAACGCCCTACTCAAGGGTACGTCAACAGATCTCCCACAAGGTCAAAAACGGGGACCCGAACCAGCTACTCATCAGACACCGGGCTAAGCTCCCAAACGCCAGGCCCACCAGCCCTCCAAGACCACCCCCCTCCCACAGTTTCTCAGCTTCCCTCAGTCCATCCCACCCATCTCCGTTGACTACCCTCTTCAGGTTTCTATGCACCATATATCTTTCAACTATGCTGTGATGTTTAACATGCAATTTGAATCTACCTAATCAAATAGAATCCACAGATTGCGAGTTGAAGATAAATAGTTTTACTAAGAGTATTAGTATATTAGTAATTGACTGACCCGGTCTCTCCAGATCTCCTAACAGTATTATTTCTAGGGTCAATTTTAGATCAATGTTATGCATTTTCAGCCATTCCTGAACCTGAGACCAAAAATAGGCTACCTGAGGGCAATACCAAAATAAATGGTCTATTGATTCTGTATCCTCACAACAAAATATGCAGAGCTGCGATGATTGTATGCCCCGAATATTCAACATTTTGTTTGGGGCAAGAATTCTGTATGATAATTTTAGCTGAAAATAAAAAAATCTTGAATCTTGCGTCGTTTTAACTCATACACCCTGTACCATGGAATCGGTACATCAAAAATCTCTTCCCAACTATTTTACAATCTGTATTACACAGTTGTCAACATCTTGGTCCTCAAATGAAACTGGTATATTTTCCTATTTATGCTATTTTTATTCCTCTGCCAGTTTTGATCCTTTATATTGGGCAGACAGACCAGTTCACTACCTCCTCTCGCTGCCACCTGCCTCCTCCATTTTTGAGGTAATGGTGTAATCAATTGGTTGTACCATGGATTGAGCAGGCCTTCCCTTACAATTCTGATAACTCCATGAAAGACATACCTCTACCATTCCAATTTACAATATAACTTAAAAGCAAAATACCCTTTTTAAACAAATTTTCCATAAATACAGGTATTTTATCAACCAGCACATTTGAGTTCAGCCATAATATTTGTTCTTGATCTTTTCAGGGGGATGAAATTCAAATTGTAGCCAACTCTGCAATGCTTGTTTGTCACGGTACTGCTGCTCATTCCATTCACCAGCTCTGGAGGTTTACGTCACCGGCTTTCTAGGCGTCACTGAACTGGATCATTACCACCAACCCCGGACTGTCTTGTCTCATTACGCACACCTGGTTCCCATTCCCCCTGATTAGTATGTGTATGTGTGCCCTCTGCTCCCCATTGTCCTTGTTTATTATTGTTCCATGTCCGTTGGTCTTGTGAGGACCTGTGCTCTGTTGTATCAGCTTTCGTGTTACCGGGTTAGTGTGCTCTTGTTATTACTGGTCTCGTCCAGTGTATTGTTATTACTGGTCTCGTCCAGTGTATTGTTATTACGGGTCTCGTCCAGTGTATTGTTATTACGGGTCTCGTCCAGTGTATTGTTATTACTGGTCTCGTCCAGTGTATTGTTATTACGGGTCTCGTCCAGTGTATTGTTATTACGGGTCTCGTCCAGTGTATTGTTATTACTGGTCTCGTCCAGTGTATTGTTATTACTGGTCTCGTCCAGTGTATCGTTATTACAGGTCTCGTCCAGTGTATTATTATTACGGGTCTCGTCCAGTGTATTGTTATTACAGGTCTCGTCCAATGTATTGTTATTACTGGTCTCGTCCAGTGTATTGTTATTACAGGTCTCGTTCAATGTATTGTTATTACTGGTCTTGTCCAGTGTATTGTTATTACAGGTCTCGTCCAATGTATTGTTATTACGGGTCTCGTCCAATGTATTGTTATTACTGGTCTCGTCCAGTGTATCGTTATTACAGGTCTCGTCCAATGTATTGTTATTACTGGTCTCGTCCAGTGTATTGTTATTACAGGTCTCGTCCAATGTATTGTTATTACTGGTCTTGTCCAGTGTATTGTTATTACAGGTCTCGTCCAGTGTATTGTTATTACGGGTCTCGTCCAGTGTATTGTTATTACGGGTCTCGTCCCATGTATTGTTTTTACAGGTCTCGTCCAGTGTATTGTTATTACGGGTCTCGTCCAGTGTATTGTTATTACGGGTCTCGTCCAGTGTATTGTTATTACAGGTCTCGTCCAATGTATTGTTATTACTGGTCTCGTCCAGTGTATTGTTATTACAGGTCTCGTCCAGTGTATTGTTATTATGGGTCTTGTCCAGTGTATTGTTATTACTGGTCTCGTCCAGTGTATTGTTATTACGGGTCTCGTCCAGTGTATTGTTATTATGGGTCTCGTCCAGTGTATTGTTATTATGGGTCTTGTCCAGTGTATTGTTATTACTGGTCTCGTCCAGTGTATTGTTATTACGGGTCTCGTCCAGTGTATTGTTATTATGGGTCTCGTCCAGTGTATTGTTATTACAGGTCTCGTCCAATGTATTGTTATTACTGGTCTCGTCCAGTGTATTGTTATTACTGGTCTCGTCCAGTGTATTGTTATTACGGGTCTCGTCCAGTGTATTGTTATTACGGGTCTTGTCCAGTGTATTGTTATTACTGGTCTCGTCCAGTGTATTGTTATTACGGGTCTCGTCCAGTGTATTGTTATTACGGGTCTCGTCCCATGTATTGTTTTTACAGGTCTCGTCCAGTGTATTGTTATTACGGGTCTCGTCCAGTGTATTGTTATTACGGGTCTCGTCCCATGTATTGTTATTACGGGTCTCGTCCAGTGTATTGTTATTACGGGTCTCGTCCAGTGTATTGTTATTACGGGTCTCGTCCAGTGTATTGTTATTACGGGTCTCGTCCCCATGTATTTATTAGAGGTTAACACCTCGCTCTTTGTTTGGGTTTACAGCCCTGTGTTATATATATATACGTGTTTGCTTTGGGCTTCATCCCCGTCATGTCCATGACGTACACTATTTTTGGTAGAGAAATAAAAATCCCTATTTTGTATTCCTGCGCCTGTCCCCTATCATGATACAACGTGACATTGCTGGAAAAAGAGATACTTTAATTTTCAATTAATCGAAAATGAAACATGGCAATCTGCACAAAGGCAAAAAGGCCATTTTTAAACAATGGATGAGATTTTCTTAGTAATCTACTTGAGAACCGTTTAGGGTTCAATGAACACTTTTGAAGCTTTTAGAGAGGTTTAGTGCTTTCTGATTTAATAATCTCAAACCACCTAGTTCATATTCATTGGAGAGATAAGCATGCTTGATCTTGTCTAGTTTAGCATCCCAGATAAAGTGAAATATTTTTTGCTCATATGATTTGAAAAACAAATCATCAGGAGTAGGCAGCACCATAAGTAAGTGAGTAAACTGAGATATGACTAAGGAGTTAATCAGGGCAATTTTTCCATAAATGGACGGTGTTTACCTCTCCATGGTTACAGATTTAGTTTTACAAGTTTTTTATTGAAATTCATTGTGTAGAGCTCATTTATATATTTTGTGATATGAATACCAAGTATGTCTACTTCACGTCAGACCATTTTATAGGTAAACTGCAGGGTAATGTAAAAGTTGTATTTTTTAAAGATCCAATACGTAATATTAGGTTTTAGTCCAGAGAGTCCAGAAAAGTTATTTAATGAGACATTGCAGGGATCTAGCTTGTGGACTTAATATGAAACTTGTGTCATCAGCATACATGGACACCTTTGTTTTTAAGCCTTGGATTTCTATTCCTCTAATGTTATTTGATCTGATTTTAATAGCTTGCATTTCGATGGCCATAACAAATAGATATGGTGACAGCGGACACCCTTGTCTAACTGCTCTTGACAATTCAAAACTCTCTGAGAAGTAGTCGTTATTTGTTATTTTACACCTGGGGTTGCTATACATTACTTTTACCCATTTTATAAGAGAATCACCAAAATTGAAAAAAATCCAGGCATTTATAAATAAAATCCAGACTTACTTTATCAAAGGCCTTTTCAAAATCCGCTATAAATACCAGGCCTGGCTTCTTAGATGTTTTTCGATTATTTCTAGTAGTTATTTGTTTATCTCTAATGTATCGTCCATGTAAAAAAAAAACCTGGCTGATCAAGATGAACAAAACCTGGTAAAAACCTTTTTAATTCTGAGTGCTATGGATTTCACTAGTATTTCCGCATCACAACATTGAAGTGTAAGAGGCATCCAGTTGTTTTTGATAGACTGTATGTTTAAATCTGCCATCTGGCTCTTGTTTTAATAATAGTGAAATCAGACCTTCCTGCTGAGTACCCGGCAGACTACCATTTCTATAGGAGTAGTTAAAACAAACTAACAATGGCACTTTGAGAATATCAAAAAGTCTTGATATACATCTACCAACCGGTATGCCATCAAGCCCTGGGGTTTTTCCAGACGGAAAGTATTTAATAGCATCAAAGTTATTCCACTGTAATTTGGCCTTCGCACAGAGAATTTGGTTTCTCATGGTCTGAGTCATTTAGGTGACTTTTGGCAAACTCCAAGTGGGTTGTCATGTGCCTTTTACTGAGGAGTGGCTTCCGTCTGGCCACTCTACCATAAAGGCCGGATTGGTGGAGTGCTGCAGAGATGGTTGTCCTACTGGAAGGTTCTCCCATCTCCACAGAGGAACTCTGAGTTCTGTCTGAGTGACCATCGTGTTCTTGGGCACCTCTCTGACCAAGGCCCTTCTCCCCCGATTGCTCAGTTTGGCCGGTTGGCCACTTCTACGAGTCTTGGTTAATCCAAACTTCTTCCATTTAAGAATGACGGAGGCCACTGTGTTCTTGGGGACCTTCAATGCTGCAAAAAAATGTTGCTACCCTTCCCCAGATCTGTGGCTCAATACATTCCAATTTGTGAAGATGGCGCCGGGGAGTATGACTAGCGTTTTATTGGCTCTTAACCAACCGTGCTGAACATCTAATCAAATGGCTACCCAGACTATTTGCATTACCCCCCCTCTACACTGCTGGTACACTCTGTTATTATCTATGCATAGTCATTTTAATAACTCTACCTACATGTACATATTACCTCAATTACCTCGACACCGTTGCCCCCGCACATTGACTCTGTACCAGTACCCCCTGTATATAGCCTCCACATTGTTATTTTACTGCTGCTCTTTAATTATTTGTTATTTTTATCTCTTATTTTTTTTTAGGTATTTTCTTAACTGCATTGTTGATTAAGAGCTTGTAAGTAAGCATTTCACTGTAAGGTGTGTTATAACCTGTTGTATTCGGCACATGTGACAAATATAATTTGATTTGATTTGAACACAATCCTGTCTCAGAGCTCTACGGACTATTCCTTCAACCTTATGGCTTGGTTTTTGCCCTGACATGCACTGTCAACTGTGGGACCTTATATAGACAGGTGTATGTCTTTCCAAATCATGCCTAATTTACCACAGGTGGACTCCAATCGAGTTGTAGAAATATCTCAAGGATGATCAATGGAAACAGGATGGACATGAGCTCAATTTCGAGTCTCATAGCAAAGGGTCTGAATACTTATGTAAATAAGGTATTTTAAAAGAATGATGTTTTTACACATTTGAAAAAAAATCTTAACCTGTTTTTGCTTTGTCAGTATGGTGTATTGTGTGTAGATTGATGAGGATGTTTTTTTTATTTTATCCATTGTGGAATAAGGCTGTAACGTAACAAAATGTGGAAAAAGGGAAGGGGTCTGAATACTTTCCGAATGCACTGAAAAAAACACACATGGTTGAAAGAAATTCCCTGAGCCACACGCTGAGAATTCGAAAAGTGTGAAAGCCAACGATCCAATATTCTAGAACATTGCTGTGCGTACGAGTACACGTTTTGGACTCTGATAAGCGCTCTAGGCTTACCTCGTCATGGATGTATGCTGTTAGGTATTACTGTACTGTTGGAGGCAGAAACATAAGCATTTCCCTACACCTGCAATAACGTCTGCAAAATACTGTATGTGTACGTGACCAATAAAATGTGATTTTATTTCAAAATAATACATGTACTGTATATTCATGGACATTGGACAAATACATATTCTTATGGTGTGTTTGATTGAATATCAGCCTTAAAAGCACATCATTTCCACTGGTACAGTATTTCATGGACATTGGACAAATACATATTCTTATGGTGTGTTTGATTGAATATCAGCCTTAAAAGCACATCATTTCCACTGGTACAGTATTTCATGGACATTGGACACATACATATTCTTATGGTGTGTTTGATTGAATATCAGCCTTAAAAGCACATCATTTCCACTGGTACAGTATTTCATGGACATTGGACACATACATATTCTTATGGTGTGTTTGATTGAATATCAGCCTTAAAAGCACATCATTTCCACTGGTACAGTATTTCATGGACATTGGACACATACATATTCTTATGGTGTGTTTGATTGAATATCAGCCTTAAAAGCACATCATTTCCACTGGTACAGTATTTCATGGACATTGGACACATACATATTCTTATGGTGTGTTTGATTGAATATCAGCCTTAAAAGCACATCATTTCCACTGGTACAGTATTTCATGGACATTGGACACATACATATTCTTATGGTGTGTTTGATTGAATATCAGCCTTAAAAGCACATCATTTCCACTGGTACAGTATTTCATGCTGGACAACATTAGGTGTTGTGTCATGGCAATCTGATGGAGAACGTCTTGCCATCTGAAGGGGGGCACCCAGAGCCTTGTGATCTCAGCCAGACGTTTTATGTTGGTGTGACTGTGTTTGTGTGTGTGTGTCTGTGTGTGTGTGTGTGTTTGTGCTTATAAGACTGTCTAACAAAAATGTGAGATCTGACAGTGCTCTAGCTACTGCTTTCTCACCCAGACACCGCCTGCCTTGTGGCAAACTTTGATAATGCTCTTTATTGTGGATTACGAAAGGTCTGAGAAACAAAACGATTATTTATGAAAGACAAGGGAGGAGAAGCATTTAGGAATGCCACGGTCCTGTAGATCGTGATCAAAAGAACCAGAACAAGCACTCTGTTAGAAGACCAGACATGATAACATAACAGACATGTTGTTGTCAACTGTAGCTAACAGCTAATGTAGCATTCTGAGATCTAAAGGTAATGGTTGGTTTTGTGTCTTGTCTTTGTTGTCTTTGTTGAGGCGTTGTCATGGCCACGACTAAAGCACAATTCAGAGTCCATTCATTTGAATGTGGTGACGGTTGGAAGAAATTGTCTGAGCCACACGCTGAGAATACGAAAAGTGTGAAAGACACCAGTCCAATATTCTAGAACACTGCTGTACGTAGGAGTACACGTTTTGTACTCTGATAAGCACTCTGGGCCTACCTTGTTTTACCTATTGAAGGAAACATGGCCAAAGTGAAACTTCCTGTATGACTATATCAAAGCTCCTATATGGGTTAGGACACCTACAATGTCCATGCAGTGCAATGGGTGTACAATCATTAACGGATTTCAACCCATTTTGTGATCCTATTGTGAAGATATAGGCTTAGACTTGATACAGTGACTTAAAATCTTGAGCAAATCCCATACTGTTTGTTATGGGTCGTGGTTGTCAACACGACATAATGGAAGGAAATGTTATCCAGGTGTGTTGTGCTAAATATGTTGATGGATGTGTCAAGGTTTGAGCTGATTCTCATCTAAAATGGCAGAGATTGATCCTTCAAGCCACCTGAAAAATGGCACCTTTAAACAACCACCCCCTCTCTCAATTCCATTCAGTAGACTTTATTAACATGGCAAGTTAAATGACTTACATTATCAAAGTCGACATATAACAAAACATGGTGGGACCAACAGCAATAAGGCATCAATACTAATAGTAGTAGTGGAAATGGGATTACTATCAACAGCAACTACAACAGCAACATTAATGAGAATTACTATACATTAAAGCAATAGTAGTAGACCAGTCTCAACCTGACTGAGAAGACACATGACATGGTATGAAAGACAAAACAAAACCTAAAAGAGAAATATTATTGACATTAAATTGCAATTTTCACTGGCTGTCCCTCAGGTTGTGGCAGGAGGACACAAATTTGCACATTTTGGCTTTTCACCCAATAAATATAGTTTTTATAGTTTCAAATTCTTTGTACTGAATGATAATTTGAGGAAATATAGGTTATCTTAGGTCTGAGTATTTATCACAGTGTAATAGGAAATGCAACTCTCTCTCTACCTCTCTCCTGGAGCAGAGTAGGCAGCCTGTCCGGTGTCTATAGCCAGACTGTGATCACTGAGTCTGTACCTAGTCAGTGTTTTCCTCAGCTTTCGATCAGTCACTGTAGTCAGATAGTCTGCCACCATGTATTGTCTGTTTAGAGCCAAATATAACTCAAGTTGACTTTCTTGCGGTGTCTTTCCAATAGGTGATATATGCTTTGTGATGATTTGTTTGGGCCAGATTTTCTGTTTGCTGTCCTGATGCTCTATTGGGTTGGTTTGGGTTAGTGAACTGAGCCTCAGAAGCAGCTGGCTGAGGGGACACTTCTCTCGTTTCTCTTGACAGAGTAGGACTGTGTGATTAAAGGTTTCAGGGTCACTTGTTTTTTGATGGTTGTCAAATTGCATGGCTATTTTTCCTATTTGAATGAGGAGGCGGTATTGGCCCAATTCTGCTCTACATATGTTATTTGAAGTTTTTCTTTGCGCTTACAATAAACAATTGCCAAACTCTGCATGCAGTATTTCGATTGGATGTTTGTCCCATTTGGTAAATTCATTATTAGAGAGTGGACCCCATACTTTCCTGCCATATAGAGCAATTGGTTCCATAACTGATAATTTTTTTTTTTTGCCAGATTCTAATTGGAATTTAGATTTTAATATTCCTTTTAATGGCATAGAATACTCTTCTTGCTTTGTCTCTCAGCTCGTTCACAAACATGTGAAAGCTACCTGTGTGCTGATATTTAGTCCTAGATACGTGTAGTTTTTGGTGTGTTCTAATAGAACTGTGTCCAAATAGATTTTACATTTGTCTTCCTGATTTCCAGACCTCTTTTGGAAAATCATTATATTCAGGTGTTTTAAGTTAACGGTCAGAGCCCAGGTCTGACAGAACCTGTGCAGATGATCTAGACGCTGCTATAACCCCTCCTTAGTGGAAAGACAGCAGCACCAGGTCATCTGCGTACAGCAGACACTTGATTTCAGTGTTGTGTAAGGTGAGACCAGGTGCTGCAGATTCTTCTAATGTGTTTGCCAATTCATTAATGTAGATGTTAAATAGTGTTGGACTTATTGAGCAGCCCTGTTTCACTCCACGTCCCTGAGAGAAGAAGTCTGTTTGCTTTTTGTCAATTTTAACCGCACATTTGTTTTTAGTCTACATTGATTTAATAACATCATATGTTTTCCCTCCGATATAATTTTCTATTGGTTTATTAAAAAAAGACCTTCGTGCCAAATTTAATCAAATGCTTTTTTGAAGTCTACAAATGTGAGTAGATGTTGCCATTGTTTTGGTTTACTTGTCAATTAGAGTGTGGAGGGTATAAATGTGGTCTGTTGTGCGGTAATTTTTAAAAAATCCAATCTGGCTTCTGCTCAGGACGTTGTGTTCATCAAGTAAATGATGTAGTCCGCTTTTCAGTATGATACTGCAGAGAATTTTCCCCAAGTTGCTGTAAACTCAAATTCGTCTGTAATTATTTGGGTCATATTTGTCTCCATTTTTATAGATTGGTGTGATCAGTCCTTGGTTCCAAATATCATGGAACATACATTGTCCTCAGCCAATTTGAATTTGTGGTCTGTATATTTGATCAGCACCACAGGCCTTTTTGGTTAGAGTGTATAGTTTTTCTAATAGTTTTTCTCTCCCTCTCTATCTATCTATCTATCTATCTATCTATCTATCTATCTATCTATCTATCTATCTATCTATCTATCTATCTATCTATCTCTAACCATCTCATCTTTCTCCCTCCATCTCTCTCCATCTCCATCTCTCTCTATCTCTCTCCCTCCATCTCTCTCCCTCCCCCTCTTTCCATCTCCATTTCCATCTTCATCTCTCTCTCGATCTCTAACCATCTCATCTCTCTCTAACCATCTCATCTCTCTCTCTCTCTCTCTCTCTCTCTCTCCTCTGACAGTGTGTGAGTGATACTTTGTTTCCTCTGTCAATAAGGCAGAATGATTCAGCCTGCTAGAGACCCCTATACCTTAACCCCCCCCCCCCACACACACACACGAGTATAGAGGAGGTAAAGCAGTCTGATGGATAGAGCACCTTTGAGTTATCTGTAGAAGATAAGAGGCCAGGAATAATACAACCGTGCTACACTCCTGTTGCACTCTGGGAAAGTGACATAACAAAACTGAAGCATTGGTCTGTTTGTCTAACCATGGAACAATAAAGTTGATGATAATTATTGCTAGTTATTATGCCACTATTTGGCCCTAAAAGCTGTGCAGTTGTTAATGGGTAGTGTTATGTTGACGATGGTGGGGAGGGTTGTTATGGTTGGTTGGTTATATTTATAACCCAACCTCTATATATTTCTAGTAGCTATATAACCAGGACTGGTCTATAGCTAGTCAGGGGGTGAATCCTTCTCTGTGTCAGTGTGGAGAATCTCATAGCGGCAGATGGCAGGCTGTGTGTTTCCCCATCGCTAGGAGGCTTATCTTATCTTGAGACCCATAACTGTCATGAGGCAGCGCAGCATGCAGACACATGGCAGGGTACAGGGGCCATGCATCAGAAACTTAACCCACAGGGTGCTTATTTATAGGTCATTGGTATATTTTCCAATATATATACAGGACCAGTCAAAAGTTTGGACACAGATTTTTCTTTATTTTTGATATTTTCTACATTGTAGAAGTTGGGTGTATTTTGGCCCATTCCTCCTGACAGACCTGGTGTAACTGAGTCAGGTTTGTAGGCCTCCTTGCTCGCACACACTTTTTCAGTTCTGCCCACAACTTTCTATAGGATTGAGGTCAGGGCGTTATGATGGCCACTCCAATACCTTGACTTTGTTGTCCTTAAGCCATTTTTCCACAACTTTGGAAGTATGCTTAGGGTCATTGTCCATTTGGAAGACCCATTTGCGACCAAGCTTTAACTTCCTGACTGATGTCTTGAGATGTTGAGTCAATATATCCACATAATTTTCCTCCCTCATGATGCCATCTTTTTTGTGAAGTGCACCAGTCCATCCTGCAGCAAAGCACCCCCATAACATGATGCTGCCACCCCCGTGCTTCACGGTTGGGATGGTGTTCTTCGGCTTGCAAGCCTCCCCCTTTTTCCTCCAAACATAACAATGGTCATTATGGCCAAACAGTTCTAATATTGTTTCATCAGACCAGAGGACATTTCTCCAAAAAGTACGATCTTTGTCCCCATGTGTAGTTGCAAACCGTAGTCTGGCTTTTTTATGGCGGTTTTGGAGCAGTGGCTTCCTCCTTGCTGAGCAGCCTTTCAGGTTATATCGACATAGGGACTCGTTTTACTGTGGATATAGATACTTTTGTACCGGCTTCCTCCAGAATCTTCACAAGGTCCTTTGGTGTTGTTCTGGGGTTGATTTGCACTTTTCGCACCAAAGAACTTTCATCTCCAGGAGACAGAACACATCTTCTTCCTGAGCGGTATGATGGCTGTGTGGTCCCATGGTGTTTATACTTGAGTACTATTGCTTGTACAGATGAACTAGGTACCTTCAGGCATTTGGAAATTGCTCCCAAGGATGAACCAGACTTGTGGAGGTCTACATTTGTTTTCTGAGGTCTTGGCTGATTTCTTTTGATTTTCCCATGATGTCAAGCAAAGAGGCACTGAGTTTGAAGGTCTTGAAATACATTCACAGGTACACCACCAATTGACTCAAATGATGTCAATTAGCCTATCAGAAGCTTCTAAAGCCATGATATAATTTTATGGAATTTTCCAAGCTGTTTAAAGGCACAGTCAACTTAGTGTATGTAAACTTCTGACCCACTGGAATTGTGATACAGTGAATTATAAGTGAAATAATCTGTCTGTAAACAATTGTTGGAAAAATTACTTGTGTCATGCACAAAGTAGATGTCCTAACCGACTTGCCAAAACTATAGTTTGTTAACTTCTTGGTGACAGGGGGCAGTATTTTCACGTCCGGATGAAATGCATGCCCAAATTCAACTGCCTGCTACTCATCCCCAGAAGATAAGATGTGCATATTATTAGTATATTTGGATAGAAAACACTCTGAAGTTTCTAAAACTGTTTGAATCATGTCTGTGAGTATCTCTGTATTCTTGCAGTTCCTACTGCTTCCACTGGATGTGACCAGTCTTTAGAAATTTGTTGAGGTTATTCTTTTGTGTAATGAAGAAGTAGCCCTGTTCAAAACGAGGGTCACTTCAATTGTACTGTTTGATCGAGGCGCGTGACCGAAAAGGTAGCGTCAGTTTGTTTTCTACCTGTATTGAACACAGATCATCCCGTCTTCAATTTGATCTATTATTTACTTTAAAAAATACCTAAAGTTGTAATACAAAAGTAGTTTGAAATGTTTTGGTAAAGTTTACAGGTAACTTTTGAGATATTTTGTAGTCACGTTGCGCAAGTTGGAACCGGTGTTTTTCTGGATCAAACGCGCCAAATAAATGGACATTTTGGATATATATCGACGGAATTAATCGAATAAATGGACCATTTGTGATGTTTATGGGACATATTGGAGTGCCAACAGAAGAAGCTCGTCAAAGCTAAGGCATGATTTATATTTTTATTTCTGCGTTTTGTGTCGCGCCTGCAGGGTTGAAATATGCTTCTCTCTCTTTGTTTACGGAGGTGCTTTCCTCAGATAATAGCATTGTTTGCTTTCGCCGAAAAGCCTTTTTGAAATCTGACATGTTGGCTGGATTCATAACACGTGTAGCTTTAATATGGTATCTTACATGAGTGATTTCATGAAAGTTTGATTTTTATAGTAATTTATTTGAATTTGGCGCTCTGCATTTCCTCTGGCTTTTGGCCATATCCCAGAGAAGTTAACAAACAATTTGTGGAGTGGTTGAAAAACGAGTTTTAATGACTCCAACCTATGTGTATGTAAACTTCTGACTTCAACTGTAGTATTTGTAGATGTCCACATATTCTAAGTCAGATCTGTCCAGAGTAGTGATGCTTGACGGGCTGGCGGGTGCTGGTCTCGATCGGTTGAAGAGCATGCATTTAGTTTCACTTGCATTTAATTAAGAGCAGTTGGAGGCCATGGAAGGAGAGTTGTATGACATTGAAGCTCGTCTGGAGGTTAGTTAAAACCTATTTGGGATAGGCGTGCCGCTAGCGGGACACCTCGACAACATCTGGGGAAATTGCAGAGGGCCAAATTCAAATTAAATGACTATAAATATTAAACTTTCATAAAATCACAAGTGTAATACATCAAAATAAAGCTTAATTTGTTGTTAATCCAGCCATCGTGTCAGATTTCAAAAAGGCTTTAAGGCGAAAGCAAACCATGAGATTATCTGAGGACAGCGCGCTGCATACCAACACATGAAAAACATATTTTAATCAGGCAGGTGCGACACGGAAGTCAGAAATAGCGCTATAAAAAAATACCTTACCTTTGATGATATTCTTCTGTTGGCACTCCAAAAGGTCCCAGTTACATCACAAATGGTCCTTTTGTTCGATACTGTCCTTCTTTATATTCATAAAAGCTCAGTTTAGCTGGCGCGCTTCAGTCAATAATTCATCCAGTTTCCCTCCATCAAAATGCATACAAAATTAATCCCAAACCTTACTAATAAACTTTTCCAAACAAGTCAAACAACGTTTATAATCAAACCTTAGGTATCCTAATATGCAAATAAATGATACATTTAAGACAGAGAATAGTATGTTCATTACCGGAGATAAATAAGAAAGAACGTACTTTCCTCCACGCACTTGGAAACACTACAGCCAAAATGGGATCCACCTAGAAAAACTACCATTACTGGGTCATTTTTCCAAAAAAGAAACCAAGGAACCAAGGCTGTTGAGTGTGCCGATAAGAATGTGGGGATTGACAGAGTCAAAAGCCTTGGCCAGGTCTATGAATACAGCTGCACAGTATTGTCTCTTATCGATGGAGGTCATGATATTGTTTAGGACCTTGAGCATGGCTGAGGTGCACCCATGACCAGCTCGGAATCCAGATTGCATAGCGGAGAAGGTATGGTGGGATTCTAAATGGTCGGTGATCTGTTTGTTAACTTGGCTTTCAAAGACCTTAATGACAGCTTTGCACACTCTTGACATTATGTTTTCACTATTATTTTACAATGTAGAACATAGTAAAAATAAAAAAAAACATTAAATGAGTAGGTGTTTTAAGACTTTTGACCGATAGTGTATATGTTGAAACAAAGATGTCTTTACTGCGTATGTCTTCACACCCCAGAGGTAATACTTGGTGGAACCTCCTTCAGCCATTACAGCTGTGAATTATTTTGAATAAGTTTCTACCTACATCGCACAACTCTTAGAGCAACATATATCCATTGTTTTGGTCAAAATTTCTCAAGCTCTTTATATTTGGTTGGAAATCATTGATGGACAGCAACATTTAAACCATGTCACTGATTTAAAAGCTAATTGAAGTCAGGACTGAGACTCGACCACTCAGGAACAACATCACCTCTTGGAAAGCCATTCTGGTGTGTCTTAGGCATTAAAATTGTCCCGCTGAAAATGTCAAATATATCCCAGGGTTAGGTTTTCAGAAGACTAAGGTGGGTTCTCCTATAACTTTTTATCCGGGCTTTGCTCCTTTGATATTTATTTTGATCCTGACAAACTTCCCAATCCCTGCCGGTGACAAGCATCAAATCAAATCAAATTATATTGGTCACATACAGTGAGGGGAAAAAGTATTTAATCCCCTGCTGATTTTGTACGATTGCCGACTGATAAAGAAATTATACGTCTATAATTTTAATGGTAGGTTTATTTGAACAGTAAGAGACAGAATAACAACAAAAAAATCCAGAAAAACGCATGTCAAAAATGGTATGAATTGCATTTTTATTGAGGGTAATAAGTATTTGACCCTTCTGCAAAACATGACTTAGTACTTGGTGGCAAAGTCCTTATTGGCAATCACAGAGGTCAGACGTTTTTTGTAGTTGGCCACCAGGTTTGCACACATCTCAGGAGGGATTTTGTCCCACTCCTCTTTGCAGATCTTCTCCAAGTCATTTCGAGGCTGACGTTTGGCAACTCAAACATTCAGCTCCCTCCACAGATTGTCAATGGGATTAAGGTCTGGAGACTGGCTAGGCCACTCCAGGACCTTAATGTGCTTCTTCTTAAGCCACTCCTTTTTTGTCTTGGCCGTGTGTTTTGGGTCATTGTCATGCTGGAATACCCATCCACGACCCATTTTCAATGCCCTGGCTGTGGGAAGGAGGTTCTTACCCAAGATTTGACGGTACGTGGCCCCGTCCATTGTCCCTTTGATGCAGTGAAGTTGTCCGGTCCCCGTAGCAGAAAAACACCCCCAAAGCATAATGTTTCCACCTCCATGTTTGACGGTGAGGATGGTGTTCTTGGGGTCATAGGCAGCATTCCTCCTCCTCCAAACACGGCGAGTTGAGTTGATGCCAAAGAGCTCCATTTTGGTCTCATCTGACCACAACACTTTCACCCAGTTGTCCTCTGAATCATTCAGCTGTTCATTGGCAAACTTCAGATGGGCATGTATATGTGCTTTCTTGAGCAGGGGGACCTTGCGGGCGCTGCAGGATTTCAGTCCTTCACGGCGTAGTGTGTTACCAATTGTTTTCTCGGTGACTATGGTCCCAGCTGCCTTGAGATCATTGACAAGATCCTCCCGTGTAGTTCTGGGCTGATTCCTCACCGTTCTCATGATCATTGCAACTCCACGAGGTGAGATCTTGCATGGAGTCCCAGGCCGAGGGAGATTGACAGTTATTTTGTGCTTCTTCCATTTGCGAATAATCGCATCAACTGTTGTCACCTCACCAAGCTGCTTGGGGATGGTCTTGTAGCCCATTCCAGCCTTGTGTAGGTCTACAATCTGTCCCAGACATCCTTGGAGAGCTCTTTGGTCTTGGCCATGGTGGAGAGTTTGGAATCTGATTGATTGATTGCTTCTGTGGACAGGTGTCTTTTATACAGGTAACAAACTGAGATTAGGAGAGTGTGCTCCTAATCTCAGCTCGTTACCTGTATAAAAGACACCTGGGAGCCAGAAATCTTTCTGATTCAAATACTTATTTCCCTCATTAAAATGCAAATCAATTTATAACATTTTTGACATGCGTTTTTCTGTATTTTGTTGTTGTTACTCTGTCTCTCACTGTTCAAATAAACCTACCATTAAAATGATAGACTGATCATTTTTTTGTCAGTGGGCAAACGTACAAACGAGACAGAAATCTTTCTGATTGAGAGGGGTTCAAAAACTTTTTTACCTCCCTGTACATATGGTGAGCAGATGTTAATGTGAGTGTAGCGAAATGCTTGTGCTTCAAGTTCTGACCATGCAGTAATATCTAACAAGTAATCTAACAATTTCACAACAACTACTTTATACACACAAGTGTAAAGGAATGAATAAGAGTATGTACATATAAATATTTGGATGAGCGATGGCCGAACGGCATAGGCAAGATGCAGTAGATGGTAAAGTGTACAGTATATATATATATGAGAAGAGTAGTGCAGGGTATGTAAACCTTATATAAAGTGGCATTGTTTAAATTGGCTAGTGATACATTTATTACATCCAATTTTTATTTATTAAAGTGGCTAGAGATTTGAGTCAGTATGTTGGCAGCAGCCACTCAATGTTAGTTATGGCTGTTTAACAGTCTGATGGCCTTGAGATAGAAGCTGTTTTTCAGTCTCTCGGTCCCTGCTTTGATGCACCTATACTGACCTTGCCTTCTGAATGATAGCCGGGTGAACAGGCAGTGGCTCGGGTGGTTGTTGTCCTTGATGATCTTTTTGGCCTTCCTGTGACAGGGTGTGGGTGTCTTCGAGGGCAGGTAGTTTGCCCCCGGTGATGCGTTGTGCAGACCTCACTACCCTCTGGAGAGCCTTGAGGTTGTGGGCGGAGCAGTTGCCGTACCAGGCAGTGATACAGCCCGACAGGATGCTCTCGATTGTGCATCTGTAAACGTTTGAGTGTTTCTGGTGACAAGCCAAATTTCTTCAGCCTCCTGAGGTTGAAGAGGTGCCGTTGCGCCTTCTTCACCACGCTGTCTCTGTGGGTGGACCATTTCAGTTTGTCCGTGATGTGTACGCCGAGGAAATGCAATCATACCCATAACGTGATGCTACCACCACAATATTTGAAAATACAGGGTGTTTCACTCTGTTGTATTGGATAGGACCCAAATCTGTCATTTTAAATTTAGGCAAAAACATTTTTTATTTGCCTTATTGTCTTGCAGTATTACTTCTTGTCTTGTTGCAAACAGAAGGGATGATTTGGAGTGGATTTTTTTTAACACAGGCTTATTTTTTATGCAGGCCAGTAATGTCGCCTGAATGCAAGGTTGTTGATCCTCTGTATTTTCATGTATTATGGTGTCAGCATCATGTTATGGTCACCGGCAGGGACTGGGAACCTGGCTTGGTTTGGTTGGGGAGTTTGGAATGGTTCAGAATATTTAATTAGACGCACAAAGGTTTCAGTTACACATAATATACACTCACCTCTCCACATGCATGTGACTGCATGTACTTCTTAGAATAATAGATTATACATACAAATGTAATTGGTCTGTTGAGGTATTAGAGACATTACCAGTGCTAAGCATGCAGCCAGCCGGCTAAGAGGTATAGTCAAGATGATTTTGCCTCTGTCATGCAAACCTCCCACCTCCCCTAGCTGAGAGAGAGAGAGAGAGAGAGAGAGAGAGAAGCTGGAAGCAGGGGAGGAAGTGAGAGCAATTAAAGAACCATTAGTAGCACCTCTGAAAAAGCCATTAATCAGGCAGGCGCTGCCCACTTGTCACAACGGCAACAGTTACCACACACTGTACACAGGAGTGAACTAACCAACGACAGATGAACGAACCAGGGGAGGGATTCTTCATTTTACTTTGACTTGGGCTGTGCGGGCAGGGACCTGCAGTAGTAGAAAAATATGACTTTATTGTCCAACGTCCAACTCCTTTAAAAAACCTGTGCACATGCTTACATATACATACAGAGGTTGGAGAGTAGTTGTCCTGCTGTCTCAGTGTGGTCCAACTAGAGACGTGTGGGTCAGGGGTTAGCTTCTATAATGGGAGAGACAGACAGGGAGATCGTTTGGGGGTCTGACAAGAAATGCTGGAAAGGATATTCAGCTATTTTGGGCTACACTCTTCTGAGTGTGAAAGTAGCCTTAGTCCAAACTGAATTGCTCTGTTTCCCAATTGTTCCATCGTTTCACTTCACAATTTCAATTAACCTTTGTGTCAAATGAAGGTTTTTGGGAGGGTTGAGGGTTATTGTGGTTCAATCTCGTTCGAGACAGTTTGGTCTTAGCTTCCATAATGTGAGAGACAGACAGACAGACAGGCAGCCATACAGACAGACAGACAGACAGACAGACAGACAGACAGACAGACAGACAGACAGACAGACAGACAGACAGACAGACAGACAGACAGGCAGACAGACAGGTGCAATAGACAGGTCTATCATGTCAAATGATGTGCTGGTTGAGGGGAGCATTGGGGGTTGTTGTGGTCCAGTTAAGGACAAGACAGTCTTGGTCTTAGCCTTCATAATGTTTGTATAATGTGAGAGGCAGACAGGGAGACGGGTCATTTCAAATGAGGAGCAGATTGGAAGGGTTGGAGGTTATTGCCTCCAGGACATTGTGGGTGAGAAGTGACTACCATATCTCTCAGAGAGAAAGGTCAATCTTATCACAGCCGGTTTAGGGCTTCAAACAATCTGTTATGAGGATACACTGCACTGTATATATTTGACACTGGAAGTAGACAAGCAAGTAGACAATGCTGTTGGTTAACTATGACATTTCTGAAGAAGCCAAATATACATTTTGAAATAATATCTACGTTTTAATTCCTATACAGCAGGGTTTCCCAAACTCAGTCCCGGGGCCTTCCATGGGTGCAAGTTTAGTTTTTTTCCCCTAGCACTACACAGCTGATTCAAATAATCAACTCATCATCAAGCTTGGATTATTTGAATCAGATGTCTAGTGCTAGGGCAAAAAAACAAACTTCCAGCCCTGGGAGATCACAGGACCGAGGTTGAGAAACCCTGCTAAAGAAAATGCTAATATAGACAAAACCTCCAGTGGCATTTAACTACGAAACCGAGGGCCATTTAAATTAGCCAGCATAAGAGCAGCGTCAACATTCACACATTAAATGTGAAAAATGTTAACCAGCCATTGATTTTCATTACTCAGCCACATGGTATAAACACTGTCAAAAATATGGCGGGCGGCTATTAGTTAAGAATATTGATAAAACATCAATGAAGCTGGTTCAGCAGGTCACACATTATTAGGGAAGGTTAAGTGCACCGTGCCACAATTTAATATATTTTCTCTCCTTTTCATCTCTCTCTCTCTGTCTCTCTGTCTCTTTCTCTCTCTTTCTCTGCTATCTCTGCTATCTCTGCTATCTCTGCTATCTCTGTCTGTCTGTCTGTCTGTCTGTCTGTCTGTCTGTCTGTCTGTCTGTCTGTCTGTCTCTCTCTTTGTCTGTCTCTCTCTTTGTCTGTCTCTCTCTCTGTCTCTCTCTAACAGGTACTGGACAGTCCTAGGTAGTTGACTTATAGAGCACTAAACTAATCTCCACAGAAAAGTTCCCTACCTATTTCCCTCCCTTCCCCAAACCACCCTCCCCAGTTCCAGATCCCACTGCTCTCTGCTCGCCGCTTCTCTCCTGTCACTTGGCAGCATCCCCTTCAGCATGTGTTTTCAAGATGGATGCCCACTCGCGCGCATTCATCCGGCAGGTGCCCTAGTGCTTTATTATCAAATTTTGACAGGCCGGTCCCGCCCACCGTGCCGCCGTGTCGCTCCCCCGGACGTGTCCCTCGGGACAGCCTCCGCTGAACCCAATCGCAATGTACTAAACGCGCGCCGCGGCTCGAATGCTAATTTACTGTAACCAATGCGCCCAGTCTCTCACCACCTACGGTGCTGAAAGACCTCCTGTCATTGCAGAATGCAGAACCACCCACCCCACCTCTCCACCCGAGAACGGAAACTAACCCCCACCACGCCTGCCCCAAGTTGACTGTTTTTATTTCCCGTCCATACAAATCTACATCTCAAATGCTAGTCCGGGGTCCAAGGTTTACGGACGCTGATAACCATGACGATTTGGAAGAGAATGTATCTCTGGCTCAGCCTGAAGGGAAAGATGACACACTAGATTGAATTGAGGTCTCACTGACTGCAGAGAGAGAGAGAGAGCTGTGGTGATGAAGGATGGTGTCTGCTCCCTCTGCAACCTGAGCGGATGAAACATTAAGCCACCGTAGGATAACGGATGGTACGTTGATGAAACATTAAGCCACCGTAGGATAACGGATGGTACGTTGATGAAACATTAAGCCACCGTAGGATAACGGATGGTACGTTGATGAAACATTAAGCCACCGTAGGATAACGGATGGTACGTTGATGAAACATTAAGCCACCGTAGGATAACGGATGGTACGTTGATGAAACATTAAGCCACCGTAGGATAACGGATGGTACGTTGATGAAACATTAAGCCACCGTAGGATAACGGATGGTACGTTGATGAAACATTAAGCCACCGTAGGATAACGGATGGTACGTTGATGAAACATTAAGCCACCGTAGGATAACGGATGGTACGTTGATGAAACATTAAGCCACCGTAGGATAACGGATGGTACGTTGATGAATCACAGTAGTTATTATCATCGTCATTCATCGCCACTTTTAGCATGATTGTAATTCATCAAATACATTACAGTTTATATTGGGATTAGCCTGCCCTTGTTTTCTCTTTGTCATTCAAGTCTTGAAGTGTGGTAATATAGCATCTTCATAATGCTGTCATACTATGTCATGACAGGTGATGACAAGTGACATAACACTGATGTTGCCATTGTTTTTGAACTGATGTAAGAAGTGATGAAAACCTCTGGATCCAGTGTCTTCTCTGGATGGCCAACAACGGTGTCCAGTTGGGATTTTAGGGTTGCAATAGAGTTGGATCCAAAACCAGTGTCTCCCCTCCACTTTGGCAGAAGCTGAAATGAAATACAGTCTGAAATGGAATACAGTCTTAAAATGGAATACAGCCTAAAATGGAATACAGTCCTAAAATGGAATACAGCCTAAAATGGAATACAGTCTAAAATTGAAATAGTTTGAATACGGACTGAAATGGAATACAGTCTGAAATGAAATAGTTTGAATACAGTCTGAAATGGAATACAGTCTTTACTGGAGTACAGTCTGAAATGGAATACAGTCTAAAGTGGAATACAGTCTGAAATGAAATACGTAGTTTGAATACAGTCTGAAATGGAATACAGTCGTAAATGGAATACAGTCTAAGTTGGAATACGCTCTAAAATGGAATACATTCTGAAATGGAATACAGTCTGAAATTGAATGCTGTCTGAAATGGAATACAGTCTAAAATGGAACACAGTCTAAAATGGAACACAGTCTAAAATGGAACACAGTCTAAAATAGAACACAGTCTAAAATGGAACACAGTCTAAAATGGAATACAGTCTAAAATAGAACAGTCTAAAATGGAACACAGTCTAAAATGGAACACAGTCTAAAATGGAACACAGTCTAAAATGGAACACAGTCTAAAATGGAACACAGTCTAAAATAGAACACAGTCTAAAATAGAACACAGTCTAAAATGGAACACAGTCTAAAATGGAATACAGTCTAAAATAGAACACAGTCTAAAATGGAACACAGTCTAAAATGGAACACAGACTAAAATTGATTACAGTCTAAAATGGAATACTGTCTGAAATGGAACGCGGTCTGAAATATAATCTGAATGTGGTGTCAATCTGAGGCCTACCATTCAGCAGATGACAGATTGTGACATCAGGCATTTCCCTGGAGCACCAATGCTCTCCTTAGATCATCTCAAGTGTTTTCGCTATATGACTCAGTAGCGAGGTCTTCTGGAATCTTGACCAATTAGCATTCACTTTGACGTATGGTAGATCACATCCGTTTGATCGAAATTGGTTGAAATGTACTGCAAGGCTTTATCGTCTTCAATTAGAATTCATCAGATAATTTGGAATCATTTTCCTCATGTCTCATCGCACTGTATCTTCATTTTCCCTTTCTCCTCCCACCGTTTTTGGTGGAATATGTCAACATGTCAGTTAGAAACTGGAGGGAAAGTGGAAGAGATCGTATAGCGTATGTAGAATGTCAACTGTCGTTGTAGTGGTTGGTATGTCTTTTTTAAATGAAGAAATGTCATCAGCCAGGAAATCTTATTTTCCCCTTCCCACTCAATAAGTGAGCAATTCAACAACTGTGTGCATCGACTATATCTCAGAAAATCCTATTTTACCAGTTCTTCTCCCCAACCAAAAACATCATTATACATTTTTGGCCTGGAAAGAATAGACTTCGAGCAGATAATTGCCAATGCAAACGTGGGGCTTTTATCTCTTGACTATTTGTGTGGAATCTACATACCACCTCCTTCTTCCCTTCTCCCCACCCCACAAAATTGGATAATCCTCATTTAGGTCTGGTGTTTACAACAGTGGTGCGGTGCTTTAACCAATTCATTGGTCATTTCATTTCAGGCGCCCCCTAAAACCACCTCGGCCTCCCGCTTCAGCTACCCCCGTACCCCACTCCACCACCCCCGCCTCCCATCCTCATTTTGCAGGGGCCCCGCATTTGGTCAAATTGCCCCTAAACCCAGAGCTGTTGTAATTTGTGGAGAGGGCTACAGAGTGGGTGCTTTGAAGAAGGGAGGAAAATGAGAAAAAAGTAACAAAAGCAAAAACAGTGATGGCGATGTCATTGGGTGTACGGGCAATCAGAGGAGAGGAGAGGTGAGAGGTGGGGAAGGCGGAGGCTGTGTTAAGTGCTCTCAGCGAGGAGTCGAGTCCCCCTCTCTCCGGTCGCCAGCCTCGCTCTAGGCAGTCAGATCCCCTTTGAAGTAATTACCCTTTAACCTGGACAAGCTCATCAGACCCCCTCAACACACACCACTCACACACACATACACACACACAGACAAGACTGGAGGGGAATAAGACAAGGAGGGAAAGAGGAGGAGGAGGAAGTAAACAAAACAAGACAGATATGTCTCCTGGTCCACCTTCTATCCAGACACTGCTGTATGGATTTCTAGAAGTGAGCATGGAATAGAAAGAGATACTATTGAAAGATGGCTCTGTTAGCACTGCTGTGGTGGTTAGCTGTAAACAGTCACCTAGCTACAATTGTTGTTGTGTGGGTAGCTCTAAACAGTCACCTAGCAACAACTGTTGTTGTGGTGGTGTTTAGCAGTAAGCAGTCACCTATTGTAGCTACAACTGTTGTGGAGGTGATGTTTAGCTTTAAACAGCCACCAAGCTACAACTGTAGTTGTGGTGGTTAACTGTAAACTGTCACCTAGCTACAACTGTTGTGGTGGTGGTTAGCTGTAAACTGTCACCTAGCAACAACTGTTGTTGTGGTGGTTAGCTGTAAACAGTCACCTAGCTACAACTGTTGTTGTGGTGGTTAGCTGTACACTGCCACCTAGCTACAACTGTTGTGGTAATGGTTAGCTGTAAACAGTCACCTAGCTACAACTGTTGTTGTGGTGGTTAGCTGTACACTGCCACCTAGCTACAACTGTTGTTGTGGTGGTTAGCTGTAAACAGTCACCTAGCTACAACTGTTGTGGTACTGGTTAGCTGTAACCAGTCACCTAGCTACAACGGTTGTTGTGGTGGTTAGCTGTAAACAGTCACCTAGCTACAACTGTTGTGGTAGTGGTTAGCTGTAAACTGTCACACAGCTACAACTGTTGTGGTGGTGGTTAGCTGTAAACTGTCACACAGCTACAACTGTTGTGGTACTGGTTAGCTGTAACCAGTCACCTAGCTACAACGGTTGTTGTGGTGGTTAGCTGTAAACAGTCACCTAGCTACAACTGTTGTGGTAGTGGTTAGCTGTAAACTGTCACACAGCTACAACTGTTGTGGTGGTGGTTAGCTGTAACCAGTCACCTAGCTACAACGGTTGTTGTAGTGGTTAGCTGTAAACAGTCACCTAGCTACAACTGTTGTGGTAGTGGTTAGCTGTAAACTGTCACACAGCTACAACTGTTGTGGTGGTGGTTAGCTGTAAACTGTCACACAGCTACAACTGTTGTGGTACTGGTTAGCTGTAACCAGTCACCTAGCTACAACGGTTGTTGTGGTGGTTAGCTGTAAACAGTCACCTAGCTACAACTGTTGTGGTAGTGGTTATCTGTAAATTGTCACACAGCTACAACTGTTGTGGTGGTTAGCTGTAAACTGTCACACAGCTACAACTGTTGTGGTAGTGGTTAGCTGTAAACTGTCACACAGCTACAACTGTTGTGGTGGTGGTTATCTGTAAACTGTCACACAGCTACAACTGTTGTGGTAATGGTTAGCTGTAAACAGTCACCTAACTGCAACTGTGGGGATGGTTACTGGTAAACAGTCACCTAGCTACAACAGTTGTTTTGGTGATTAGCTGTAAACAGTCACCTAGCTACAACTGTTGTTGTGGTGGTTAGCTATAAACAGTCACCTAGCTACAACTGTTGTTGTGGTGGTTAGCTGTAAACAGTCACCTAGCTACAACTGTTGTTGTGGTGGTTAGCTGTAAACAGTCACCTAGCTACAACTGTTGTGGTACTGGTTAGCTGTAACCAGTCACCTAGCTACAACTGTTGTTTTGGTGGTTAGCTATAAACAGTCACCTAGCTACCACTGTTGTGGTGGTTAGCTGTAAACAGTCACCTAGCTACAACGGTTGTGATGGTGGTTAGCTGCAGACTGTCACCTAGCTACAATTGTTGCTGTGGTGGTCGTTAGCTGTAAACAGTCACCTAGCTACAATGTTGTAGGACTGCTGCTATTGTGATTTATATACAGAACAGTGGTTTCTTTGTTTTCTCAAGGTTGCTTTAAGTGAGACCTTAATTAATGTCACATATATCTGATAGACAGTATTATGCTAATATTCTACTTCTCCCAAGGCCTCAATGCATCTATGACATACTATAAGACAAAAAATGATGTATTATGCTTCTAAGTTTTGGAATTGTAGAGACCACCATAGATACTAAACAAATAACTAAGCCTCTGTGTATATAGCTACATAAATAATATATATGTATATATATGTAAAGTATGTGTACAGTGGCAAGAAAAAGTATGTGAACCCTTTGGAATTACCTGGATTTCTGTATGAATAACATTTTATCTGATCTTCATCTAAGTTACAACAACAGACAAACACAATGTGCTTAAACTAATAACACACAAATTATAGTATTTTTCTTGTTTATATTGAATACATAATGACTTAATTGGAGTCAGGAGTCAGCTAACCTGGAGTTCAATCAATGAGATGAGATTGGAGATGTTGGTTAGAGCTGCCCTGCCCTATAAAAAACACTCACATTTGTTTTATTTGCTATTCACAAGAAGCATTTCCTGATGTGAACCATGCCTCGAATAAAAGAGATCTCAGAAGACCTAAGATAAAGAATGACTGACTTGCATAAAGCTGCAAAGGGTTGCAAAAGTGTCTCTAAAAGCCTTCATGTTCATCAGTTTCCGGTAAGACAAATTGTTTATAAATGGAGAAAGTTCAGCACTGTTGCTACTCTCCCTAGGAGTGGCCGTCCTGCAAAGATGACTGCAAGAGCACAGCGCAGACTGCTCAGTCAGGTTAAGAATAATCCTAGAGTATCAGCTAAAGACTTACAGAAATCACTGGAACATACTAACATCTCTGTTGACAAGTCTACGATACATAAAACAAGAATGGTGTTCATGGGAGGACACCACGGAAGAAGCCACTGCTGTCCAAAAAAAAAACAATGCTGCAGGTCTGAAGTTCACAAAAGAGCTCCTGGATGTTCCACAGCACTACTGGCAATATATTCTGTTAAACTAAAGTTGTGTTGTTTGGAAGGAACACACAACACTATGTGTGGAGAAAAAGGGGCACAGTACACCAACATCAAAACCTCATCACAACTGTAAAATATTGTGGAGGGAGCATCATGGTTTGGGGCTGTCTCAGGGCCTGGACAGCTTGCTATCATCTACAGAAAAAGGAATTCCCAAGTTTATCAAGAAAATTTTGCAGGAGAATGTAAGACTATCTGTCCGCCAATTGAAGTTCAACAGAAGTTGAGTGATGCAACAGGACAACGACCCAAAACACAGAAGTAAACAACAACAGAATGGCTTCAACAGAAGAAAATACACCTTCTGGGTGGCCCAGTCAGAGTCCTGACCTCAACCCGATTTGAGATGCTGTGGCATGACCTCAAGTGAGCAGTTCACACCAGACATCCCAAGAATATTGCTGAACTGAAACAGTTTGTAATGGTTTGAATGGTCCAAAATTCTTCCAGACCATTTTGCAGGTCTGATCCGCAACTACAGAAAACATTTGGTTGAGGTTATTACTGCCAAAGGAGGGTCAACCCATTATTAAATCCAAGGGTTCACATACTTTTCCCACCCTGCACAAGACATGAAAACGCATAATTGTTTGTGTGTTATTAGTTTCAGCAGACTCTGTTTGTCTATTGTTGTGACTTAGATGAAGATCAGATCAAATTTTATGACCAATTCATACAGAAATCCAGGTAATTCCAAAGGGTTCACATACTTTTTCTTTCCACTGTATATATGTGGGTGTGCATCTATGTGATTGCATGTGTGCGCATATGTTAGTGTGTGTGTGTGTGTGTGTGTGTGAGCCAAATTCCATAAACACACACTAACACACACACACACACACACACACACACACACACACACACACACACACACACACACACACACACACACACACACACACACAGTGCCATCCATGCGTTGGTTGGTCCTAGGCTGTCAGAGGTCTGTGTAGCTAATCTTTATGCACTCTGTGACCTCCTCACTGCAAACCCTGCTAAATATATTATTCCCGTGGGGCTTTCATTGCTGCTTGGTGTCAGAAATCAATATGTATGAGGCGCGTAGATGGGAATTTCTAATAGATCTCCGAGGCCCCGCGCTGCTCTTCAATATCTGCCTGGCGCTATTAGTGCCGGCTCAGTGGCAGTGAAATAACCGAGATAATCTTTTAAGGTACCTTTCTTAAGGTGGAACGGCGACGTTGCCAGGTCTCATGCATTCTCTTTTGCATCTGAGTGCCTGAATGCCTGACGCTGAACGTCAAGGAAGGTTTTTATGGATGGGGGGTATTTGTACAGTGATACATAGCAGCGTGTTTTATCATGATTTGAATTGGATCATTTGTGTTGTTATATACAGAAATGTTACTTTCCCACCTAAAGAGAAAGCGTTGACTTTTACAGGCTCAGGAGATCACCCTCCTCTGCATCCACCTGTGTTTAAATGAGGTGATATGGTATAGCCACATACATAGCATATCATATACACACACACACAGGAAACCATCATTTACACAAACAGACCGACAAATGGAAACCCAGTACAAAACATCTCTCACACACAAACACAAACACACATTCAACATGCAAACTGTAGACATACACACTACCTTTTTATAATTTATGCGGAGAAAGATTAGAAAGGAAAACTGAATGTAATAGTTGTGTGTGTGTGTTTATGTTTGTGTGTGGCTCTCTGTATGTGTGTGTGTATGTGTGTGACTCTCTCTGTATGTGTGTGTTTGTGTGTGTGTGTGTGTGTGTGTGTCTCTCTCTGTATGTGTGTGTGTGTGTGTGTGTGTGTGTGTGTGTGTGTGTGTGTGTGTGTGTGTGTGTGTGTGTGTGTGTGTGTGTGTGTGTGTGTGTGTGTGTGTGTGTGTGTCTGAAGGGATGTGCCACAGTGCTAATTGCCCATATTCCTAATGTGGGGATGATTTGCTGCAGCACTTAGCTGCAGAACATAGGAGACAGAGTTTCTCTCTCTCTCTCCTTATCTCTCTCTCTTTCTCTCTCTCTTTCCCTTCCTACCCTATCTTTCTTCCCCTCTCTCTCTCTTTTTCTCTCTCTCTCTCCCCCTACGCCGTAGAAGATGAGACATCCGGCTTCAGCAGGCAGTTAGGGGATTGGAGGAGGAGGAGTAGGAAGAGGGGAGCAGAGGGGAGTGGAGGGGGCTAGAGCGAGGGAGAGGAGGAAGAGAGAGAAGAGGAGAGAAGTGAGGGAGGGAGGGAGGGAGGGGGTTGGCTCTGAGCTCAGACAGCGTGAGGTCCCTGGGGAAAGAGAGAGGCTGGAATTATTCTACGGTCATGGGCTTTTTTCCCCTCCCATCTCGTCCCCTCCCTCCCGCCATCTCACACGGCGAGGACCTCTGAGTATAATCCTCCACCGCTCAGCCCAGCTCGTATATCTCTCTGCCGTCCCTGAGACAAAGGTTATCACTCCCCCACCTCACGGTTGGCCGGCGGCTGTAGAACCACTAACCACATCCTGGGCTGGTATACATTGAAACAACAGGAACAATCCTATAGAATATTATAATATTAATTATGATATTAGGGAAAATGCTTATTAATTGTTAATGAAAGCATGATTAATTACACCCACAATCATATGATCATCATGAGAAATCACAAATAAATATTGTTGTACTGTATATTAGCCATAATGCTGATTAACGTGTTTTTTAATATTGCTACATTTTAAATTCCAGGTAGCTAGCCTACCACTGTGGTTTAATTCATCTCCATTGTTGACTCAGTGGCCTGCCAGAGCATGTAATTCTCCACATTCAGAGTGGGAGAGAGCCTCTCCTTCTCTACTCCTTCCCTCTCTCACCGAGCCACATACCTTCAGCAGTGATCACCCATAAGATGAGAGTGAATACCCCTCCTCATTCCCCCCATCTCTCTCTCTCTCTCTCTCACTCCACCCCCCCCCCCCCCATGTTAAGCCTCTATACGGCTCAGCCATTACCTGTCGTTGTCCAAGGCACTTGATACCATTTCTCTTTAAAGATAGACTTAGAAAGACATTCAGATTCATGGCACCTCTGTCCCTATGACTCAGAGAGAGAAATAAGACACACACACACACCACAAACACACACACACACACACACACACACACACACACACACACACACACACACACACACACACACACACACACACACACACACACACACACACTCATTAGACTGGGGTGAGAAGGGCAGGATCGACAGAGGAGGGGAAGTAACAGTTAGGATTTGGTTATGAAGACCCTGCTCAGTGAGTGGCTCAACAGGGAAGAGAGGGATGGAGATAGAGAAAGGGGGATGGGGAAAAGAAAGAGAGACAGAGAGGAGGGCGAAAGCGAGAGGGACAGGAGAAAGCAAGGTACAGAAATAGAGAGAAAGAAAGAGAGAGAATTACAACCCCCCTTTCCTAGTGATTGGAGACCCTTCTGGCCTGGCGGGCTGCCTAGGTGTTAGGTATGCAGCAGCAGTGTTAGCCAGGGCCACGCCCCCCTCGCTCTGCTCATCACCATAATGACCTCCCCCAGGTATAAGTACACAGGGACACGCCGCCACCACACGCGCCACGCCGCACACACGCCACCACCGGGGGCACTGCGCCAGGGACGGCAGACGGCGACCAGTCAGGGAGCAACAGAGGGGGATGGATGGAGGGGAGGAAGAGAGGAAAAGAGAGGGGGAAACAGGGGGGCTTCTGAGAGACAGGTGTCATGGCAGAAGGAAGGATGACTAATTACACAAGGTATCTCCCTCTATTAGGAGCTGGATGTGACTGGCTATGGAACAATAGAGTAGGAAGACCGTGTTGCTGCGATGTCCTGATGCCGTGTCCATATATTTAGACTGATTTATAAACATTTTTGTGACATCACATTTCATGTGGGTTTCTCCCATATGGACAATGATGTAAAACAAACCTAAACTTGAACCTGAGCTTAAATCTGAACTTAAACCTGAAATTGAACTTGAACTTGGCTACGTTATGCAGGCATCTTCTTTTACCTTTCAGTGGAAGGTATACTGAAATGAATGTTCTGTATAGAAATAAAGAACACAGTTAAGGAGACACAAGGATGGTAGACATGTGCAATGTGTGGAAAGAAAGTATTAACAACCAAAAAACAAAAGGTTGAATAATATTCATCCGTATAATATTAAAATGACTGCATTTCATTTCATTTCATGTGTGCACACTATAAATAGAGATTTTTTTTAGAAACAGTTTTTTTAATTGATGTATTTACATAAAGCTTGGATTTACAAGACCACAAATGCGATTGAAATATATTTTGGTGACAGCTTTCATATACCTCAACATTTCAATGTTTGTTTATCAAAAACATCCCCTACTTTTACATCAACAATGAATCTATTCTGTCATGAATAACAGACATGATCCTTAATAATCAACAATCGAGCATTAGATAGACGTCCAATTAGAAACCCACGAAATACAGCACATCACACCATGATTGGCCGGGGTCAAGCAGGAAGTAGGAACTCAATAGTCATGAGGCTGCATGACACCAATTTCCCCTCAGTCTAAGCACATGGACCCAACACACATGGAAATGGATAGATGATGCTCGCCCCATCGCTGCCATGACTCCATCTCCCTTATGGAAGTCAACCTTGCTTAAAAAGTGGTGAAATTGGAACTCCCTGAGGAGCTTGAAAGAGAGATAGAGAAGGGAAAACTATTCTGCATCGGGTGGACGTTTGTTTGTGTGGTCCTGATTACAAACCATGGTACTGTGATTTCTTAAGGACTGTGATGTCATACTGTCAGGATCTATCCCATGTCACGTACACTGGACTCTCCCAGTGCGTGAGGTTTGCCAGGTCTGTCCTACACTGTAACAGGGTGAGAGGAGGTGCTGGCTCTGTGTAGTTCCCTCTGCTTCTCTGCCACAGCCAGGCCGGGGGTGCAGGACGCAGCAGGTTCTGGCAACGCTCCAGAGCGGCCCAGCCGACTGAGCTCATTTGGGCACGCTTCTACAAAGCCGTGCATCTGCACCCCTGCACCTGTTTAAAGTAACCCCTCCCCCTCACTCCTCTACCCTGGTAACCAGGTAACAGGAGCAGGCGCCAACGACACCAGCCTGCCAGGGTTACTGCTGTACCAGTCAGGTGGTGTGCTGCATATGATAAGGAGAGAGAGAGAGAGAGACACAAACACACACAGAGAGAGATATTTGTGTGTGTGTTGTGTGAGTGAGAGAGAGATACACACAAACACACACAGAGAGAGATACAGAGAATAAAGAAAGGAAAAGTATGAAGGATTTTTGCTGATTAAAGTGTATCTAAGCCTGTCTATGTTGTATCTCAGTCCCAAGACACTGTTCCTTTCCTTCCCAATGTCCTTATTTATCACCAAAACAACAGACACAACGCGTATTTATCACCAAAACAACAGACACAAAGCTTATTTATCGCCTAAACAACAGACACAAAAGTTATTTACCACCAAAACAACAAACACAACACTTATGTGTTGCCTAAAGAGACAAAACTCTTATTTATCACCAAAACAACAGACACAACGCTTATTTATGACCGAAACAACAGACACAAAGTGTATTTATCAACAAACAGACAACGCTTATTTATCACAAAAACAACAGACACAAAGTGTATTTATCACCAAACAGACAACGCTTATTTATCGCCGAAACAACAGACGCAAAGCTTATTTATCACAAAAACAACAGACACAATGCTTATTTATCACCAAAACAACAGACACAACGCTTATTTATCACCAAAACAACAGACACAACGCTTATTTATCACCAAAACAACAGACACAACGCTTATTTATCACCAAAACAACAGACACAACGCTTATTTATCGCCGAAACAACAGACGCAAAGCTTATTTATCACAAAAACAACAGACACAATGCTTATTTATCACCAAAACAACAGACACAACGCTTATTTATCACCAAAACAACAGACACAACGCTTATTTATCACCAAAACAACAGACACAACGCTTATTTATCACCAAAACAACAGACACAACGCTTATTTATCACCAAAACAACAGACACAACGCTTATTTATCACCAAAACAACAGACACAACGCTTATTTATCACCAAAACAACAGACACAACGCTTATTTATCACCAAAACAACAGACACAACGCTTATTTATCACCAAAACAACAGACACAACGCTTATTTATCACCAAAACAACAGACACAACGCTTATTTATCACCAAAACAACAAACACAACGCTTATTTATCACCAAAACAACAAACACAACACTTATGTGTTGCCTAAAGAGACAAAACTCTTATTTATCACCAAAACAACAGACACAACGCTTATTTATCACCGAAACAACAGACACAAAGTTTATTTATCACCAAACAGACAACGCTTATTTATCACCAAAACAACAGACACAACGCTTATTTATCACACAAACAACAGACATAAACGTATCGCCAAAACAATGGACACAACGCTTATCACCAAAACAACAGACAGGTCGCTTATTTATCACCAAAACAGACACTAAGCTTATTTATCACAAAACAACAGACGCAAAGCTTAGAAAGACTGGGGGAGCACAACACTGTGTCTGCATGGCCTCTAGAGTAGCAGTCTGAACGGTTGGTATCAGACATCAGACCAGCGTCACTCTGTGCTGTCTACCAGACTAACTCATCTCCCTCTCCTCCTCCTCCCTCCTCTCCTACTCCTCTCTTCTCTCTCTCTCCTTAGTTTCTGTCCGTCTTTGCCTCTTTCCCTTTTTAAAGGCGAACGCAGGCGGGTAGCGGCGTCCGTGGCGCTCCTCTCGACACGTGGGCCCATCTTCTCACCTTGGAAACGGAGGATGGGCATGCGTGGCGCGCTTTGATGGCTTAATTATCGCTGTGGAAACAGGCAAGGGCCAGACAGAGAGCGGTAACGGACACACAGACACAGCCAGGTAAAGGCTCCAGTAGTCATGCTAACGGAGCTGAATAGGCGTGTGAGTGATCGTTGGCATCGTTAGCTCCCCATCAGGCCGTTGTGTGTGTGGTTGACTGAAGGAGAAAGGAAGGGGGTTTGTTTGAGGGTCTTAATGTGTACAGTAGCTGCATGTGTCCTTATACGCCCAATTACGCTCCCTTCTGTTGGTTTGAAGTTGCTGCTTGGTCTAGTAATGGAGAGTTGTCTAAAGGAAAAGATTGTTGATATTTAAGCCCCACAATACATCACTAGAAATAAGTCTCCTTCCTGTCATTTCAAATGTCATTACATGATGAATTGAAGACCTATGGCATGAAGACCTATATACAGTTGAGGTCTGAAGTTACCATACATTTTGGTTGTAGTCATTAAAACTTGTTTTTCAACCATTCCACAAATTTCTTGTTAACAAACTATAGTTTTGGCAAGCCGGTCGGGACATCTACTTTGTGCATGACATTTTTCCAACAGTTGTTTACAGACCGATTATTTCACTTATAATTCACTGTATCACAATTCCAGTGGGTCAGAGGTTTACATACTAAGTTGACTGTGCCTTTAAACAGCTTGGAAAATTAAAGAAAATGATGCCATGGCTTTAGACGCTTCTGATAGGCTAATTGACATAATTTGAGTCAATTGGAGGTGTACCTGTGGATGTATTTCAAGGCCTACCTTCAAACTCAGTGTCTCTTTACTTGACATCATGGGAAAATCAAAATAAATCAGCCAAGACCTCAGAAAAATAAATTGTAGACCTCCACAAGTCTGGTTCCTTCCTTATACAGAAATTACTGCCGAGGCATTTTCTCCAAGCTATGGCAGAGTACTTTAACTAACAGCAGGCTGGACCCAGAGCTCTACTATAACTAACAGCAGGCTGGACCCAGAGCTCTACTATAACTAACAGCAGGCTGGACCCAGAGCTCTACTATAACTAACAGCAGGCTGGACCCAGAGCTCTACTATAACTAACAGCAGGCTGGACCCAGAGCTCTACTATAACTAACAGCAGGCTGGACCCAGAGCTCTACTATAACTAACAGCAGGCTGGACCCAGAGCTCTACTATAACTAACAGCAGTCTGGACCCAGAGCTCTACTATAACTAACAGCAGGCTGGACCCAGAGCTCTACTATAACTAACAGCAGGCTGGACCCAGAGCTCTACTATAACTAACAGCAGGCTGGACCCAGAGCTCTACTATAACTAACAGCAGGCTGGACCCAGAGCTCTACTATAACTAACAGCAGGCTGAACCCAGAGCTCTGTCCTTCCTTATACAGAAATGGCTGCCGAGGCATTCTCTCCAAGCTACGGCAGAGTACTGTAGCCTGTGTTACTGTTTACAGCATATTAGGAATATAACACATTTGATTATTTGTTATATTCGTTTGATTTATTATAGACAGTTTGACTTTCAAGGCCTTTGTTCCCACTATGATTGTCTGAATGGTTCCTATTACTTGTAACATTTACACTATATGTGTGTTGTAAACACACCAATAAAATGACGTATTTCATATTCATTTCATTGGGCATTGAGGTACATTCTTGATGTTGTTACAATATGTGTCTCACACCGACATGTGTCTAGAGATGTGAGATTTGATATTAGAATTTGCGTATAATCTCATCAAAATGATTTCAGGCTCCCAACCGAAACCTATCTCATATCTGATAACCAAAAGATGTCAATTTCACTGATGTTTTTTGGAAAACAGATGGTTTTCTTCCCAGAATGTACATTTGTTCACAACCTTACAACACTGTATTTTTGTGTTACTCTGAATATTCATAGCAACTCTCAATAACCCTAGAAAAAAATACATATTTCTCATGGTCAACCCTGAATTCATCATAAACTTTTAAATGAATTATGTGACATAATTGCTGCAAATCAAGCATCTTTTCTCCTAATATTAATATGAACCAGTTCAACAGTTGTATCACTAGGGACTGGAGGGGATCCTGGGTATGTGACCCAACTAGACACAACTCTGGGCCTTATTCATCACAGAACCCCCTCCGTTAGAGAAAGTCGTGATGTCAGCAGGGGGTAGCGAACCATTTAGCTTTGGAAATAGGGGGGTGCCTTCTGTCTCCCACAGATGGGGGAGGGGGGTGTTGGGTCGAGCTCGGTTTAATTGAAGATTATCTGCTTAGCTACTCAAGCATAGCCAGCGCTAAACAGCGCTGTGTGTGTGTGTGTGTGTGTGTGTGTGTGTGTGTGTGTGTGTGTGTGTGTGTGTGTGTGTGTGTGTGTGTGTGTGTGTGTGTGTGTGTGTGTGTGTGTGTGTGTGTGTGTGTGTGGGCTTGGATTAAGAAACCGTCCATGTAGCAGAGACCTTGGGGTCTGGTGCTGCGCTCAATTAGCGAGAGAGGGCCCTGATACTCCTCATTCTCCTCCTCCTCCTCTCCTCTCCTCTCCTCTCCTCGACTCACCTGAACTGCATGTTAAGAGATGGATGGGTCATAGCACACACACACATGCAAACATGTAAATCCAAACATTTGCAAGCACACACACACTCACTCACTCACTCACTCACTCACACACACACACACACACACACACACACACACACACACACACACACACACACACACACACACACACACACACACACACACACACACACACACACACACACACACACACACACACACACACACACACACACACACACACACACACACACACACGAATTGACACACATTGAGGTTTATCTCTTCTTGTACACTGATGGGAGATGTTGAAAAGTGACTGTCTCCTCTCCCTCTCTGCCTCTGGCTTATTTACACTATCAACCACCACAGCAGCTTAATGATGGCAGACTGCTATAGGTTGACTTAAAAAATGCCTTATTCAGCCTTCCACCCCCCCCGACACTCATGTTTATCTGGCCTCTGTACACTGACAGGGGGATGGAGGGGTGGAGGTAAGAGGGCCTTGATACTGTGAAGACTGAAAGGTCCTTTTGTCTGGGCCGACCCTAGTGGTGAGGCGAGGCCAGGGGGTCACAAGGTACCCCCCCCCCCTCCTCCTCCCTCCTGCGCCATGGCCGCTTTTTTCCTCTCCTTGACCTCTCCCTCATCCCTCTTTCCACCTGCTCTCCCTCCGTTCAACCATCGTTCCTCGGCTCGTGTCAGCGAGACACTGAGGGATGGGGGGAGCGCGTGCCACGGCAAAGGACACATTTTGGGAATCCAAGGTTAGCTAGACTTAGTCAGGCTCTGTGTGTATTTCTCCTATACAAGATGACCTCCTGTGATCTCCTGCATGAAAGCCCGTGCTTGTAAAAGACTTGAAGACCATTTTATCAAGGCTGGATCATGAATATCAGTAACAGTCATAGTCATTTATTTAGTCATAATCTATGTAACTATGTCACATAACCACAGATGTCTTTGCTGTTCTATTCTCATACGGTACATTTCTATGGCAGTAATATCGTCACAGAATGTTAGGTACTGTTTCCCATATCTCTGTTTCCCATATCCGTCTCCTACACTGTGACTTTGTCCCGTGTGGCTCGGTTGGTAGAGCCTGGCACTTGCAACGCCAGGGTTTTGGGTTTGATTCCCACGGGGGACCAGGACAAACAAATATTAAAACGTATGCACTCACTACTGTAAGTCCCTCTGGGTAAGAGTGTCTGGTAAATTACAAAAAAATTACGAAATGACAAAAAAAAATGTTTGAAGATTCCTCCTTTCACACTATGGTCTGATATCTATACTGCCATATACACGGTTCATCAGACATGTGTTCTGAGGGATTAGCTATATTATGGACATGGGAACGTAATGGACGTTTGTAGCCTTGTTCTGTCTTATGAGTGTCCAGCCTCCCGCTACGGTCAGAATGAAGCAGATAGGATTGTGGGTAATGTAGAGTGAGGGCAGGTTTTTGGACGGCCTGATACGGGGGCAGCCGTGACCTTGGGGCCCTTTCTGCTCCACAGCTTAATTAAGAAGAAGGCTAGTGTTTCTGTGAAGCCCCGTGACCTTGGGGCGCTTTCTGCTCCACAGCTTAATTAAGAAGAAGGCTAGTGTTTCTGTGAAGCACTGTGACTGTCTCGCTCCTTTCTCACAAAAGGCCTGTCTTCCAAGGAGCTCTTCTACCGGCTGCATATATTCCAACTACTTTGTATTTCTAGTCATGCGTTCTTCAGAAAATGATGCCTACCTTCCTGACCGCAATACAGGCCGGAAGAGTACAAAACAGTGGTTGGCTGGCATGGAATTACCACGTTGCCGTGCCGACTTCGTGCTGCATGAGAAGAAAAACGTAATTGGCTACTCCTCAGACAACAGTTACCTTCAATTAGGCATGAAAAGACACGTTCATGTCGGATCGGGGGGAGAGAGATGGCCCCTTTTCGCCTGGCATTCTTTTTGCTGCTACCTTCGGCTGAGGTAATCTGAGGGAAAATCTGCTGGCCCGGCTTTGTTTCATTGTGCCGTCGTGTAATAATTGAATCATCGCATAACTGCAATACCACAAAATCAGCCGAATAAAGACACACAGAGACAGAATGAGAGCGAGAGAGAGAGAAAGAGAGGGTTAGGTAGAAAGAAAGAGAGGGAGAGAGAAAGAGAGGGTTAGGTAGAAAGAAAGAGAGGGAGAGAGAAAGAAGGAGAGGCAAGGAAGAGAAAGAGAGCACACTTTTGAATCGGACACAAAGGCCTTTTTGGGTGTTTTTTTTTCTACCTTGATTGTCCAAGCGCATTGGTGGACGAAATGCTAAAAGGCTAGCAACGCTAACGCTGAGCAGTTAGGTACTGTTCTGGTTACTCTTTGCATTGGAGAGAAATGACACTAGAGTTGTCATTTACAATGCACCGTTGTAGCAGGCCTGTGAACATTTCTCAAAGCTAAATGTATCAGAAAATATTTTTGAGAAATGAAAATAGAGTTTCATGGGCATTTGGCAGGTGATTGGATTAAATAAAGCTCAGTTAAATCCAATATTTGCCACATAAGGAGCAGGAAGAGGGAATAGGGTGCGACGCTTTAATCTGACCCCGGGGTAAGGTGCCATCCAAGCTAAATAGGGACGGGGGACAATGGACGGGCGGGGAGTTTTTAGAGGACAGACTAGGCTTGTTGCCACCATCCCATTACACAACCATTCTGCACCAAACCGGTAAACAACATTCAACAACCAATGACATTGTATCTGCAGTCTTTTGAAAAGGCCTTACAATATTATACAAGTTACATTATGTGATGGTGGCACCTTAACCTTAATTAATTAGGGAGGACGAGCTCGTGGTCATGGCTGGAGCAGAATAGGTGGAATGGTATCAAATACATCAAACACATGGTTTGATGCCATTCCATTCGCATCGTTCCAGCCATTATTATGAGCCGTCCTCCCCTCAGCAGCCTCCGCTGGTATAGTGTAATGTGTACGCATGCGTGTGTGTTTACAGATGTGTGAAGAGGCCTGAGCTAACACTCAAAGAGCGTATTTGTGTCCTGTCTGTCTGTGGTTTGTATGTAACTTAATTGAGGCGACAGGAGATAGCAGAACACAGTCTTGTGCAGCACTGTCAAGCGTAATTCTGTGGCTATATTGTTCTCCTTCTGCTGGCTGAATGAGACAGACAGGGCTTTCAGATCAGAGAGCCACACACACACACGCACACACACACACACACACAACTTACACTCACACTCACACTCACACACAATGGCAGTGAAGCCTCTATACACACTTGGGAATTGTGTGTGTCTGTTTGCATGCAAATATAGATGTAGCCTATTAGCTAATTGCAGTCAGTGGAGGAGGAAGTTGAGGACCACCCTCCTCAGTGAATTTCAGAAAAATAAAACTAGTGAAACATTACCAAAGTTACATTTTTTATAGAAAACTATACTAAATATATTTGTCACCAAATAATTGTTTAAAACAGCTAGTTACCATCCTCCTCTGGGTACATTGACTTCAAAAGGAGGCCTAGGAGGGAACCTAGGAGGCTCCTGGTTCTCACCCCATTCCATAGACTTACTCAGTAATTATGACAACTTCCCGAGGATGTACTTCAACCTATCAGAACTCTTGCAGCATAAACTGACATGTTGTCAAACCAATCAAAATATCAGATAATTAATTTAGTACTGAAAGCATAAGCTACTGTTAGCTAGCACTGCAGTGCTTAAAATGTGGTGAGTAGTTGACTCACAGAGAACGGAAATAGTTGAACAGTTTTGAAGAAATGAATTTCTTCAAAAATAAAGAAAAGAGAGAGAGAGAGAGAGAAAGCTGGCTATATTTGTTTCACTTTCACTTACTTAGCTAGCCAGCGAATGCAGCTACAGTAGCTAGTTTAGCCGACTCAAACATCCAAATCAAACAGAGAGGGATGCTATGTTACCTAGCTGGCTTTGGCTATCCAACACTGGAACTCTTCCAACTTTTGTTTGCTAACTGTACACTGTACTGCATGATTGTAGCGGGTTTACTAACGCGTTAATTATAGTAGCCATGTTGACTATGATGCTAGCTAATATGGTGACAGCGATGTAGGCTGTGTGTAGCGGTTAGCGGTTATGATATAAAGGTATGGCTTGGATTTTTTATTTTCTTGGCCTGGTGACAGACAGCTGATGTGTTGTGCACTGCAGTCCACAAGCGAAGGGAAAAGATTAGAAGAGTAGAGTGCGTAGATGAGAGAAGGAATGATCTAATGATCAAAGGGATCATTCTGTTTATATGTGGCTGTTACGAAAGCGAACTGTGTTTGCGTGTGATCATGGGTGTATTCATTCCGCCGATTCTGTTGAAAAACAGTTCTTAAAACGGAAGCCAACGGAACAAAACTTGCATAAACATACCTGCATTTGTCCAATAGCAACTCTTGTTTGTAACTGTTGGACTAATGATTACACCGTACAACAGCTAGATGCAGGCAAGACTGTGCAAGGCGGAATTAAATGTGTCAATGTCACCTTGATTACTCACATTTCTCTCAACCTGTGCACCTACGTTGTAAACTTTCATTCATAGGCTAGCTTGTAGCAACGTCATGATGGGTAAAGGGACAATTAGAGTATCATGTAGTAGCCTAAACCTATCGCTGTTACATTGAACTGGGTGAATGGAATATGAATGACAGTCATTCAATATGCTGTAATAGAAATAAGGCCATGCTCATGAAAATAATATTATATTCCCTCGTCTTAAACTGCACCGGCCACCACTGATTTCAGTGTGGGTTCATACCTAATGTATGGAACCAGGTATTAGTAATCAAGTCTACAGTATGTCTTTGTGTTGCTATGACTGTCTTTGTACCTGCAGTGGGAGCCATAGAAATAGATCTACCCCTCATGTAATCAGTCAAATTGCTGTGGTATGCAGGGCTGAAAGGGTCATTTAACCATTTTGTGAAATGCCCCTTGAACCTGTTCTATTAATTATATTTCTATAATGTGAGTGTCTGGCTATTTGTTTGTATGACATGTTGACTTCAACTATGTGAAGACTTATATGTGTGTATTGTAGACATACTGTTACTAGATGGATAGAGACTTATACCATGAGTTTGTATTGTGGACATTCTGGTTCCAGCTGGGGTAACTCCTCCTCTCTGGGGTAACTCCTCCTCTCTGGGGTAACTCCTCCCCTCTGGGGTAACTCCTCCTCTCTGGGGTAACTCCTCCCCTCTGGGGTAACTCCTCCTCTCTGGGGTAACTCCTCCTCTCTGGGGTAACTCCTCCCCTCTGGGGGTAACTCCTCCCCTCTGGGGGTAACTCCTCCTCTCTGGGGTAACTCCTCCCCTCTGGGGTAACTCCTCCTTTCTGGGGTGACTCCTCCTCTCTGGGGTAACTCCTCCTCTCTGGGGTAACACCTCCTCTCTGGGGTAACTCCTCCTCTCTGGGGTAACTCCTCCTCTCTGGGGTAACTCCTCCTCTCTTGGGTAACTCCTCCTTTCTGGGGTGACTCCTCCTCTCTGGGGTAACTCCTCCTCTCTGGGGTAACTCCTCCTCTCTGGGGTAACTCCTCCTCTCTGGGGTAACACCTCCTCTCTGGGGTAACTCCTCCTCTCTGGGGTAACACCTCCTATCTGGGGTAACTCCTCCTCTCTGGGGTAACTCCTCCTCTCTGGGGTAACTCCTCCTTTCTGGGGTGACTCCTCCTCTCTGGGGTAACTCCTCCTCTCTGGGGTAACTCCTCCTCTCTGGGGTAATTTAATTCTGACAGCGACCTGGTGTTTTACCTACTAAAGTCTATGCACAAGCGCGCACACACACACACACACACACACACACACACACACACACACACACACACACACACACACACACACACACACACACACACACACACACACACACACAAACACACACACAAACTGAGGCTCTTAGAGCTGTATAGGATTACTCTGCTACTTGCATAAACATACCTGCATTTGTCCAATAGCAACTCTTGTTTGTAACTGTTGGACTAATGATTACACCGTACAACAGCTAGATGCAGGCAAGACTGTGCAAGGCGGAATTAAATGTGTCAATGTCACCTTGATTACTCACATTTCTCTCAACCTGTGCACCTACGTTGTAAACTTTCATTCATAGGCTAGCTTGTAGCAACGTCATGATGGGTAAAGGGACAATTAGAGTATCATGTAGTAGCCTAAACCTATCGCTGTTACATTGAACTGGGTGAATGGAATATGAATGACAGTCATTCAATATGCTGTAATAGAAATAAGGCCATGCTCATGAAAATAATATTATATTCCCTCGTCTTAAACTGCACCGGCCACCACTGATTTCAGTGTGGGTTCATACCTAATGTATGGAACCAGGTATTAGTAATCAAGTCTACAGTATGTCTTTGTGTTGCTATGACTGTCTTTGTACCTGCAGTGGGAGCCATAGAAATAGATCTACCCCTCATGTAATCAGTCAAATTGCTGTGGTATGCAGGGCTGAAAGGGTCATTTAACCATTTTGTGAAATGCCCCTTGAACCTGTTCTATTAATTATATTTCTATAATGTGAGTGTCTGGCTATTTGTTTGTATGACATGTTGACTTCAACTATGTGAAGACTTATATGTGTGTATTGTAGACATACTGTTACTAGATGGATAGAGACTTATACCATGAGTTTGTATTGTGGACATTCTGGTTCCAGCTGGGGTAACTCCTCCTCTCTGGGGTAACTCCTCCTCTCTGGGGTAACTCCTCCCCTCTGGGGTAACTCCTCCTCTCTGGGGTAACTCCTCCCCTCTGGGGTAACTCCTCCTCTCTGGGGTAACTCCTCCTCTCTGGGGTAACTCCTCCCCTCTGGGGGTAACTCCTCCCCTCTGGGGGTAACTCCTCCTCTCTGGGGTAACTCCTCCCCTCTGGGGTAACTCCTCCTTTCTGGGGTGACTCCTCCTCTCTGGGGTAACTCCTCCTCTCTGGGGTAACACCTCCTCTCTGGGGTAACTCCTCCTCTCTTGGGTAACTCCTCCTTTCTGGGGTGACTCCTCCTCTCTGGGGTAACTCCTCCTCTCTGGGGTAACTCCTCCTCTCTGGGGTAACTCCTCCTCTCTGGGGTAACACCTCCTCTCTGGGGTAACTCCTCCTCTCTGGGGTAACACCTCCTATCTGGGGTAACTCCTCCTCTCTGGGGTAACTCCTCCTCTCTGGGGTAACTCCTCCCCTCTGGGGTAACTCCTCCTCTCTGGGGTAACTCCTCCTCTCTGGGGTAACTCCTCCCCTCTGGGGGTAACTCCTCCCCTCTGGGGGTAACTCCTCCTCTCTGGGGTAACTCCTCCCCTCTGGGGTAACTCCTCCTTTCTGGGGTGACTCCTCCTCTCTGGGGTAACTCCTCCTCTCTGGGGTAACTCCTCCTCTCTGGGGTAACTCCTCCTCTCTTGGGTAACTCCTCCTTTTAATTTAATTCTGACAGCGACCTGGTGTTTTACCTACTAAAGTCTATGCACAAGCGCGCACACACACACACACACACACACACACACACACACACACACACACACACACACACACACACACACACACACACACACACACACACACACACAAACACACACACAAACTGAGGCTCTTAGAGCTGTATAGGATTACTCTGCTATCTACTGGTGCTGCTGGCTGGAGACACAGAGGGAGGGGGAGAGAGAGTGAGAATGAGAGAGAGAGAGAGAGAGAGAGAGAGAGACAGGAATAAGGAGGTGAAGATTTTCTTCCTCCTGAGTGCTCCGCTCATGCGGCGGAAATGCTGCGGAGGTCAGTTGCTACCCCCCCTCCCTCCCTCGGCTCCATCCTTCCCTCTCACTCTCCTCCTCCATCTCTCCCTTTCTCTCTCCTTCATCCTTCCCTCTAACTCTCCTCCTCCATCCCTCCCTCTCTCTCTCTCCCTTTCTCCTCTCTCAGCCTTATCTCTGCCCGTATTTCCTTCGCTCTCATGCCACGCGACGTTTTGACAAACAGATTTATTGGTTACGTCATATTTCTTCCCTGTTTTAATCAAATGCCGGGGCAGCGGGGCTGACTGGCGCTCAGATTAATATCGCCATTGATCAGATTGGATGGAGGTGTCCTCGAACCCGCACCCGCTCTTACCCCCCTCACTTAGCCTCTACGCTACCACTGCTCCGAGAATTCCGGTAATATGCCTCTTCTCTATGTGGCCTTGATGTGTGTGAGGATGCGAGCTGGCACTGTAGGCTGATTGGCTGGATGTGTGTGGGTGGTTGGGTGGGTGTGCGTGGGTCTGTGTGTGTGTTTGTCTGTACAGATCGTGTGCCCAAAGTGAACATGTATGTTTACAGGTGTGTGTGTGTGATGATGACAGAAAGAGTGAGAGAGACAGAGAGAGAGAGAGAGAGAGAGAGAGACACGGAGCTCCAGACAAGGATGAGGAGAGATGACAGCAGGTACAGCACAGGATCCAGCCTGACAATACCACAGGAAGTCATTTTAACAAATGCACTGGGGCTACCCGGGGTTAGTGACAGCCTTCTCCATCCCTTTCTCTCTCCCTTCCTCCCCTTTCCCCTCCTCCCCTCACCCCCTGGTCCCCGGCCTGCCACTCAGGCTGCGGCAGTCCGCCACTCTTGCCGCGCCGATCATGCGTGACATGAGGGTCAGCGGCGGCGGGCGGCGAGGTGAGTGGCTCCGGGGCCCCCCAGGGGGCCAGGCAGCGCGGGGGAAATTACCACACATCTTTTGTTGCTAAGTGCACGGCTGAGTGATGAACAGAAGCGGCCTTTGGCAGACGCTAACTGCAGGGGTGTAGAGGGAGCATGAGGTGGGGGAGGGAGAGAGAGAGATGGTGGCGGAAAAAGGGAGAGGGGAAGAGGAGAGGGGGTGCGCCGGGGAGCCGCAGCCTTCTGATTAAGGGTGAAAGACTGCCGGCTGAGGGAGGAGGAGGAAGGAGGAGGGAGAAGGGGGGGAGACAATTTAACCGAGCTCAAAGCCTGCCATCTCTGAAGAGTGAGGAATGAGACAGAGCCAAGGAGATTGGGCTGGTCTGTGTTAGCAGTCTGCTAGGCCTGCCCCTGTCTTTCTCCCTCTCTTCTTCTTTATTCCATCAACCTTTTTTGTGACTTGGTGACAAAAAAATGTAGCAAGGATTAGTCCATGCTTTTAAAAGATACACAATCCTTTCTGAAAAACATACCACAGTTAAGCCTTTATGTTTGTTTAGAATTATTGCAATGGGGAAACGGTGTAGACTGAATTAGCTTTATTCTTAGCCGATGATGAGCATCTTTACTAGAACATGAAAATATAATGTGGTTATTGTACAGAACACCTTCGACGCACCCTGGAATTCCCTTCATCCTAGACAATATTGTGGGGAGAAATCAAGAGCTTTTCTTTTTCTGGATGTTCTAGAAAAGTTGAACTGAAATGGCACCCTTTTAACTTTGGAAAGAGAGGGAAAGAGAGGGAAAGAGAGGGAAAGAGAGAGTAATAGAGGGAAAGAGAGAGTAAGAGAGAGTAAGAGAGGGAAAGAGAGAGTAAGAGAGAGTAAGAGAGAGTAAGAGAGAGTCAGAGAGGGAAAGAGAGAGTCAGAGAGGGAAAGAGAGAGTAAGAGAGAGTAAGAGAGGGAAAGAGAGAGTCAGAGAGGGTAAGAGATAGTAAGAGAGGGAAAGAGAGAGTCAGAGAGTGAAAGAGAGAGTAAGAGAGAGTAAGAGAGGGAAAGAGAGAGTAAGAGAGTAAGAGAGGGAAAGAGAGAGTCAGAGAGGGAAAGAGAGAGTAAGAGAGTAAGAGAGGGAAAGAGAGAGAGAGGGAAGGATGAAAAACCTTCCCACATTTGACGAGGAGATAGAGAGAGTGAGCACCTGTGTCATTGTTATGCCTGTTGCCTAGAAACAGCATTCTCCACCCCTGGCCAGCCGCTCCACACTACACAGCTAACGGAAGCCATGCATGAAGAAAGCCTTCATAAAAAAATAATAATAAACAGCGAATTCCATATTTCACGGACGTTTGAATATGGGCATTTATGTTGGGATGCAACCTCATCTCAACTCGCCGTGGTTCTCAGCATAAGCAGGTGTCTACAATTGAATTAACAAGAGCTAGCCGTGCTATGCCGTACCGTAGCCAGCTTGGAAAATCTCTCGGTTGAGGCGTTTCAAATGACCTGTTCACACGCACTCCCTCCCACACCGTTTCTGATACACAGTATGCAATGCATAGTCTCGCATAGGAGTATGCAAGTCAACCAGATTATATTCTGCAGGACACGTAACCTATATGGTTCATTGGACAATTTCTTTTGCATTTTCTACATCAGTTAATTTCAGTATATCATCATAATTGTGTTTTTATATATCTTACATTTATACATGTCCCACACAGCCTCAAAACATCCTTTTAATATGTGAAAAAGATACTTTGATCCAACTATTTCTAAACATGGAGATTTCTGTATGGAAGGCTGTTTATCCGTCATACCATCTTGTGTTTGGTGGATACTGGTGTTATGGTGTGTTTCTTCTTCTTCTGGATATTATGATGTTTTCATTGTCTGCGTTGCCTTGGTCGGTGTGGTCGCTCTCTGTCTCTCTCTCTCTCTCTCTCTCTCTCTCTCTCTCTCTCTCTCTCTCTCTCTCTCTCTCTCTCTCTCTCTCTCTCTCTCTCTCTCTCTCTCTCTGTCTCTCTCTCTCTCTCTCTCTCTCTCTCTCTCTCTCTCTCTCTCTCTCTCTCTCTCTCTCTCTCTCTCTCTCTCTCTCTCTCTCTCTCTCTCTCTCTCTCTCTCTCTCTCTCTCTCTCTCTCTCTCTCTCTCTCTCTCTCTCTCTCTCTCTCTCTCTCTCTCTCTCTCTCTCTCTCTCTCTTGCTCTCTCTCTCTCTCTCTCTCTCCCTCCCTCTCTCTCTCTCTCTGCAATGATGGTCCTTGGGGGCACCAGACGAGGCGATGGAGGCGAGGCCCGTGCGTTAACAATATAAACCCTGCGCCTCGCCACAGCTCCTGTCGCCTGCATGAAACACTCCTGCCTTTGATGGCTGTTTCCATCAGAACTCACCCCCTCCCCCTCCTCACCCACAGCCCTGCATCCAGCTATTCCCCCCCCACCTCCCAACCTTCCTCCCAGACCCTATCTGAAGTAATGTGGATGCTGGTAGTGCAGAGCAGCAGTACCTTGCTCTGAGCTCAAAGCCTTCACTGGTCTCCTTGGATGATGCCAACCCCGCCATCCTTCCCCTCCTCCCCCCCAGCCAGTCAGTCGATAAGCAGAAAGCCCATTTAGAATTTCAGGGCAGGCTTGGGATGGACGGCTGGGGAGAACGTTGGACTGCAGCCGGGTCACCTGTAATAAAAGTCAGGATTAGACGTCTATCCATGTCTGAGAACGTCAGGAGATTGGGTAAACACCAGCCACTAGGGGCATCAGTGAGCGCTACTAGCTTCAAGCAGGTTTTGGTTTTGCTGGGGCATAAGAATCAGCCTCTGGTGCAAAAGGTTGCATGTTCAAATCCAGCGATAGAAAGTTGTTTTTGAGATTTTAGTTTTAAGCCTTTCCCACACCTTAACCCTTAACCTTAACCATTCAGAGTTCATCCCTAATCTTAAGATGTCAGAGTTAATACCTAACTTTAATCTTAAACACTTTGAAATGTGACTTTGGAAAAACTTCAAAATTTGACGTTTGAGAAACATGGATGAATGTCTAATCCTGACGTGACACTGCGAGAGCTGGTTGGGGACAGACAAGTGTGCCAGCAGCAGCCACAATCCAGCTGCCTCCTCAGCCAATCCTAGACTCTGTATTTTCTTCCAGTGCAGTCAAGAATGTGACTTTCATGTGTTTAATATTTCCACACTACTAGATTGGAATAATACTGTGAATTTGTGAAAGTAATGATAATGCCCTTTTAGTGTAAGATCTGTTTGAAAAGAACACCTGAAATGTCAGCCTGTTGTGGTGGGATGGAGTTTTGGTCTGCTTGGTGACATCACCAGGTGGTTCATTAGTTAATAGACCAATAAGAGAGAGTTCCAAACTCTCTGCCAATAATAGCTAGTTTTGCCCTCCCCACTCAAACCACTCCCAGACAGTCCTAGCTAAGAAGCTATTTTTGTTTCTTTATCACCATTTTTATTGAAAACAATCACAGTAAGGTACTTAATTGTTACGCAGAAATGATTTGATATTGATATTAAAACAACTGCATTGGGCCTTTAATGTTTTTGTTTTTTTGTATTTTTTTTTACATGGGGAGTGATTACTCTAAAGAGCCAATGGCTGAGTACTGTAGGGCTCTGGTCAAAGCAAAGCACTATAAAGGGAATAGGGTGCCATTTGGTAAACAGCCAATGAGTTGGAGTGCGTGATGCCTAACTTGGTGATTTATGCCGCTCATTCCTTTTGGCAGATATTGAAGTCGTCAGCGTTTTAACCTTGTGACCTCTTAATGTGATTTGATAGGTCAGGCTGCTTTGTTGCCGGGCGCCCCTGCCAGCGCCTCGAGTGCTGTTGCCGTGCACGCTCGCCCGCCGCCGCCTGGTCCCACGGCCGTGACACTTTCCAATTAGTTTATCGGTTTTCACCCTCTGAAAAAAAAAAACAAAGAGTGAGAGAGAGACAAAACGTTAGAGAAAGAGAGGGAAAGAGGAGGGAGGGATAGAGAGAGAGCGAGAGAGAGACAGAAAAGGAAGAGAGGGAAGAGGGAGAGAAAGGAGAGGAAAGTGTCACAAGACCCATTTGAGGATATAGAATACACAGGGTGGAGTATTAGTGTGAAACAGGGCTCTGTCGCCCCCCACCCCCACCTCTGTGGCTGGCGCAGAGCAGAGAGAGAGAGAGAGAGACAGAAAGACAGAGAGCGAGGAGAGGTTTGGAGAGAGAGAGCGAGGAGAGGTTTGGAGAGAGAGAGAGGGGAGAGGTTAGGAGAGAGAGAGAGAGAGAGAGAGAGAGAGAGAGAGGAGAGAGGTTTGGAGAGAGCGAGAGAGAGAGAGAGAGAGAGGAGAGGTTTGGAGAGAGAGAGCGAGAGAGAGACAGAAAGACAGAGAGAGACCGTCTGTCTTTTTGTATGGAGCTGGTTCATGTTACTGTTACCAGGGTCACATTCCAACAAGCTCTCAATAGCGAGAAGCCAGAGGAAAGAAAGCTTGGCCTCCAGCACAGCTTTTTCAAAAGAACCACGCACATTAAGATTAAGCAACAGCTGAGCTGTCCAGGAAATTCATCCTGTCATTATGTGTGGAGATGCATGATGTCTTGTGGAACAGCTCAGCTATCCTGATCAGTCTGGACTGTGTAGCATTCAGATGTAGTCTTCATTTCACTTCCTGCTTGGATGGATAACTTCGAAACAGATCACCAAAGTTCCTAAAAAGTGATTGCCTGCCTGTCAGTATTACCACATAGTAATCATGAGAGATGATAGCCAATTATCTTTCGCTACCACCCTTTGTACAGCATCTCCTCAAAGAACACTCATCTGACGATTCCCATTGGCCATAGCGTAGGAGTTGCCTTTCAACACCGAATCAGCCATTGGCCAATAGGTGTTGCCTCAATCAAACAATAACACACGTCGCCGCGGTGACTCAACGCTAATCATCTAGTGTCTATCCCAATCATGATACCAAGGTATAGAAGCCTGGGCAATTCTCCAAACGAGCTATCGCCCAAATGCGTGCTGATGGTAATGAAACTATTATTTGCTCATCAGTGTGTGTGTGTGCGTGTGGGGGCCGCCGCCGTCGTCGCTCTGGTCACGTCTCACTATGATAATAAACCCCGGAGCCGTTGTTACCGAATCAGAGGCCTTCTGCGCTTCGGCTTCAAAGTGCAGCCTCCCTATTTAAAAGGAGGCTGGAGACATATTACTGGGAGAAAGATGGAGATAGAGATAGAAGAGAGAGAGAGAAATAAGGAGAGGGAGAGTGTAAATGTGTATCTGATATCTGTGTATCTGATATCAAAAGAGAGACAGAGAGTGAGAGAGGAAGAGATGGAGAGATGGAGAGAGAGAGCGAGAGAGCGAGAGAGGAAGAGATGGAGCCAGCCAGCAGTGTGGTAGCAGAGGAATTGATTTGAAAAGCTCTGTGGAAAGGCAGTGTTTACTACCCTCCCTGGCCAGCCCATGACAGCACCACTAGCATCAAAACAACATTTGTTTTTCTCCCTTCCTGAAAAAAGAGAGTGGTTTTAGGAAGGAAGGAAAGGGAGCGAGGTAGGTGTTCGACCACACAAATAATGGTTTGCCACTCGGGCCAAATGATTAGTATTTCTGGAAACTAGCTTGTTGCCAGTCGAGTAAGGCTGTGTTATGTTTATCAGATGTTGCTTCTGTCTCCAAAACTCAAAGTAGCCTATCTGTACTCTGGCATGAAAGAGATTTGATTTACTTATATGGAATAGTATAACATTGAGAGAGACATCTAGATTCTGTCTTACTCCAACAATATATCACCAGGTAATGGAATTGGCTTGAATTGTCCCTAATGGGCTGCAGTAATTCATTAGTGGTGGTTGTTTATGACTTGGACATGACAAGTGCCAGACTGACTGGGGTTCCCAGGTTTCTACGGTTACTACGGTTACTAGAGCAGACAGGCCTTTTAACCCTGGTGACATAATGAGGAAACTGACAACCAATCAGTAGATGATTAGATAAAACGTTATTTCAATTAAACTGACATATACAGTAACGTTATACAAGTTAAGACTACCGTAAGAGAAACACTCGAGAAGACTGATTTGTTGAAATTGTAAAGTAAGAAAATATGTATTTATTTATTGCCTTTATTTAATGATTCTGTACAGCAAAGCAGACAAGTTAAAACAATATATAGAAAAAAGTTCCAGATCCAGGGGCAACAACTGCCCTAATTTGGGCCAATTCTGGACTTAGATCCCCTGTATCCATTAGTGGACCTCTAATAATGTTTGGTGTTAAAGGTCCCGAACAGTGGAAATCATGTTATTCATCTAATTGGATGATGTTTGGATGAATCAAGGTCAGAGTAGGTTGACTGTGGTATGAAAAATGACTGCAGCTGGTAGATTGACAAAGTTAATCATAAAGTTACTGGTCATCTCCCCCGTGTCAAACGCTTGGATTCAGGATTCAGGATTCAGGAGGCAGGAGGCAGGAGGCAGGCATTGCTACCGGCTTTATGCAACATCACGTAAAGCCGGAAGTGTTATACACCAATGGTAGCTTCTCCTAATCGTGACTAATTCAAATATGCAACGCCTTGAAACCGTCCTCACGTGCTCATCATATGTCTTGGTGCACAAACCATAAGATAGCTGAAGAAGCATGTGTCCGAACGATACTGGTAACGAACCCCTTCATCTGTGTGTTAACTTTTAGCTAGCAGACTAACACACTGTGTTGTGACTGGATGCCATAGTGTTGATTTAACGTTACACTATTTCCCAACCCTTAGGAAAAAAGATTGCAGTCAGAGTACAGTATAACTGCAGTTAGAGTGCAGTATAACAGTATGCTGCAAATACTGCATCCAAAAAAACACCGTTTTTTTTTTTACTGCAGTAATTGTTCAGTGTAACTGCAGTTAGAGAGCAGTATAACTTCAGTAATTGTTCAGTGTAACTGCAGTTAGAGAGCAGTGTAACTTCAGTAATTGTTCAGTGTAACTGCAGTTAGAGAGCAGTGTAACTTCAGTAATTGTTCAGTGTAACTGCAGTTAGAGAGCAGTGTAACTTCAGTAATTGTTCAGTGTAACTGCAGTTAGAGAGCAGTGTAACTTCAGTAATTGTTCAGTGTAACTGCAGTTAGAGAGCAGTGTAACTTCAGTAATTGTTCAGTGTAACTGCAGTTAGAGAGCAGTATAACTGCAGTTGTTTTTGCAATTACTGCGTCCAAAATACCACAGTCAACTGCAGTTACTTCACTTTTACTGCAGTTAGATACTGCAATAATTTTTTTGTAACGGGAAGAATGATGACATCCTACAGCAGGGGCTGCTTTCATTTCGGGTGGACAGGCTGCACTGAAAATTACAGTCATGTCGTGTGTGCAGTGCACATTTGGAGCGAAGTTGCTTTACCAATCAGGGAGAACATTCAATGGGTCTTGCCAGGAAACTAATCCCGAAGACGGATGCTGTACCATCACTGACAGTGGATCAGTGGATCGTGCAAGCGCTGACCGTAGTATAAGTATCAGAGTTTGATGAGTCAGACACAGTGGCTGTGGCTGTAACTGAGGCTACTCTGACATGTGAACGATTGTTGTCCGTCCATCCCTAAGCCCCCTGCATTGAGTCTTAGACCACTGCAGCAGGAACGTTGTGATACAAAATCAGCTTTCCCAAGGCAAGGAAGGGGGATATGCAGCGAAGCCTGTGAAGACAGACCCAGCATACTGTAAGTCATAGTTATTCATTTTAAACCAATTGAGCATTTCAGGCACACCATTTTAAATACAAACATTGAAAAGTTACGACCAAATATTTAATATTTCAAATTGAGTACTTCAAAAACACCAGAAAACACATCGTAGAATTAGTAAATCACTACATCAATTGAACAGTAAATAAAATAATATGAAATTCCCTACGTATTTTAACAAACATTTCCCTTTTCAAAAACATTACAGGCTACGTAGACCGGCTCCTGGATCTCCTCTTCAACGAGGTCACCCTTGATCCTGCACCATATGTGGGGAAGCTGTGGGAGCTGTCCACCCCAGGACCCCTGTCTGCCCAGTGTGAGAGGCCTGACAAGGAAGAGGCCATAGCTGGATTGGTCTCCCGCTTCAATCTTTGGGGTGACTGAAGCCAAGTGGGTGACTGAAGCCTGCTTGATTGAAGTGTTGTACATGACTCCCGGTCCTCTCCCGCTCCCCTCCCCTCCCCATCAATCTCTGTAGTTGCTTGCATTTCCTAAAGCATAAGTGATTCACTTGTACGTGATATGATATCACTTTGTTACGTTGTATTGGTTTTTTTCAAGCATTCGGACAGGAGACGAATGTTACAAATTGTAAGATTCAATGGGGTCCTGCACACTGTAGGACAATGCAATTGTGTATTGCTGCTGTTTGTCTGATATCCAACAGTCCATGTTCAGCGCTGTTGACCATGATGGATTCTGCAGAGAAAAGGGGTTGAGGCATACTACTTCGGCTCGAAATTACTTGTGGCCCATTGTTTACCTGGTCATCAATGACATGTGGCCCATTGTTTACCTTGTTACCTGGCAACCACCACAAGGGAGTTTCAAAGAGCTGCCAGTCAAGGCGAGCTCATGAATTTAAGCTCCCCGCCCACTCAGCCTGTTCTTTTAGGCTTTCTGATAGTTGGAGATTTTTTCAATTCTGAGCATTTTAACAGGGTACAAATATTATGGGTGATGTTTTGGTCATTCAAAGGCTATTTTTACTTGGGAAACAGGATGACTGTGTGGGACCTTTAAATTATTTTATTTACCAGTGAGATAATTCACATTAAGCAGCCCATTCAGAGATCTCCATTACATAAAGCCATACAGTCACCTATTGGCCCAAATTTCCCCTCACAATGTGAAAGAATCAAGCCTTAAATACTTAACCCAATTTGGAGGGGTGGGAGAAAATTCCTTTTCGTGCCGTGGCCACGCTCATAATTAACGGATTGCGGCTGAGCATTAGGAATGTGATTTATTTTTCAGTGGCAATTTCGATGGGAGGTTTTCACCCTGGCTACGGACGTGTGTGAACTGCACAAGTCTGCGGGTTGGCTGCTGGAGAGAGAGAGAGAGAGAGAGAGAGAGAGAGAGAGAGAGAGAGAGAGAGAGAGAGAGCAGAAAGAGACAGGAAAAGAAGAAAGAGAGAGAGAAGAGAGAGAGCAAAAAAAGAGCAGAAAGTGACAGGAAGAGAGAGCGAGAGAGAGAGTAGAAAGAGACAGGAAAAGAAGAAAGAGAGAGAGAAGGGGAGAGAGAGCCAGGCAAACAAAGCCTGCCAGGGAGACCCCTACGCCACTTGTTAAAGGAAGTTTAGCCTCGCCGTGCCTCCAGCCATGGCGTTAATTATTAACAACATGGCTTCCTCTGAAGCGGTTCAGGAGGCAGCGAGGGACGGGCAGGCGGCTCTCTGAAAAAGCTCTGTGGAGAACAAGCGAGGGGAGCGAGGGAACAAAATGAGAGAGGGTACATTCTCTCATTTTGTACAGAGTACAGAGACACCCAGTAAATGGATGGAGGAAAGGAAAGGGTTGTGAAACTGTGTTTCTGTTGTGTTGTTTTCTCGCTCTCCCCAAGATGAACTTCTGGCTGGCTTGGTAATTGCCCCCCCCACACCCCCCCGCCCTGCTTGTAAACACACAGCGACAACTTGACGAGACCACGTGATTCGATGTCGTTTGCTTTACTCACGTGTAGGGCAATTATCACCATCTATTCAGCTGTCAGCTGATGTTACTGACATTTTCTGTTTTTGGAGAGAAAATCTCGCTTTGAGAAAATTCTAGAATTTCTATCAACATTTACCTAATGGGGGGGCTAGAGATTGAGCTCCCTAATCAACATGGTAGCATTGAGTGGATCTTTCTCTAAGAGGAAACAAGAAGTCGTGATCTTCCTGCCCTTGTGGTACACTGTAATGAAGCTGTCTCCGGGTAGCCATGGCCCTGTCCAGAAACAAAGCTAGACCCTATACTCACATAGTCACTAGATCTAAAATAATTAGATAAATGGAAAGAATATGGCAAAATCTTCACCCAGCCTATCAGAAGACAAGATGGAACTATTACCAAAGATGGTGGATAAATGAAGATGTCCCACTGAGGCCGTTTACCATTGAAACAATGGTCAGTTCGGTCTGCTTAAATGGCTCTCCTATAGTCACCAATGCATTAGCAGGTGGGTCTGGCCTGCTTAGTTCATTTACTGTATATGAACTAGAAAAAATGAGGTAGTGGGATCATGTCTCATGTCCATTTCCGTTTCTGCTATTACCATACCTATCGAATGATTTCAGACCAACAGGAAGTGCCTAGGGGAATTCTATATAAGCTACTGTTTCTGGACAGGGCCCATTTGTTCCTAGTATAGGTTTTCAGTCAAAAATCTTCCTCCAGGAAGTAACTTGTGTTCCACCATGTTATTGTCAAAACTATAAGCCTAGTCGTGTTGTAGCATCAACAGCTATCTAATAGAATGGGGGTGCTAAATAGACTTTGGCATGTAATCAATACATGTCTGTTTTCATTTCAGTTGCATTGTAATTATCTGACAGTCTGTCCACCATAATTATCAATTACAAGATTGAGTTACAGTGATAATTAGCCAATGGGATCAAGTCTACCCCTTGGCGTTAAAGGCACAATCTGGTATATCGTGATGATTTCCTGCAATGGTTATCTCAATTAATGATATGAACCAAGTGACCGGGCTGCCGTTGGACTGCTTACTAAACAGACTCAGGACTGTGGCTGTAAAGCGAGATTTGGGTCAAGGTTTCTTAGTTCCTCGACACTAACATAGCAGAATCTATTTGGATCATTATCGTACATATACTACAATGGGAAACTCACAAGGGAGTAATTGATTGTGATTCAAAGCAGACAGCTGCCCTTTTAAAGAGAATTCCAAATGGAGAGTCTTCTCATTCGCATCAAATAGAGTTCATCAAGGACGTACCTTTCATTCAAAGACGTGAAACATGAGTAAGTGCTTGTTGTTCAAATGTTAGATTTTTTTTTGAAGAATTAGTGAAGAAATTGCCTTCTTTAAACTTTTCACAGAAGTGACTAACGTACAATGATTAGAGATACATGTTGAACTGAAACAAAAGGAGAAACAGCTAAAGCTCCCTGCAGAAGTCCCAGTTTGCAGACTGGTTCCCCCCAAGCAGACAGCAGATTACTGGACGGGCAACAACAGCAGCTACAAACTGAACACTCCCTTGACACGCACAGGCCACTATCAGAACCCTCCCATTCCATACTTCCCAAACGGATCAATGCACACGCCATATAGCCCAGAGGCTGTAGAAATACCTTTCTCTCAACTCTAAAGATATATTTTCTAAAGCTGCCACTCCAAACCTTGTATTGTGGTTTTGTATATGTTGCATATTTTAATTAACATCATATTATATTTAAAGTGTTTTGCTGGTTTAGGATTTTACTATTTGATAATGATTTATGGTTGTTGTTATGATTGTACATCTGTGTATAATTCAGTCTATGACTGCAAGAAACCAATAAAACTACTACAGGCATTGCTGATTGAGTGCGTGGCTCTACAATCAGGAAGATTCGATACAGGTGTAATATCCACACAACCAGAGATGGGGAAGACCTCAAATTGCATACTTCTCACATCCTCTCTCCTCGTCTTCTTCTTAAAATCTATTTGATGAGAAAGCCAGAGGTCCCGCCCCTCTGACCTTCTCCCCCAATGGGTTTTGAAAAGGAGACGAGGACCTGAGGAGTACCTAATTGAGATCGTCCCATGGACATACAGCCAAGATAAAGAAGTCAACACAATGCACATTAGTGATATCGGATGGTTAACAATAAAAAGAAACGATTGAATATTTGATTTCCACAATATTCATAAATATTGCTACATGAAAAAATCCTAAGTACATTCGTCAGTGTTTGAAGCAACTTGAAAGCAACTTGGAATCCAAGAAAGCTCCAGAAACACAGTGAAAGCAGTGGGATCTCGCATTTTTCAACCCACTGTTTGAAAAACCAAGTAATCAGATGAAGCTCCACATCATTGATCACGTGATAATATTTCTTTGAAATGAGCATCGGTACATTAGCTGCGTTTCAAACTCATAAAAGACACACCCTCGTCCACTTACCCTCGCCTTATGCCCTTGTGGGAATCCCAGTCACCATCTTGGACGTCGGACCAAACGATTAGCCAAACAAGGGAAGTTCGCAACGTAAGCCCATAAACCCTTATTTTTGATTACGTTTGCGAGTGTACAATTATGTTCACTTCGGGGCCTGAAACGCCCCATAATTAAATTTGCGATGATTGTACATCCGCGAAGAAAAGTCTGTCAAAACGTCAATATAGATAAGTCAACATACCAGTGTAAGTAAAAATGAATGTAAAAATTGTAGAAATTATGCTACTATTGCACATGACGGCACAAACACACATTGTAAAAGTAATTCTGTTTTTGTTTGGTTAGCTTTTGGAAATGGTTTAAATAAAAATGTGTCCTTCTTCAGAAGTTCAAGCTAGGCAAGCTAATGTTAGTTAGCTAATTCATTTGCCAGCTATCATACAGTAGGCGCATATTAATAATTATATAGTTGGAGTGGAGTTGCTGTGTGGGAGATTGACCATCATTCTAAGATAAAAGTTTGTTTTTAAAGTCTAAATAAAACATAATAATAAAAAGTACATTTGAATGACACTAAGTGGCAGTGATTTTACAACTAATACCGGTTTGCCTGAGGCTGATGCCGTGCAGGTGTTTGTACACATGCATATACACACACACTCATTCAAATAAACACATACAAGAACACACACACATGTAATAGTGCCAGACATGCACACAAACATATACAGTTGGCATGCTGTTATGATTTTAGTTGTCCTTGATGTCCTTTGTTTTAAATGTATTATTTTGTTTTATAATTTTTGTTGCATTGTTGTTTTCTGTTTTCTTCTGTCTTCCTTTTTTCTCTTTAGTTCATTGTCTTGGTTGTTGGTTCTTGGGGGAATGGAATTAATTGTATTCTTTATTTTTCTTCCTGTGGGGACTGTGGGAGGGGTCTCGAATGGTTGAGGGACAGCTATTGGGGAACTGTGGGGGGATCTTGGAGGGATTGGGTTCACGCTTTTTGGCCTGGTGGTAGATCGGTCAAGGTGCCCTTGAGCAGGGCTTTGACCCTGGATGCTTCTGTGTGTCGCTCTGAATGGGAGTCTGTTGGATGACTGGTATGATGTGGTTGTTGAGCGGCTTCAGTGCAAGTATATTGCATGTTTCGAATATTCAATAAATAAAAGATAAAACATTGACTCTGTATCGGTACCCTCCTGTATATAGTCTCACTGTTGTTATTTCATTGCTGCTCTTTAATTACTTGTTACTTTTATCTCTTTTTCTTATCTGTATTGTTTGAAACTGCATTGTTGGTTAGTGGCTCGTAAGTAAGCATTTCACTGTAAGGTTGTATTCATAGCATGTGACTAATAACATGTGATTTGATAGGTGATGTTCCTGATTTATTAGCAGTGTAGCCTTTAATTGAACCCACTCAATAAAGGTGTGGGAGCCAGAAGGAAACTACAGCCACGATAGAGATGGTAACTTTGTACCTTTGCTTGATCAAGATTTCCATCCTTGTCTCTCTCGGTGTTCATGGTCCATGTGGCCCAATCCGGTGTAGATTTTGTTTTTCACACTAGCTTAAATAGCTTTAGGAGCGACCTTACATTTGGGAAGACATTTTTATAATGATGCTAATAATGGTGTTTAGATAAAAAATAAGATTTGCTACAGCAATCTGTATGCTCTTTGTGATAGCTGTAACTGTATTATCACTACCAAGTTTATAACATCTCAAAACACTACATGTTGTGCAACTTTCATACTGTAGCAGCATATTGCATGTAGATTCCATCTGCAGGTTCACATACAACCATTCTATGTTGAACTAGATACAGTAGTGATGTGTCAACAACAGATAGTGGTGTTATATAGTCCAGTGGTAGTGTGGTAGCATCAGTGGTAGCATGTGTAGTTATTCATCAGTGGTAGTGTGTGTAGTTATTCATCAGTGGAAGCGTGTGTAGTTATTCATCAGTGGAAGTGTGTGTAGTTATTCATCAGTGGTAATGTGTGTAGTTATTCATCAGTGGTAGTGTATGTTGTTATTCATCAGTGGTAGCGTGTGTTGTTATTAATCAGTGGTAGTGTGTGTAGTTATTAATCAGTGGTAGTGTGTGTAGTTATTAATCAGTGGTAGTGTGTGTAGTTATTAATCAGTGGTAGTGTATGTTGTTATTAATCAGTGGTAGTGTGTGTAGTTATTAATCAGTGGTAGTGTATGTTGTTATTAATCAGTGGTAGTGTGTGTAGTTATTAATCAGTGGTAGTGTGTGTAGTTATTAATCAGTGGTAGTGTATGTAGTTATTCATCAGTGGTAGTGTGTGTAGTTATTCATCAGTGGTAGTGTATGTTGTTATTAATCAGTGGAAGCGTGTGTAGTTATTCATCAGTGGAAGCACGTGTAGATATTCATCAGTGGAAGCACGTGTAGATATTCATCAGTGGAAGCGTGTGTAGTTAGTTATTCATCAGTGGAAGCGTGTGTAGTTAGTTATTCATCAGTGGAAGCGTGTGTAGGTATTCATCAGTGGAAGTGTGTGTAGTTATTCATCAGTGGAAGCGTGTGTAGTTATTCATCAGTGGTAGTGTATATAATTTTAGAGTACCACAGTATGAGACATAATAACCATAAAACCTACCGGTCAAACAGGGAAATGGTTCCAATCGTTTTGCCACCATACATTTTTTCCATAGGGGATTTTAGAAACACTTTAAAATAAGGGCTGTGTTTTGTGTAGTCTTACCCTTACCATGTAAATCTCTTTCGGACAAGGTGACTCTTATCAGTATATAAGCCTGTAAATAACCACCAAAAATGAAATGCTAATTAGCTGCTAATGTGACTATGATAAAGAACAACAAATACCATGGTGATCTGGATGAGACTACCGAATTGAGGCAAAGGTAAGAATCTCTGGAATAGCCTTCTAATGTTAGCTGAATGTAGTAATTAATACATAGGCTACTTTCTTTAAGTGGACAAATGTGACCTGTCTTGTGCATATTTGAAATTGACACAATACTGTTAGCAAAGGTATCAGCTAGAGATGACGTGCTGGAACTTGCAGGAATTTGTGGTTTTGCATGCTGTCTATTGTGTTGCTAATTAGCATTTCCGAATCTGAGCGTAAAAAGAGCCGAATATATTGACAAAAAGTCCCCTTTGTCCGAGAGAGAATTACACGGTTATCAAAACACAGCCTACGTAAGCCTACACGAAACACAGCCTACGTAAGCCTACACAAAACACAGCCTACACAAAACACAGCCTACGTAAGCCTACACAAAACACAGCCTACGTAAGCCTACACAAAACACAGCCTACGTAAGCCTACACAAAACACAGCCTACGTAAGCCTACACAAAACACAGCCTACGTAAGCCTACACAAAACACAGCCTACACAAAACACAGCCTACGTAAGCCTACACAAAACACAGCCTACGTAAGCCTACACAAAACACAGCCTACGAGAAAAATGATTGGAACCATTTCACTGTTTGACAGTTGTTTTTTTGTTGGTATTATGACACCTCCACTGTGGAGCTCTATTAATCTGTGATAGTATGTGTTTCCCTAATGTCTCATTCAGGCCGGGATTGTCACGTATTAACAAGGTAGGTGGAATCAAGCGCAGAGAGCAGGTGCAGTGAGTCGATAGTTTATTCTCCGGAACAAACACTGACAACCCGAAAACAGGGTGAAATAATCCAACACAGGATTAAGATATATCGGAGCAAATAACACAATACGTATTCACTAAAATACATGAAACCAAAACAATCCCGCACGAAACAAGGGCGGGACAACCTACTATAAATAAGGACGTCAATAAACTAAAATACACACAGGTGAAACTAATAAGACAAAACCAACAGACAAACGAAAAAGGGATCGATGGTGGCTAGTAGGACGGTGACGACGACCGCCGAGCACCGCCCGAACAGGCAGGAGAGCCAACTTCGGCGGAAGTCGTGACAGTACCCCCCCCCTGACGCGCGGCCCCCGCAGCGCGCCGCCACCGTCCTCGAGGACGACCCGGAGGACGAGGTGCTGGGCGATCCGGGTGGAGGCGGTGGAAATCACTCAGGAGAGAAGGGTCCAAAATGTCCTTCGCCGGAACCCAGCATCTCTCCTCCGGACCGTACCCCTCCCAGTCCACGAGGTACTGTAGGCCCCCCACCCGGCGTCTCGAATCCAGAATGCCCCGAACTGTGTACGCCGGGGACCCCTCGATGTCCAGGGGGGGCGGAGGGACCTCAGGCACCTCACCTTCTTGCAGGGGACCAGCCACCACCGGCCTGAGGAGAGACACATGAAACGAGGGGTTAATACGGTAATACCTAGGAAGTTGTAACCTGTAACACACCTCGTTTATTCTCCTCAGGACTTTAAACGGCCCCACACACTGCGGCCCCAGCTTCCGACAGGGCAGGCGGAGGGGCAGGTTCCGGGTCGAGAGCCAGACCCTGTCCCCCGGTGCAAACACGGGGGCCTCACTGCGGTGTTGGTCAGCGCTCCTCTTCTGCCGTTCGCCCGCTACCCGTAGTGAGTCCTGAACGGCTTTCCATGTGTCCTTGGAGCGCTGTACCCATTCCTCCACCGCAGGAGCCTCGGTCTGGCTCTGATGCCATGGAGCCAGGACCGGCTGGTAACCTAACACACACTCAAAAGGAGACAAGTTAGTTGAGGAGTGGCGTAGGGAGTTCTGAGCTAGTTCAGCCCAGGGAACATACCTTGCCCACTCACCAGGCCGGTCCCGGCAATAGGACCGCAGAAACCTGCCCACCTCTTGATTTACGCGCTCCACCTGCCCATTACTCTCGGGGTGAAAACCTGAGGTTAAGCTGACCGAGACCCCCAGTCTCTCCATAAACGCCCTCCATACTCTGGACGTGAATTGGGGACCCCGATCAGAAACGATGTCCTCAGGCACCCCATAGTGCCGGAAGACATGGGTAAACAAGGCCTCAGCAGTCTGCAGGGCCGTAGGGAGACCGGGCAACGGGATGAGACGACAGGACTTAGAAAACCGATCCACAACGACCAGGATAGTAGTACTTCCCTGGGACGGGGGAAGGTCGGTAAGAAAGTCCACCGATAAGTGTGTCCACGGCCGTTGTGGAACGGGGAGGGGTTGTAATTTCCCTCTAGGCAAGTGCCGAGGAGCCTTGCTCTGAGCACACACGGAGCAGGAGGAGACATAAAATCTCACGTCTTTAGCTAGCGTGGGCCACCAGTATCTCCCTCTCAGACTCCGCACTGTCCTCTCGATGCCAGGATGACCCGAGGAGGGGAGAGTATGAGCCCACCGAATCAGCTTGTCCCGAACCCCCCTCGGTACGTACTGGGTTCCTACTGGACAGTTGGGAGGGGCCGGCTCTGACCGTGAGGCCCCCTCTATCTCTGCGTCCACCTCCCATACCACCGGTGCCACGAGACATGACGGTGAAATGATGGGAGTTGGCTCAACGGGCCGCTCCTCGGTATCATAGAGGCGGGACAGCGCGTCGGCCTTGGTGTTTTGGGAGCCGGGCCGGTATGAGAGGGTAAACCGGAATCTGGTAAAAAACATGGCCCATCTAGCCTGACGTGGATTCATTCTCTTCGCTGCCCGGATATACTCGAGATTACGATGGTCAGTCCAGATGAGAAAGGGGTGTTTAGCCCCCTCAAGCCAATGTCTCCACACCTTCAGAGCCTTGACTACAGCTAACAACTCCCGGTCCCCCACATCATAGTTTCGCTCCGCTGGGCTGAGCTTGCTCGAAAAGAAAGCACAAGGGCGAAGTTTGGGTGGCACGCCCGAGCGTTGGGACAGCACGGCTCCGACCCCAGCCTCGGACGCATCCACCTCCACTATGAACGCTAAAGAGGGGTCCGGATGCGCCAACACGGGCGCATTGGTGAACAGCTCCTTCAAACGAGTGAATGCTCTGCCCGCCTCTGCTGACCAGCGCAAGCGCACCGGTCCTCCCTTCAGCAGCGAGGTGATGGGAGCAGCTACCTGACCAAAACCCCGGATAAACCTCCGGTAGTAATTGGCAAACCCTAAAAACCGCTGCACCTCTTTCACCGTGGTCGGAGTCGGCCAATTACGCACGGCTGTAACGCGGTCATCCTCCATCACCACCCCAGAGGTGGAAATACGATATCCCAGGAAGGAAACGGACTGTTTGAAAAACTCACATTTCTCCGCCTTGCAATACAGATCATGCTCCAGCAGTCGCCCAAGTACCTTACGCACCAGAGACACATGCGCCGCGCGTGTGGCAGAATAGATCAAGATGTCATCGATGTACACTACCACTCCCTGCCCGAGCAGGTCTCGGAGAATCTCGTCTACGAAGGATTGGAAAACGGCTGGAGCATTCTTCAACCCGTATGGCATGACGCGGTACTCATAATGACCAGATGTAGTACTGAATGCAGTTTTCCACTCATCCCCTCCCCGGATACGCACCAGATTATACGCGCTCCTCAGGTCCAGTTTTGTGAAGAAGCGCGCCCCGTGAAATGATTCCACCGCCGTGGCGATGAGAGGTAGTGGGTAACTGAACCCCACTGTGATGGAATTTAGACCTCTATAATCAATGCACGGACGCAGACCTCCATCCTTCTTCTTCACAAAAAAGAAGCTCGAGGAGACGGGTGATGCGGAGGGCCGAATGTACCCCTGTCTCAGTGATTCAGTAACGTATGTTTCCATCGCTACCGTCTCCTCCTGGGACAATGGATACACGTGACTCCTAGGAAGTGCAGCGTTCTCCAGAAGGTTTATCACGCAGTCCTCTCGACGATGAGGTGGTAATTGGGTCGCCTTCTTTTTACTGAAGGCGATAGCCAAATCGGCATATTCAGAGGGAATGCGCACGGTGGAAACTTGGTCTGGACTCTCCACCGTAGTCGCACCAACGGCAACTCCTCTACACCTACCTGAACACTCCTCTGACCACCCCTTAAGAGCCCCCTGTCGCCAGGAAATCACCGGGTTGTGTTGAGCTAACCAGGGAACCCCCAACACCACCGGAAACGCAGGTGAATCTATAAGGAACATACTAATCTGCTCCTTATGATCCCCCTGCGTTACCATGTCCAGTGGCACCGTAGCCTCCCTAATCACTCCTGACCCTAATGGTCGGCTATCTAATGAGTGCACGGGGAAAGGTTGATCTACCGACACCAGGGGAATCCCTAGCCTTAACGCAAGCCCACGATCCATGAAATTCCCAGCTGCGCCTGAATCGACTAGCGCCTTATGCTGTAGAGAGGGAAAAAACCCAGGGAAAGAAATCAAAACATACACATGACCGACAGGAGGCTCTGGGTGAGTCTGGTGCTTACTCACCTGGGGTGATCGAGCAGTGCTCCGCCTGCCCTCCCGACTCCCAGACGAGTTCCTCCAGCACCGGTCTGACGTGTGCCCTCGTCGACCACAACTGGTGCAGGAGGACACTCCTCCTCCGGTCTCCCTCGAAGCTGCCCCTCCTAATTCCATAGGGATAGGGGCAGGAGGGCTGGGAAGTGGAAACGACAGGGCCTGATCCGAACGCCCGCGAGCAGCCAGCAGATTGTCGAGACGGATAGCCAAGTCAATGAGCTCATCCAGTGTGCAGGTGGTGTCCCGACATGCCAGCTCCCTGCGGACGTCCTCCCTGAGACTGCATCTGAAATGGTCGACCAAGGCCCTGTCGTTCCATCCTGCTCCTGCGGCCAAGGTCCTGAACTCCAGAGCAAAGTCCTGAGCGCTCCTCGTCTCCTGCCGCAGGTGGAACAGCCGTTCACCAGCCGCCCGACCCTCTGGTGGATGGTCAAAAACAGCTCGGAATCGGCGGGTGAACTCTGGGTAATTATCCCTCGCCGAGTCCGGGCCATTCCATACTGCGTTGGCCCACTCGAGGGCTCGCCCAGTCAAGCAGGAGACGAGGGCGCTCACGCTCTCCTCTCCAGAGGGAGCAGGACGCACGGTAGCCAGGTATAGCTCCAGTTGAAGGAGGAAACCCTGGCACCCAGCCGCCGTTCCGTCATACTCCCGTGGGAGTGTCAACCGCAGAGCCCCGGAGCCAGATGTGGTCGTAGGAACAGGAGGTGCTGGAGAAGGGGGTGCTAGCGATGATGTGGGAAGACCACTCCTCTCCCATCGATCCATCCTCTCCATCATTTGGTCCATGGCAGAACCAATCCGATGGAGCACGCTGGTGTGGTGGAGGACTCTCTCCTCCATCGATGGGAGAGGAGACGCGGCTGCTCCTGCTGATTCCATGGGTGGTGCGGGATTCTGTCACGTATTAACAAGGTAGGTGGAATCAAGCGCAGAGAGCAGGTGCAGTGAGTCGATAGTTTATTCTCCGGAACAAACACTGACAACCCGAAAACAGGGTGAAATAATCCAACACAGGATTAAGATATATCGGAGCAAATAACACAATACGTATTCACTAAAATACATGAAACCAAAACAATCCCGCACGAAACAAGGGCGGGACAACCTACTATAAATAAGGACGTCAATAAACTAAAATACACACAGGTGAAACTAATAAGACAAAACCAACAGACAAACGAAAAAGGGATCGATGGTGGCTAGTAGGACGGTGACGACGACCGCCGAGCACCGCCCGAACAGGCAGGAGAGCCAACTTCGGCGGAAGTCGTGACAGGGATGCAGTCCAATGTGCATTATAGAGCAGCTGAGCACAGACCGATTACAATGTGCCTTATAAAAGCACCTTGGATTGAATCGCGGTCTCAGTCTTGTTCTGAGGGAAGTTCCGTGTCTAAGGGCAGAACTAATGTGATTGGTTAGATAAATGTTCAGTGGGCAGAGCTTAGAATGACATGTCAGTGGGTGGACTTTACAGATGAGTCAAGCAAACAAAAAAAGCCTTATGGGTGGTAGGTTGGAGATAGATGGGGGTTTGAATCCCAATTGCAATTTGTTTTTCAACCTGACCAAACATTCTAAACTAATTACATTTGTAATCTATTAACTTTCTGACTGAACAGCTTTAAATATGTGAAACAACTACTTTGGTAGTTGTGCTTGGTCCACTGCTGGCACAGTGGGCCAAGCACTGGTCACAGGTTTCTCAAATAAGGTCTATTTATGTTGCCTTTCCCTAGAAAGCAATTCTCACCGTCAACACCCAAACCATCCTTCCACTGTAGTGGGGCTGCAGAATATTAGCTAACATCCTGGACTAGGATGTCTAGTCAATGGAGAAATCTCAATTGTATCCCTTGTCCTCTCTACTTGCCTCAAAACAAATTGAAGGAGAAGATCCAAGGCTAGGAACCTCAGATATTCTGCTCCAATGTCCTTTGAGAAGGAGACGAGGTGGGACGATGTGAGGAATCAAGGAAATACAATTGAGATTCACTCAATGTATTCATTCCGACCCTTTCCCAAAATATTGTTTAGAGTCAATATCGTAGAAATGCAAAATAAAGGGTTTTAATGACAAACTTACAAATGCAAAGTCAAACTGTAGGCCTTTTGTTTTAACTCTATCAGAGCATATATTTTTAATTATTGGTCACATAGACGTGATTTATACACCATTTTAGAAGCAACCTACACCATTTCCGTGGTTGCGGGTGCTTCTAGCTCCGACAGTGCAGTAATATCTAATTACACAGCATATACCCAATACACACAAATCTAAGTAGGAAGGAATTAAGACTATATACATATGGACAAGCGATGTCAGAGCTGAACAGACTAAGATACAGTAGAATAGTATAGAAAACAGTATGTACATGAGATGAGTAATGCAAGATATGTAGACATTAAGTGAATGAGATACTGTAGAATAGTATATAAAACAGTATACACACATGAAATGAGTAATGCCAGATATGTAGACATTATTAAAGTGACTGGTGTTCCATTCCTTAAAGTGGCCAGGGATTCCTAGTCTATGCCTATAGGCAGGAGCCTCTAATGTGCTAGTGATGGCTGTTTCACAGTCTGATGGCCTTGAGATAAAAGCTGTTTTTCAGTCTCTAGGTCCCTGCTTTGATGCACCAATACTGACCTTGCCTTCTGGATGATAACGGGGTGAACAGGCAGTGGCTCAGGTGGTTGATGTCCTTGATGATCTTTTTGGCTACACGATTTCACCAAGAACTCGCCACGTTTTTGCCATCCCAGACAAATGTTCATGATCGGGTGAAATCCTATGAACTTGGGCTAGGATCACTATGTCAGGACTGGCGTAGTTTGAGCGGGTCAAGAACGCACCGATGATGGCTGTTCCGTTCTCCAGACCCCTGGCGGATGTCCTGATCATTTTCTGACAGACATTTTGGTCGTACATCTTGTAGTATGAGTAGTGTTACAACGTGATTGGGCAAGGACTACCACCAAGAGCCAATAAGCACTCAGGTGTGAGACCAAAACATTTATGGTGAAGAAACAGCAACACTCACCGTGCGGACCGACGTGATGGGAGACAGATTTGTGGAGCTGTGGAGTGAACGTGGCTGCATTTTCAATAATACAAGTTTCATATTACCTCCAACTTCCTCTGTAGAATAGAAACTGCATATTGTCCACGTCTACCAGCCATTTGTGGGTCCATATTCTGCACCTCTGGGTCCATATTTCTGTACCTCTGGGTCCATATTTCTGCACCTCTGGGTCCATATTTCTGCACCTCTGGGTCCATATTTCTGTACCTCTGGGTCCATATTTCTGTACCTCTGGGTCCATATTTCTGCTCCTCTGGGTCCATATTTCTGCACCTCTGGGTCCATATTTCTGCCCCTCTGGGTCCATATTTCTGCACCTCTGGGTCCATATTTCTGCACCTCTGGGTCCATATTTCTGCCCCTCTGGGTCCATATTTCTGCACCTCTGGGTCCATATTTCTGCCCATAATAATGTGCACACCAATAAAGCAGCTTGCTGTTGGCATTTTTTTCAGAAGCCAACCAATTAAAACGCAGGGCAGGATCAACTAGGGTGTCACAGTGTAATGTAAGCATCCACGTCCAGGGGTTGAAGATTGACTGAATGATAGATTTGGGACGAGGAAATGTTAGCAAGTTAAGATCCTAGATTTTTTTGTGTGGTGTATACCCAGCATTACTACATTAACATTTGTCATTTACCAGATGCTCTTATCCAGAGAGACTTACAGTAGTGAGTGCATACATTTTCGTATTGGTCTCCCATGGGAACTGTGGTGTTGCGAGCACAATGATCTAACAACTGAGCCAAACAGGACATCAAAGGGAACCAAAGTCCTTTGTTTAAACAAAGTTCCCTGGAACTTGGATAGTCTTCAGCTGCTCTCTGTGTGGAAAACCACCAATGCAGCGCAGATGCTGTTAATTTAAACCATAATGAGGCCACTCAGGCCAGGTGACCTTTAGAGCAGGTGGTTATGGGCCGTGTAGTCTTTACCATGGCAGCCATCTTAGGCAGTGGTGTGAAGTACTCAAGTAAAAATACTTTTAACTACTACTTAAGTTGTTTTTTCATGTATCTGTACTTTACTGTTTTTACTCCTTACATTTACCCTGACACCCAAAAGTACTCATTACATTTTGAATGCTTAGCAGGAGAGAAATTGTCTAATTCACACACTTATCAAAAGAACATCCCTGGTCATCCCTAGTGCCTCTGATCTGGCAGACTCACTAAACACAAGTTCTTCATTTGTAAATTATGTCTGAGTATTGAACTGTGCCCCTGGCTATCAGTAAATTTAAAAAAACAAGAAAATCGTGTCATCTGGTTTGCTTAATATAAGACATTTTAAATGATTTATTTAAGTACATTTAAAACATAATACTTTTAGACTTTTACTCAAGTAGTATTTTATTGAGTGACTTTCACTGGAGTAATTTTCTTTTACGGTATTTTTACACTAGTATGAAACATTGGGTACTTTTTCCACCACTGATCTTAGGGTAGACACCTCCTGTGAAAGCACAAGGCTTACTGTGTGGCATGCCCGCAGGTGGAGGGGCTTGTCACATGTGTGTGGTAGTATGAAACATTGGGTACTTTTTCCACCACTGATCTTAGGGTAGACACCTCCTGTGACAGCACAAGTCTTACTGTGTGGCATGCCCGCAGGTGGAGGGGCTTGTCACATGTGTGTGGTAGTATGAAACATTGGGTACTTTTTCCACCACTGATCTTAGGGTAGACACCTCCTGTGACAGCACAAGTCTTACTGTGTGGCATGCCCGCAGGTGCAGGGGCTTGTCACATGTGTGTGGTAGTCCAACAGCATGAGAGACAGGGGTTTAAGCAAGAAACATTTTACTTTAATAAACTATTTAAATGTGATTTATTAGGATCCCCTTTAGCCGACGCCAATGACGACCGCTCGTCTTACTGGGGTCGGACACGTAAAGAAAAGATATTACAGACAAAATACTTTACAATTGACATATATTTAAAAACATGAAGTGTTTGTGTGCATCGATCAGTTCCACATACATGTCAGTACGTACACACAACAAGTCGGTCACATGGAGGAGAGGCGTTGTGCTTTATTCGTTTTTTGAAACAAGGAGTAACTCAAACGGGAAAATGCATCTCGGAATGACAACTAGGGGAACTGCCTTTTACCCCATGCAGTCTTCTCCTATGCAAGGGAGCTGCCTCTTAGCCCAGGCAGTCTATTCCTATGCAGGGGAGTTGCCTCTTACCCTACACAGTCTATTCCTATGCATGGGGAGCTGCCTCTTACCCCACGCAGTCTTCTCCTATACAGGGGAGTTGCCTCTTACCCCACACAGTCTTCTCCTATACAGGGGAGTTGCCTCTTACCCTACACAGTCTATTCCTATGCATGGGGAGCTAATGTAGCACATGGGGATGTGTGAAGCCCCAGCCTGAAGTGTCCCCACTTGCGCCGCCGAATAGCTAGCTTTTAGCATGTAGCAACTGGCAAGACACTTCGGGAGGGAGGTCACATGTGCTAGTAAAGCAGAGGTCCTGGTTCCGAGCCTCGGTGTGAGCCCAATCAGGAGGAAGTGGTACCCGCTAAGCACCGTGACATCCATTATACTAACCCCTAACCCCTGGAAAGCTGTTTGTGGCTGCTGTGCCAGGAGTCTACTAAACGTAGCTCACAGCAATAGCACCCACTAGATATTTTACTAGCAGTTCCACTCTTGTGTTGGCAACCCTTGATTGCAGCCAGGTGTCAGGGCTCCACATCTGCAGTCAATAAGATGATTAATTCACCAGAAAACCACACCCCTGGCTACGTCCCAATTCTCCCAAATAGTGGCTACATCCCACTTCTCCCAAACAGTGGCTAAGGAGGGTGAGAGGCACTTCCCTATCCACACACCCCTCAAGATGCCACAACTGAATGTGGAATAAGGCCAATTCTATTTGATCCGGGAATTAGTGCGCTTGACATTTACAGGTAATTTCAGATTGAGCCGACATATGCAGTGTTTACCATGAATGTGGTCTCCACGAACATTGCCTGTAAAAGGTGCATAGCTGAAAAGGGGGATACGGGATGAAATACCGGCCTAAATGCATTAACTGAGTCACTATAAATAAGGACATCTACTAAATATTATTGGCGTTATATTTGATCCAACGTTGGGATGTTCCTTCCTTCTCTGTGTTATTTTGCTTCTCTTAATATGCTGTCATCCAGCCAATTATCACGTTTTAAGACAATGAGACTCTGTGACCTTTACACCCCCCCCCCTCTTTTTATTCCCCCTCTTCTTTCTCACTCTTTTTCTTGCCCTCATGCCCCTGGGGAGCCTACGGTTCACCGGCGTAAAGCATCTCTTCTGGATCATCACTCTTTACTTCTGTTCGCCCCACCTCCTTATTATCCTCCCCCTCTCCCTCTTCTTCTCTTCCTTCCTTCCCTCCCCCCTCCTCTTCTCCCCTACTCTTCCTCTCCTCTCCTCTTCTCCCCTCTTCTCCCCCTCTCCCCTCTTCTCCCCCTCTTCTCCCCTCCCCCCCCCCCCCTGCCCCTCTTCTCTCCCTCCACTTCCCTCCCCCTCCTCTTCTCCCCTACTCTTCCTCTTCTCTTCTCCCCCTCCACTTCCCTTCCTCCCATCTTCTCTCCCTCCACTTCCCTCCCCCTCCTCTTCTCCCCTACTCTTCCTCCCCTCTTCTCCCCCTCCACTTCCCTTCCTCCCCTCTTCTCTCCCTCCACTTCCCTTCCTCCCCTCTTCTCTCCCTCCACTTCCCTCCCCCTGCTCTTATCCCCTACTCTTCCTCCCCTCTTCTCCCCCTCCACTTCCCTTCCTCCCCTCTTCTCCCCCTCTCCTTCCCACATATCAGGAATTCAGCAGCCTTCCACCTCCAATCACATTTTAATGGGATGCCGATATCCTTTTCCAGAAGAGGGTATCTGGGTCAGATGAGTCTTTCCCACACACACATACAGACACACACACACACACACACACACACACACACACACACACACACACACACACACACAGCCCAGTGGAGCTGCCATCAGTCAAAGAGGCACGGTGGGTCTGGGGGCATTTACATAGATAGATGATGGAGCGATTACAGGGCACCAGGGTTATTAATCATGCTGGTGAGGAGAGCGAGAGGCCCACTGTGCTCCTCTATAGGTGTGGCTCTCTACCTAGGGTATAGTCTCTACTGTAACTCCTGAGCCTTGGTCTATGTGCCTAACCACTGTGTTTGATATAAGGCCTAGAAATGCCTGGTTTCTTTCACTATTAACCACGTTTCCATCCACAGTTTTATGCGAGTAAAGTCATACCGTATTAAAAGAAAATCATGACAGCTATGATGGAAACAGGAAGTATCGGTACAATTGTATAAACGCCAACAGTTAATTTGTTAGTTCGACATGGTGGGATCTTTTAGTGTCGGTAAAATGAATTATGTGAGAAGTGGTGGTGGAAATGCCTTTATGCCCAAATATTGATATAAGAGCCGTCGTATGGAAGTCAACTTGGAGTCACCCGATGATGTGGTGTGTGGTCTTCTCCTAGGGAAACCATGCAGTTTATTAGTCTACAGATGAGATAATTTATGATGAACTTCCTAGGGTGGTGAAAGTGCACAGTGATGATCTGGATGCTCCTTTCCAATAAATATTGAGGGTCTGATTCTGGTAACATGATGATAGATGCTTGATAGATGCTATGACTTAGTTAAATAAAGGTAAAATAAATACAAATCTAGCCTTTCAGCACAGCCTACCTGTACTGTATCTGCCAGCTGTCGGTGAGAGCGCACGTGGCAAGACCAGAGTAGGTACATTTGCTATTTAACGCAACAGTTTCTGTGACAAAAGTAGAGTTGAAAATGTGATGGAAACATATTCAACTTTAGATTATTACTCGGTACATGAAAACTGAAGCGATAAAACACATTTTGTGTGCACTACATCTCACACGGATTTTAAACCGCAACACGTCCGTGTAGAAAATGCGCATATTTTCTTTACGCAGATTCTAGAATATTCACATGAACATTTGTCGCCAATCAGATGGAAACCCAGCTACTGAAGTACTTAAATGTCAGTTTCATTTAATGTCAGCAACACTTTTATGGACATTGGGAAAATCCTTAAAGTCGTCATATGTAATGTTTTCACATGGAGCGACCCCATGCTTCCTGTAAGTGTACTAAAACATGCCATCTTCAGCACTTTAACATTTCATACCACCCTAGTTTCTGGTGGTTTTATGAATTTTGAATCGTGAGTGGTGGCTCTCAATATGACGGGCTGGGCGGACGAGGTGATGGCCTAATCTACAGAGACAGGTGAAGTACTGAGCTTCTCCTGGCGGTTTGCTTTGGTAAATGCATCTGCCATTCCGTGACCTCAATGGGACGTGACACATCAACCCCCGCCCCCCACCCCCACTACTATATCCCACCACCATGTTTCTAAGAGGGAGACCAGTGTTTTGGCTATGTTGCTCCTGATCATCGTTTTTATCTCAACCATGTTGTGAAGCCAAAGGCACATTTTCACATGTGGACAATTATGTTATTCAAATTCCAATGTATTGAATCCAATTTATTGTATTCTAATAACTTATTCTATCCAGTCAAAAATGGCTGCTAGGCCATGCCTTAACTGACATTGATAATGTTATGAATACCCAAGAAGGGTTGTCTAATATAGACGGACGGATAGATGGATGGATGATAAACGAGTGGATGAATGGATGCATGGGTGGATATAGATGGATTGACGTATATCTTGGTAGATCAGTCACAGTGACAACGCTCTATGAAGGATGATGCATATGGGCTTCTGGAAATGAAAAATGTGATGACTGGGAATTTACATTTGATCCAGCTGGCGAGATTATCAGTATAGGCTGCTGTCACACACTAGCGTACGGTCTCCCCACAAGCACAGCTGTGTCATGCCACAACAAGTCAACACATTCATATAAACATAGAGGTTTGAGGTGTGTGGGAGTTATGCGGTAGCCGATTTCATTATTTTAAATGAGTCGGATCCACATCTAAAACAACTTTATCGCCACGTTTGAAAAAGATTGCTGTAAATAATTGAATACGTTACTCTGGGAATTTTTCTAATTTGATAAGTGTAGATATGCGACTTGTCACTCTGCCAATCACTCCATTAGCTCTGAGCCTTGGTAGCGTTGCCCGATGACATCATTCTGTGTCCTTTTGACACAAGTCAATTTGATTACCCTAGGAGGCTTAAAACAGATTGGAAGCAACACAATGGTCTGAAATGATATTGTTTTAGAACACACAGATGGAACACTGATCTACTTAACACCTGACTTCCTATTACGTCAGATTGGATTTGAGTGGTTAAAAGCAGAACATCAAAACTGTGTCCAACCTCAAGCAAGGCAACACTTTGTCTTGTTTATAAGATACAATATGAATGCTGTATGAGCAGTTCCTTTACTAACTACAGGCAGTTCCTTTACTAACTGAGGCTCCTTTCCTGTCTTCCATGATGTCCAGTCCCGGTCTCTATTCCAATGTCCACAGGCCACACTAACATACAAAATGAGCATGAAACCATATATCAGAGATGCATTCTAAACAGTGGACATTGGAACACAGCCTCCGTCTGCATAGCGAGCCTCAGTGCTGCCGCCCTGAAATACACCTCCAGTGAGTGACTTTGATTGGCTAATTCCTCAGTGGTCAGTCTGGGGCCTGCCACCGGGGGGAAAGGAGGGTTTAAATGATGTGGAGAAATGTCAGTGGACGTCAGGAGGCTCACCACCCCGATCAATCAATCAGGCTGGCCTGATCCCCCTGTGGTGTGTGTGTGTGTGTGTGTGTGTGTGTGTGTGTGTGTGTGTGTGTGTGTGTGTGTGTGTGTGTGTGTGTGTGTGTGTGTGTGTGTGTGTGTGTGTGTGTGTGTGTGTGGAATGGTGGGGGACGTACCCTAAACATATTAACTTTCCCCATTCATCAATTACCCTGGAAACTGGAGTCTGTCAGAGGGATGAGCAGATGGTGTGTATGTGTGTGTGTGTGTGTGTGCGCGGGCGGGAGCGAGAGACAGCAGGGTTCAGTACGCTCACTCAGGAGGCTGCAGGATAACTAATCAATCTACCTGCCTCAGAGAGCAGGAGAGGAACAGGGAGAGCCAATGAGCAGAGAGCAAGCCAAGGAGGTGCCTGCACATTCTTCAGGAAGGGGGTGAAAATATGATTCTCTGCATCCTTCTCAAAACACATTGGAGAAGGTCTGCGCTTCCTCCCTAATTTTCTCCAATGTGTTATAAGGAGAGGAGAGAGAATGCCAGGAATTGAGGCAAGACTTTTGAGATTCACTCAGCTTCTAAAGAGTCTATTAAAATCAAAACAGAATGGGAGCCTTCAGAGGTTAAAACACAACAACATTTCTTCTGACCCTGCATGAGTACACATCAGATTAATTGAATTGATAAAATCATGTTTATTGTGAGCAGCAAATAGTGAACTGAATATTAATTCAATCAATCAATCACACAGCTTGGAAAGAGAACTGAATGGTCTCCCCCCGCAAACATCTGGATATCGGTACTGATTGAATATAGTAGTCACCAACACTGTAGAATCCCTTTGTCAGTTTCGGCCAAACTCTCTCCACCTATGTCTTGTACAGCAATACAGCTACAAATAATTGAAAATGTTAATGCATTTATGTGTGTGGGCTGTAAAACATTCAAGAATTTTGAGGCCTACAATCAAATGCTCAAAGATTCAGGCAAATGGGTAGGTCTCTCCAAGTGCCTGATTTCAATCACTATGGTAAGCAGGAAATGAACTGGCCCTCGAAAGTCCTACCTGGTACATAAAGGCTTGACCTTCTATGGGTCCTTCCTGTTACACCTGCATACGGGTAGCTGAGTCTTGTCTTGAGGAGACTTCATAACCTCAGACAATATGAGCCCAGGTGATTTTTTTCCTCCCCCCAAAAAACGTTTTGAAGTTCCTTAAAAACACTTCTCACCCTGAAGACTAAACTACAAACTCCTTTCAGAGGGCAGATGTGTTTTCTCTCTCTCTCTCTCCCTCCTCCTCTCCTCCTACCTGCTCTTAAATGTGTACCGGCGGCTCTAGGCCTGTCATATAGCATCAGCGCTCCGCTGATTACTTCCACCTTGTCTCCCTCGTCAGGGAATGATTCTGACACGCACTCACACCCTGCTTTCTCCGCATCAATATGCGTGCGACGGAATAACTGCAGACAGTAAATAAATAATGAAAGAGGAGAGAGAGAGAGAGAGAGGGTGGGAGAGAGAGAGAGAGAGAGGGTGGGAGAGAGAGAGAGGGTGGGAGAGAGAGAGAGGGAGGGTGGGTGGGAGAGAGAGAGAGGGAGGGTGGGTGGGAGAGAGAGAGGGGGGGTGGGAGAGAGAGGGAGGGTGGGAGAGAGAGAGGGGGTGGGAGAGAGAGAGAGGGAGGGTGGGTGGGAGAGAGAGAGAGGGAGGGTGGGTGGGAGAGAGAGAGAGGGGGTGGGAGAGAGAGGGAGGGTGGGAGAGAGAGAGGGGGTGGGTGGGAGAGAGAGGGGTAGGGTGGGAGAGAGAGAGAGGGTGGGTGGGAGAGAGAGAGAGGGGGTGGGAGAGAGAGAGAGGGTGGGTGGGAGAGAGAGAGAGGGTGGGTGGGAGAGAGGGAGAGGGTGGGTGGGAGAGAGAGAGAGGGGGTGGGAGAGAGAGAGAGGGTGGGTGGGAGAGAGAGAGAGGGTGGGTGGGAGAGAGAGAGAGGGAGGGTGGGAGAGAGAGAGAGGGTGGGTGGGAGAGAGAGAGAGGGGGTGGGTGGGAGAGAGAGAGAGGGGGTGGGAGAGAGAGAGAGGGAGGGTGGGAGAGAGAGAGAGAGAGGGAGGGTGGGAGAGAGAGAGAGAGGGGGTGGGAAAGAGAGAGAGAGAGGGTGGGTGGGAGAGAGAGAGAGGGAGGGTGGGAGAGAGAGAGAGGGTGGGAGAGAGAGAGAGGGTGGGTGGGTGGGAGAGTGACACATCGAGCTTCCCTCTCTTTTTCTCTCTGTCTCGTTTTCCTCTCCTGTGTGGTGTGACTCACCCAGAGTGGCCAAGTGTTATGTCGTGCACTGGGGAAGGCGCGCGCACGTGTGTGTGCACTGTGCATACATGAACTATCGCCTCACAGACGGAGTTGGATGTGAGGGTGTAGGTTTGATGGGTTTTGTTTGGGGAAAGAGACCATTTAGAATACACATTAGGATGAACATAAAACGGATAGAAAACACAGCAGCTGTATACTTTGAAATGAATAGCTAGCTAGGCCCATCCGTGTACATACAGTACATTAGAATGACCACATGACCTGATCAGGAAAAACTCCTGGCCCTAAACCACAGCCTGTAGTGATAAACGCATGTCTGGTCAGATCACGTGATGAGGAAAAACACCTGGCCCTTAAACTAAAACATTATTTTAGATGAGGTGGCAGTTAAAGATGCACTATGCAGAAATCACTATGCCAATTTCTGGTTGCTAAAATTGTAATAGTTTGCCTGATTTCAGTTTATGTAAAAAAATAAAAATAAGTATAGTGTAGAGAATCATTGTACCGTCTAACTGCTGTTAAATATATTTTCTATAACCAACAATATAGTATTTTCAGCTGTTTGTGGCTGGTGTACAAAACACAAAGGAAAAGATGCAAAAACAAAACTTAAGAACGGGAAGCATAGAAATAACACATATAGAACACTGCTTCTTATACATGCTTTCAATAAGAATGAATGATCTATAAATCACATTTCTATGTGAATTTGGTCAGGTCACCCAAAAAGTGACATATTGCAGGTTTAAAGGAGGAAAAAACCTGCACCGTCAGGATACAGACGCATCACTTCCGCCCAACTGGAAACTCCATATTTCCCATCAACAACATTCCCATTCCCTGAGCAGCATTCCAGTATTCATTCATTCCAAGAAAGTGACTGTGCGTTTTCCCTGTGCTAGTCCTGTGTGCCAGGGATAACTCCTTAACGGTGTGAGCATCCCTCCCCTGCAGTCAGAAATCCCTAAAGGGATTACCAGGAGGACCACAAGGACTCCAAATCTCAGTGAAGGGCATGGTTGGGGGTAAGCATCTAATCTCCTGGATGTATTCCCCCTGGAAGATAAAAGGGCATCACCATAGAAATAGAATCCATAGAAAGGGCTTGCAACGTCCACTCATTATGCCATCATGGATTTAAATGGAGAAGCCCGTTCTATATTCCTATGGGCAACTCACTAATTATAACAGTGTACAGTTAGGTGGTGTAGGTTTGTTGTTTAGGGCTGTTTTCCGAGACACAAATTTAGATTATAGTCTGGACTAAATTGCCTACTCAATGGAGAATATAATTTCTGAATGCAGGGGAGGGAGGGATGCTCACCCGGTTAAGGACATGTTTTTGGGCCCTAGGTCTAGGTTTCATTTTGATCCGGGAAAACGGACGTTAGAGTTTCCATTCTATGACCCAACCACCCTAATGAAATCCTATGAAGGGGGGCTGGAAATGATTTTGAACATTCTAAAACCAGATAGAAAGTATTTAGAAATGATAATCAACCTACATATTTTTAAACACCTGCACTTTTTCTGGCCCACAAATTGCTTTTGACAAACAAACCGGTCTGGAAAAAATGTGTGGCCCTCTGCTGATTTTTTAAAATCCTCATGTGGCCCTCGAGCCAAAATGATTGCCCACCCCTGCTGTATAGAGTCCTCCTGGCACAGCCTGTCTCACCAAGTCCCCATCCCTAGTTCCATTCCCATCTCCATCGAGATGAGCGCTGCACACATTTCATGGGAGAATACTCAGCTCATATATCTTCATCCCGTATACTTTACCACACTCTCAGTGCAGGAGGGGGAAAACGGTACCACAGGGGCCTGAGGACTTTAAATCCCAGTTTCCAGACTGATCCAGGAGAGGAGAGGGAGGAGGAGAAGAGGGGGATTAGAGGAAGCCAATCTCTGATATGGTTTAATCTCAGCGGCCGGCGCTCCCGATGCACGTTATTTATCACCTTCCCATCACCGGCGGTGGCGGGGATTTGCCACACAGACGCATCTGCCGCGGAATGCACGCAGAACGATTTCCAATGTAGCTCTCCTCTCTCAGGTCTTTTGCCGCCAGCAGCTCAAGACGCAGGTTACGGCTGCGTGGGTTTCGTTACCGAGGAGGAAAAACTCGGTCCCGGATGATTTCATCTTCCACCGTCTCCTCAGCGACCCCAGTAATTCACAGCAAACCCGAATGCACCCCTCTATCCCCTCCTCCACTGTCCCCCTCACTACTCTCGCCAACCCCCCCCCCAGACCTGGAAATCATTCGGGCTGCACAAGCCATCTCAGGCACCCCCCTCCCCTCCTCCTTCTACCAGTGTGACAAACCACATGGGATTTCACTAGTTCTTTAAAGCCTGCTGCCTCTGGGAATGACTCTCTTCCACCATGCGACATTTTAGTATTCCGGGGGAGACGTGACTAGGGATGCAACCAATGCCGTTTATATATCCTCTCCTCGTTGTTGTTTGAGTGATGCTTCGCAGCAGCAGCAAATGAGAGAGGAAAAACATTGCAGGTGAATCATAATCCAATATTTAATTGTACAATGTGAGGATAAAAATGTTGCGTTATTCGTTGACATTCAAAATATTTGTTTTTAGTCCTTTTTTTTTATTTTAACACATAAAAGCATCACAACAACAATATACAAATTCTTGTTAATCTTTAAAACCAAAACACATTTACACATGCAACAATAGGGTTTTGAAGACGATGAGTCATTTATTGAATAATTTTTTGTCGTTTTTGGAATGTGTTCAATTCTTGCTTCAGCTCAACAGACATTTGTTGTTATTGTGGTCTCTGCAGGAGAAAGGTATGGAAAGTCCCGTACTTCCAGAATAACTGTAGTCAGACAGATACTCACAGTGAACAATGTATAACTGTTGTCAGATATGTAAACTGTACTGTTGACTTAATATCCCATTTGAATAATGTTAATTTAACCTCAGAATTCCTTTACTAGTATTATTAATAAGTCCCTTTTAGACAGCGTGGGTGTAATAACCAGTAACACTTTACTTAGTCTGCAAGTATATATCATAAACCTCATAAGACATTCTAACGGACATTACATGCTTATAACAAGTAATGAAGCATTATACCTGCTTATAAACAAGCAATAAAGCATTATACCTGCTTATAAACAAGCAATAAAGCATTATACCTGCTTATAAACAAGCAATAAAGCATTATACCTGCTTATAAACAAGCAATAAAGCATTATACCTGCTTATAAACAAGCAATAAAGCATTATACCTGCTAATAAACAAGTAATGAAGCATTATGCCTGCAGGATATAAGTAATGAGGCATTATACCTGCAGGATTTAAGTATAGTGTTACCTATAAGATGACCTGTGTACTTCAAACAAAAACCAGATGATGGTCAGGAGGTGGCAAGACAGTTACATGAAATAGCCAATCATAACACCATCTTTGAAGCGTATCAAAACCGAAGAGAAACGCAGTCTGGCTCGTAACCACCCCTTTGTGCAGTAACTAACACAACGATGCTCCTTTTTGTTTTCCAATAAAGTACAACCCGCTACACAAGACAATGTGCCCTGTTTCGGTAACGTGCTGGACAAAAACTGAAAGAAAGCCCAAATGAAAGCATCTAAATAATAATGCCGTTCTCTCTGGCATGGTGCGTCACTTATATGATACATGACATTTACCAAGGAGGACCTTATAGTTTCTCTCAGTCAGAGGCGCTCGCACACACAAACAGGGAATGCAAGCATTAAACAAAAATGACACATTTTATAAAAAATAATTCAGCTTCGATATAATAATTTGAAAATGGAAATAAAGGGAAAACACAAGCAGAATAATCAACTTTAAAGATTATTGCTCAGGGGTTGTGTGTGACGATCACATGATCAATCCCAGCAGCGGCCATCTTTGTTGTTGACGTATTGGTGATGATTGTCCATTGAGTCCTTTACATAAGATTGACTGTAAACTTTACAGCCAAACGACACGGAAACACATTCATATACACCGAAAATAGACATTATGATACTGTCAAAAGGTACAATAATTACACAGGAAAGGAAATTACAGAGTTAAACCAACACCATAATGTTTATCGTTTCATCTTTTTAGAGTTTCTGCCTCCTGGTTTAAAAACTGGGAGGTTGTTTGGGTTCTCTGAACCCCCAGTGCTTCCTGCAGTGATGTCATCAGAGTTCTAACTGGACCTCTGACCGCGTGTTGATGTCACTAAGGTCGGGCGCTCTAAAAGAACCACCGGAATGCCTCGCCATTGTTGACTGGTGTCCTCTGTAGGAGAAACGAAAAGAGCAAAGGCAAACGGTTAGCAACAGTTACCAAGGCGAAAGGAAAAGTGTATCTTTCTTCTTTTGAGCATTTTAAAACCAAGGGGAAAAAATGTGAGTACAATATACAAGGCCACTGGGACACCAGGAGGCCTACTGCATGTTGTCTGAGGTGGCCCGGATTTCACCTTAGAATCTTTATTTTCTCTCACAAAGAATACTTTGTTTGTAGAAAGACCACAACAGCTGAGCAGTCAAACCACTCACTTCTTCAACCCAGACATACCTTAGTTATCCCCACGTCTAATTTCCTCTAAGAGCGTCCCAAGGTTAAAGACACCTCCAGTACCTACCACCCACCTCCCTAAAAAACACCCACACCCAAATAATCACTACACCATGATGAAATATTCACCACAAAATTCCCATGATGCAACAATGAGGCGTTTAATTACGGGAAGCTCCAGCCGCAGTGAGGGGGAACCAGCGCGTCATTTCAATTTGGGGCCACGCCAGCCCCACTACACTGGAGTGACAGCCACTTCCTTTTTGGAAACCAACTACCATTTTTAATTCACAACATAAAAAAAAGTCCCCGGAAATCCCCATAACCAATTAGCTGTTTTGTGTGTGTTTTTTTCCCCTCCAGCTCGATGGAAACGGTGGTGTCTGATTGAAACAAAAAATCACTTTACTCTGAGCAGAGAGGAGTGGAAGAGAGAGGAGGGGAAATGTGATATTTCAATATGAGTATAATCACTGACTCTTCACAGAGGAGGTGGATGAGTGTCTTAGGGCTAGGTACTCTGATATTACCAAGATGTGGGCTGCATTAACAACAAGTAGCTAGCCAATTCTGGTGCTATGATACAGTATGTCATATAATCCTACGTGGGATGAGCTTAAATATTGGTACGCAAATTATGTATTCATTCAATCACCCGTTCATGCATATAACAAAAGATCCAGCAACATACAATTTATTCAACTTTCCTTCTGTATTTTGTCAACAAAACTGCCATGTGAGATATACCAGGTACACAACTTTATATTACAACATTATATTGCAACATTATATTGCAACAATACAACATATTGCAACAATAAACAAGGATGCAAATGCACATTTTCCCACCACAAAACAGGTGTTTCACTAGAAAGTCACACAGATCGGACCTCAAGAGGGAACATGGGTAGAGATCCAGCACTGTGTTAGTGAACCAGGTGATGGGTTAGCGGCCAAGCATACTGCTAAGCACTTGTGTAACAACAACCAACTAATTGATGTACCAGCGAGTCAGTCAGTGAACCAGTGACGCAGAGGGAGGGAGGCTACAATTCTATCAATACGGCCAAACACTAACATCACTGAATACAGGCCTACTCATCCAAATATGGAATTACAACCCCCCCGATCGCCTACATCGTAGAACAGCTTCTAATATATTCTGAGAGAAGCTCACAAATACAGTACGTTAGGCCACAGCAACAGGAGGGTTGACGTCGTGTAAAGATTAATACTAGAGCAACCGAGGCAATCAGAATGGGTTACGACGCACAATGGTTTTATCATAACCTCTCTGGTCCGTTATGTCACCTGCCCCTTTCCACTTTACAAAACCCACACAAGCACAGTAATGTCTCAACTAATTAGACGGGAAGCATTCATACATTAAATCGCGAGACACCACTTTCCTACAGTGTGAATTCCTACACTATACAGAGAAAGTAAGCAGTTGTACAATTAGAAAATACATTTTTCATTCCTACAAATTCCTACAGTATTTAGCTGGCTAATTGAAAAAATGGCACTTTACCACTTTAGTAATGTAGGTTAATTTACAGGCCCAGTTAATGGAGTTTACAGACTACCTCCCCCTCAGTGTAACCGTCAGCCAACCAGGAAAGCATTTAAAGTACATCTTATGGCAACATTATTCAATTAGTAAGGTTCAACACAACCATGGATTCATTTATTCAATTAACACACTTTTTTAGGTGGTTATTTCTCTGCTCTTTGGTTGAGTGCTCTGTTTACCATTATTTCAAGTGGGCTAAAACGCAGGATAACCCCACACTTACAGGAACCTATTCCCCCACATCTACTTCCCACCTGTACTGGCAGGCTAACGCTACTGTCGCCTGTTGGCGATACAAAAAGGCTCAATGAAATACTGGAGATCACAACGTGGAAATTACTGAATGTCCTCAAAGCTTCTCCTCTGGTTGGAACAGAGGAGGGAATGGAAGATGGGACACAGCAGAATCCAGGAGAATGGAACCCGGTCGAGACCCAGAAAACAGAGAGTTAGCCAACATCATAACGTGTCATGCCTTAACAAATACTGAAGTAACATACTGAAAGAGAATATAGCAAGGCTGTGAAGGTTCCGAACACATGGTTCCCACAAACGTCTCAAACTATCTATGAATGAAGGCGAGTGTCAGAATAATGTTGGCTAATACAAACTGAAAGAGTGAAAATGTGTGTGAAATTTGGAGTGAAACGTGGAGAAAGGGAGACAGAGATTCTTGGCAACAGAGAGAGCTACAGAGCTGAAGCAGACAGCTAGAGTGTGAGCGAGAAAGAGAGAGAGAGAGAGAGAGAGAGAGAGGAATAGAGAGAGAGAGAGAGAGAGAGAGGAAGAGAGAGAGAGAGAGAGAGAGAGGAATAGAGAGAGAGAGAGAGAGAGAGAGAGGAATAGAGAGAGAGAGAGAGAGAGGAATAGAGAGAGAGAGAGCTACAGAGCTGAAGCAGACAGCTAGCGTGTGAGCGAGAGAGAGAGAGAAATAGAGAGAGAGAGAGAGAGAGCTACAGAGCTGAAGCAGACAGCTAGAGTGTGAGAGAGAGAGAGAGAGAGGAGTGGGAGAGGAGCCTAAAAGTAATCCGCAGTACGAGACGCATTTCCATGTTCACACGTAATTAAGAAGCGGCCCAGCCATGGGAAATAACCTCCACCAGGAGCAGATCCTTGAAATTAAACCCCAAAATAAGAATGTGAAAGAAATAGATGGGAGTGCCGCAATGTGTTAGTCCAATAACCAGGATCTACATTCTAAGAGCAAGAAAAAACAATAAGCAACATGGAACCCTGTGCTGAAGCTCACTCCACCACCACACTCCTAAAACATGATACTTTAACAGAGGGCATTTGACATGACAGAGCCATGCCAAACCATGCTGTACTGAGCTAGCCGGGTTACACATCCACCAAAGTCGCTTGAACCATGCAAAAAAAAGACACTGCTAAAATAAATGATGGAGCCGACACAGTTTGCTTTGAGTGTGCAAAAAGGTATAAGCTTCCCTAGTCCAGAAACATGACAGTTTGTTAGGTAGAAGACTGAGGCAGTGAGAGAAAGGAGGGTAAAGGGGAGGATGTTTATGTTGATCCATACATTCGGTCATTGATCAGTCCCTGGATGGAAGTGAGATGCTCCACTCTCCACAATAATGACCCTGATGTGGGCGCTCGCCATGTCTCCGTTTTGTTAAGTCCTGCGCTATCGATCTATTTGGCGGTGGGGACTCTTGAGTGCTGCTTGCATTGTGTGTCTGAGACAGAGTATGTGTGTGTGTTCTCAGATTCCCTCGTTCTCCCAGGTCCCTTGCCTTGGCTCACTGCAGTGACCAGGCACAAAGGCAGCTCAATTAGCACAGCTCCACGTCTCCTCGCTCCCCTGCCTGCCTCCGCAGCATCCCATCGAAATCACTCCATCAACCCACCGCCAGAGAGAAAGGAGGCAGAGAGAGAGAGGGGGGGGGGTGGTGGAGAGTAGATAAATGGAGAAGAGAAATAAGATGAGGGAGGGAGAGAAAGAGATGGAGAAACGAAACAGAATGACACAGCGTGTGAGAGACCAGAGAGAGAGCAGAGAAGAGAGAAAGGGAAAAGGAGGGTGAGGAGGGCTGATAGTGTTGCTCCCCTGTCCCCGGTGTAACACTGAGGTTTCACCTCATATCAAGCCAGGGTAACGCAGCGGCTCAGCCTCACGTCAACACCACTGGAACTCTGAGGCCGCCAGCGGAGCATAACTACCCAGCTACAATAACACACAGGTAAGGAACACAACGTGAGCCACTACTGGGTTGGACTTTAACCGAGTGAAGAGATTCACAACTCCCCTGAAAAATACAAATGACTCCAAACCCCCAAACTGGAAAGGCCCTGACATTTAAAACAGAACCACAGAGTTCAGGTAAATATCTTTAAAAAGGGACATGGGGAGACAGGAAGTCAGAGTTCACACGGACTGGGATGTGTTCCAGGTTGCCCCAGAATAACATTGCGTTCACGAGGAAGTGTGGACCGTGGAAAGATTCGTGCAAAGCTGAAAGCGTGAACCACCACATTTAACCATGGCCAAGTACAAACAGTCCAGTTATGCCCTCCATAAGGCAATCAGACAAGCAAAACGACAGGAAAAGTGAAGTCAAAGTGAGACAAAGAGACAAAGTGAAGTCGCAATTCAACGGCACAGACACAAGACGTATGTGGCAGGGACTCCAGACAATCACGGATTATAAAGGGTAAACCAGCTACGTCGCGGACACCGACGTCTTGCTCCCAGACAAGCTAAACACCTTCACCCGCTTCAAGGAAAACAGTGCCACCGACGTCTTGCTCCCAGACAAGCTAAACACCTTCACCCGCTTCAAGGAAAACAGTGCCACCGACGTCTTGCTCCCAGACAGGCTAAACACCTTCACCCGCTTCAAGGAAAACAGTGCCACCGACGTCTTGCTCCCAGACAGGCTAAACACCTTCACCCGCTTCAAGGAAAACAGTGCCACCGACGCGGGTCACGGCCACTCCCGAGGATTGTGAGCTCTCCATCTCAATGGCTGATGTGAGTAAGACATTTAAGCGTGTTAACCCTCGCAAGGCTGCCGTCCCAAACGGCATCCCTAGCCGCATCCTCAGAGCATGCGCAGACCAGCTGGCTGGAGTGTTCACGAACATATTCAATCTCTCCCTATCCCAGTCGGTTGTTCCCACTTGCTTCAAGATGTCCACTATTGTTTCTGTACCCAGGAAAGCAAAGGTAACTGAACTAAATGACTATTGCCCCGTAGCACTCACTTCTGTCATCCTGAAGTGCTTTGAGAGACTAGTTAAGGATCATATCACCTCCACCTTACCTGACACCCTAGACCCACTGCAACTTGCATACCGCACCAATAGATCCATGGATGACGCAATCACCATCGCACTGCACACTGCCCTATCTCATCTGGACAAGAGGAATACCTATGGAACAATGCTGTTCATTGACTACAGCTCAACCTTCAAAACCATAGTACCGTCCAAGTTCATCATTGCGTTTTGGGCCCTGGGTCTAAACCCCGCTCTGTGCAACTGGGTCCTGGACTTCCTGACAGGCCGTCCCCAGGTGGTGAAGGTAAACAACAACTCCACTGATCCTCAACACAGGGGACTCCCAGGGTGCGTGCTCAGCCCCCTCCTGTCCTCCTAGTTTACACATGACTGCCTGGTCATGCATGTCTCCAACTCAATCATCAAGTTTGCAGAGGATACAACAGTGGTAGGCCTGACTACTAACAACAACAACAACAAGACAGCCTACAGGGAGGAGGTGAGGGCCTCCCCCTCAACAAAGCGAAGGAGCCCGCCCTGTGCTGAACTTCACGAGGCTAAATAAATTTGGCTTGGCACCTAAGACCCTCAAACTTTTACAGATGCACCACTGAGAGTACTCTGTCGGGCTGTATCACCACGTGGTAGAGCAACTGCACTGTCCGCAACCACAGGGCTCTACAGAGAGCGGCGTTGTCAGCCCAACGCATCACCGGGGGCACACTGCCTGCCCTCCAGGACATCTACAGCACCCGGTGTGTCACAGGAAGGCCAAGATGATCATCAAGGAACTCCGCCACCCGAGTCACAGCCTGTTTACCCCGCTACCATCCAGAAGGCAAGGTCAATACAGGTTCATTAAAGCTGGGACAAAGAGACTGGAAAAAACAGCTTCCATCTCAAGGCCATCAGACTGTTAAATTATCAACACTAGCCGGCCTCCGCCCAGTACATTACCCTGTACAATACCCGCGACCAAGTCGTTCTTTCTTTGGTCCGTTGCCATGCTCCGTGGCAACGTTCTTATCTCCTGCTTGCTGCTAACCAGCTACACAGTCACAACATCTGCAGCCAGAATAACAGCAAAGTAGCTTTCTATTGACATTCATTTGGATACATCCATAACAATAAGCTGATAATGCCTGATTTTGCCTGGTAGACCTAGAAAAGCTTGCCTTCTCGTCAGAACACTCGTCAACTCTGTTAATTACGAGGAGACCGTATTGGATATCAAAGACTACGCTAAAAGCTAGCAAAATATTTGTTGGTAGCAAACTTGCCAATATGACAATCGAATTCAAAAATATCAGTTGCTGAAAACAGCTGGTGAAAATAGAAACATGTGGGAGGATTTGACAGTTTTAGTGGCGGAGAGGACCGAAGAAATGAATTAATGTTCATCACTCACCACGTTAGGGCATCAGATGCTCCAAAAAATGTGTCTCTAAAAACAAATCAATACTAGCTAACTTTTTTCCTCGTTGGACCTGCGTTTACAATGTAGTTTTGTGTAGTTGTTGGTTTAGCTTTCTGTGACTTTGTAGCGAGTATGGTCTGAATGTGTAAGCGCATATTGCATCTTGATTTCAAGGTGTCCTGTTATCTGGTTTTAATGTCCATACTAAAATACCCTTCTAGCCAATCAGAAACAAGTATTCAGCAATGCTGTGGTATAAATATATGTATACTCCGGACTCTTCCTAATATTTATTTATTTCTAAATTCCATTATTTTACTTTTTAATATCTGTATTGTTAGATATTATTGCACTGTTGGAGCTAGGAACACAAGCATTTCGCTAAACCTGCAATAAAATTAGCTAAATATATGTATGCGACCCCAAAAAATAGATGTGAACTAGTCTGGCCTTCCTCTCCTAGAAGGATACAGTGAGGTCCTGACGACAGCTGATGCTGATTGGCCATGGCAGTGTAGTTAATGGTGGGAATCTGGCGTGTCCTGATTGAGGAGGATGGGAGGAGGGGTGAGAGGAGGAGGGTTGAAAAAGGGATGAGGGGGAGGAAGAGAGTTGAAAAGGGGAGGAGGGGGGTGAGAGGTAGAGGGGGAGGAGAAAGGTGGGATGAGGAGTAGAGGGCTGCTGACTCATAATCAACCCCCCTGATCTGATAGTCTGTCAGGGCTGTTGTGATAACACACACCAGATAGCACCCAAACACATCCCTCCTCCCTTTCTCTTTCTCACATTCACAGTCTAATGCGCACACACACACACACACACACACACACACACACACACACACCCCCGGCAGGCAGGCGTCACACAGAGCAGAGTGTAGCATTGGTAGGGTCCAGAGATAAACCACTCAAGACGATGAGGACGATAATGGGCCACGCCGCAGCACCTCAAATTCAATCAACGGCCGCACGTCAATGTGAATGAGCGTAAAAGTGAAATATGCTCACCGGCGTGGGCTAAAAGACGCCACCCAGGGCCGGGCTTGAAACAACAACATCTAGGAGAGACGAACAGAGGGGAAAAAGGAGAGAGAAAATGAAAATACTGTCTCTTCCGTCTCTCCCGCCCTCCCGCTCTCTCTACACGGCTCAGCAGCGACGGCTGCTTCCAGGAGGAAGAGTCCCACTGGCATTCAGAGCAGCCCTACTTTAACCACAGACGGTGAATAAATTACCCTTTTGAACTTGGGGTGATTGCAAATGTGCCCTGGTTCCCTTGAGACATGTCTGGCACTAACCTTCTCTTACAATCTCCCCTTCCCTTCCCCAAACACACACACACACACACACACACACACACACACACACACACACACACACTCTTCCCCACCGCTACGGTCATGAAACTTAATCCAGCCGTAATTACGCCAGACCATTTCTGAGCAGTACTAACTCCCTGCTCGGCCACACACTCTCTCTTTATGCTTCTGACTGAACAGAATATTCAAGGAACTTTTACTACTTTCTCTCCCTCCCTCTCACTCAAAGAAAAAGAAACTGCGCTAGGGATGAAAAAAAAGAGGCTGGGAAAAATGTGTGAAGTGTCTGAAAAATCAGAGCAGAGGGAGAGAGACAGACAGACAGAAAGACAGACACACACACAGAGACAGACACACACACAGAGAGACAGACAGAGACAGAAGCTTCTCAGGAGACACACATAGTTCATTGTCACTGGGCAGACCTCCTTCCCCTCCACACTCTCACCAGGGGAGGCTGAACTGAAGTGAATAGCAGTCTGGGGAGAGTGGTGTTCTTCTCGACTGCCTGATGTGCTCTGCTCCAGAACGCCTCATTATAACACACCGCCCCCATCCATACGTTACCCTGACACAGCCATTATTTATTAACGGCTAGACTGACTGGGAACCAGGCCACCTTCCAACAACTGCTGCAATCCTTTGGAGGAGTCAATCCTGACAGCCCTGGTGTTCTGCTAATAAAATACAACACACACAAAGCTATAGATACACACGTGAGGACACACACACGCACCCGCTCGTTGACACTAGGCTAGCAGTCTCTCCCAACGCGCTGCCCCTCAACTGTAATTAAAAACACATTCCACACGCCGTAACAACTGCAACCCAAACTGAAACTCAAGTACAAGCGAAGGTCAAACTATTTGGTTCTTTTTTTCCGCCCCAAAGTTCCCGCTGCCACAAAGCCCAGCAACGCCACGTCAAGGCAAAGCAGGCTGCTACTGTCTAGATAGGCCCCTTCATCATGTCGTAACATCTTGAAATTAAACGGTTAAGAGGAGAATAAAAATCGCCTTGATGAATTTCTTTATGCTCTTAAGTGGAGGCAGACAAAGGTAAAGAGGAAGGATGTGGGGGAAAAGAAACTCAAGCTGTCAGAACCAACCAAAGTGTAGCCTAGGTAGGAGAGAGAGCCAGTCACAGATTCTGGGCTGCTCTCCACGGCTGTGTTCCAAATGGCAACCTATTCTCTATACAGTACATCGCTTTTGAACAGGGCCAATTGGCCTCCAGTCAAAAGTAACGCACCAAGTAGGGAATAAGGTGCATTTGGGACACAGCCCAGTTCTCCCTGCCTGGAAGAAGTTTCAGCAGCGGTGCAGTCAGCCTTAACTGATGGGTTATATACTGCCTGTCACGTCCTTCTGAGGGAATATTGGGGCGTTGCAGAGACTCACACCTGGAAGATACGGCAATCCATCACCACCTGCACTCTGAGGGGTGTGTGTGTGTGTTTACGTGCGTGCTTCAGATCTCATCGACGCTTCTAGCCAATATTCCAGCCACCCAACGCCTGCTTATAACCCTACTCCTCATCCATCCAAGACCGCCATCACGGACAGACCAATCACCTACACGCCATTGCTCCACTCCCAACACACACACACACACAACCTCGGCCGCCTTCCCTGCATCAAACGTCAGCCATAACGCAAACACCTCCCTTCTACATCTATCTTCAACCAGAGAGAATATTACCTACGCAACGATAACCATCAAAAAATGTTGGGTTGGTCTGTTGGCACTGCTGGAGATAAGTTAAATGGGGAGGGGGGGGGGGGGTCTGGGAGCTGAGACGTAGCAAAGGGAATAAACCATTTGCGCTGAGATGAAATCCTCCTCTTCCTCTCCAGTATCAGATGCATCACTCTTCCTCGTGGATTAGCAGTATGGTTTGTGGCCGAGCTCGTTTGCTCCACTACACTAGATACACACGTTCACAGTGCAACAGATGAACTAGTGTTAGCCAGAACAGCTGTGCAGCAGCAATAGTCACAGTGCAACAGATGAACTAGTTTTAGCCAGAACGGCTGTGCAGCAGCAATAGTCACAGTGCAACAGATGAACTAGTGTTAGCCAGAACAGCTGTGCAGCAGCAATAGTCACAGTGCAACAGATGAACTAGTTTTAGCCAGAACGGCTGTGCAGCAGCAATAGTCACAGTGCAACAGATGAACTAGTGTTAACCAGAACGGCTGTGCAGCAGCAATAGTCACAGTGCAACAGATAAACTAGTGTTAGCCTGGACGGCTGTGCAGCAGCAATAGTCACAGTGCAACAGATGAACTAGTTTTAGCCAGAACGGCTGTGCAGCAGCAATAGTCACAGTGCAACAGATGAACTAGTTTTAGCCAGAACGGCTGTGCAGCAGCAATAGTCACAGTGCAACAGATAAACTAGTTTTAGCCAGAACGGCTGTGCAGCAGCAATAGTCACAGTGCAACAGATGAACTAGTTTTAGCCAGAACGGCTGTGCAGCAGCAATAGTCACAGTGCAACAGATGAACTAGTGTTAGCCTGGACGGCTGTGCAGCAGCAATAGTCACAGTGCAACAGATGAACTAGTGTTAGCCAGAACAGCTGTGCAGCAGCAATAGTCACAGTGCAACAGATGAACTAGTTTTAGCCAGAACGGCTGTGCAGCAGCAATAGTCACAGTGCAGCAGCAATATTCTGGCATGTTTATCAAACACAGTTAGGCTTTTACTCATAAATCTATGAATCATACCAAAATAATGCTCTAACATGTAATTTAACAAAACCACAATGACTAATCCTATATTATAAACTGGGCAGTTCGAGCCCTGAATGCTGATTGGCTGACAGCCATGGTATATCACGGGTATGACAAAACATTTATTTTTACTGCTCTAATTATGTTAGTGACCAGTTTATAATAGCAATAAGTCACCTTGGGGGTTTGTTGGTGCATGACCAATATACCACGGCTAAGGTCTGTATCCAGGCACTCAGCGTTGCGTCGTGCCTAAGAACAGTCCTTAGCCGTGGTAAATTGGCCATATATCACACCCCCTTGGGCCTTATTGCTTAAATAACAGTCTTAATTCTAAGAGTTGCATGTTTCTGCTAACCCATCTACTAGTAAGGGCATCACGGCAGTAAAAGCCTTGTCGAGTGCAGCCCAGCTATGGGAATGAACAAGTTGGGCCAATCCTATAGATGAACCCTTCTCTTTTCAGTAGCCATGAGTCCTAGGCCTATCAGTACAGAGAGCCATCAGGATATCAACCCCCACATTTCCTCAACACCCATGATGACTAAGTGTAGCAATACAACTGTAAAGATCAGTCAGATAGATATATCACCCGAGTAACAAAAGCCTTTTAAGATCTTTATTTCATTTTTTTTTTAAATACTCATAAAATGGTAAATAAATATGAACAGGTCATGAATATTTAAACAATTAAAAGCTCTTGAACTTGAAGCAGTTGAGATGGAAATCCTCCAGCCAGGTCTTAAAATGGCTGCAGACAGTACAGCTGGTGAACACACACACTGTTAAGTAACGTTGTACTTCTATAATGATCCTGTAAGTGCTATAACCAAACCGCTATAGGACACCTTTAACAAGCTTTATGAGAGAAGTGTCTCATAAATGTCATTGAAATGACTTTAGCCTCTTATTAAGCAGCTGATAAAGACGATTACCATGTTTTTTTTCAATGCAAAGCGAGACATATTAAATAACATAATAATACATGACAGGAATGCAAAGTGTCAAACTATTCCATTGGCCCTTGAATAGGCCTTTCCCAAAGCAGCATGTACAGGAAGCAAAACGTTGGAATAAAGCTGTTACTTTCACCTGAGCCAGATCTTTCTTCCACACCATCTGTCTTCCAATGAGAACGCACGACAGACACCACCTCAAAAAGACATCAACCAACCAATCAAACCTCATCTCAATCCGCAACACTGCACTAATACGAGCAGACAGAGAACCTAAGTTACCCAAGTCACTCATCTAATAGTATAACAGTGGGTTAAATGTGCCCTGGCGTGCACCGGGCGAGCGTGCACGTCCCACGCTCCAACTGATCATGCATCCTCGGAGCAAATCACGCTAAGTGTGTTGCGGATGTTTCGTGAGTAATGAGGAATTTGGGAGGTTTTTGCTGACTGCTCGATACGGAGTGGAGGGGCGGGGGTGTATGTTGGCATGCTTAAGAGAGCTGGTGCTCGTGGGTGGGGTGGGGGGGGAGTGGTCACAGGAGAGGGATTGAGAGAGAGCGAGAGAACAGATAAAAAGAGATTGTGAGAAGGAAGAGAGTATGGGAAACGGAAGGGGAGAGACAGAGCGGGGGAGAGAGAGAGGAGGAGGGCAATTAGCATAGATGCAATACTGGCGCGGTCCTCCGACTTGATATTTGACCTTCTGCGAGAGCCTTGCCAAATATCGCCCTGAGAGACCCAGACAACCATATGGCAAAGTGCCGCCGGAGGCCCTGCTCAGTTTGACTCTCCTGGGCCACCGTATGCTAATGTGGGGGAACGTAATTACACTACAGTATTCCTATAGGAGCTGTACTTTACGGCGTCTCTATAGCAGCAGATTTACACTGAGATAGCCATTGGGACTAATGTCATCTTGGGGGACGCGTGGAGTGGAAATGTACAGTTTTATCCAGTTTAGCATTGGGCTGGCAATGGGATGGAGTGGAACCATTGCGTTAGAATAACAAGAACAGACATTCCCAGTCAAATTGACAAGGTCTAAAGGGGTTTTTACCATTCTAGGGATTCTATTTCTATCAAGTAAGAGTAAAACCTGGTCTAAACATGGAAAGGTAGTCCTATTGCTTGTGCTATATATTTCACAGTATAGCTCTACTGTCAATGCTATAGTCAGTCACACTTCACTGCCATAATGTGTGTTAACGTCCGTAATATCAAAATAGGTATTATTTCGAATGAAAATAGCCTAGTGTAAAATAAAACACCCACAGTCCAACATTGATGACCAATGTATTGAGCTGTATCAACCTAGAAACACCACTCGTCATCAAAATCCAATACAACGAAGGGACAGAAACCTTTGAAAGCAGGATTTGTACATATTTGATTCCTTTTTTAGTCTGAAGAATGTATTATTTTGAGCCCTGTAAAGAAACTAATTCAATATAAAAAGTACTCGCTATTCAGCCTCTTTGACAAAGAACGAACGGATCAAACTGCTCCCACTGTTTAAAAAAGTCACTCCACGTCTGTGATATATTAGAAAGATATTTAGGTTCAAATGAAAAAAAGTCCTTGTTGCTCTCGAACGCTGCTCAGACAACCACCCCCATTTATCACGGCTGGTAAATCCCAACACATAGAGTCAGAGGGGACTGACCTACTACAGAGGGGCAGCAGATAAGATCACATTGGCTGTGTTCAGTAGGGAGAAAACATTTGGAAGTGGGGAGGTGCTAGTTTGGAATTCTCCAATAAGAAACTCAATATGTTTGTTTCACAGACCAAAACATTTCTAATACTTTGTACCCTACAGGACTCCATTTAAATTAGCCTCACCTAATTCCCCTTGTGAAACTAGCAGTCCGGCCAAGCCTTTCCGCAGAGAGCTAGCCAACACTCCACTGGGAGAAAACCCTATCTGGGGTACTTTGGAGCGACAGAGGTTTCCAGAAAACAAAAGGAAGACAGAGAGAGAGGGTGAGGTCAGTGGCGTTCTAAAATGGGAAAAACAGACAGACAGAGAGAGAGAAGGCAAACAGGGGGGGGTTAGATGGGAAGGAAACCGAAAACCAAACTACGGGACACACGTCAAGTGTGCAGGCGCAGGGTACCTGAGGGATCTGGAGTATAGGAAACTTCCAGCCCTTTGAACGAGCGATGTCAGTGAGCGCCTGTTGGCGTGGCGGCCAGAAGAAGCCATGTGTGGCTGGTGGAAAGAGGGCCTAAGGGAGGCAACATATTGCCAGCTCCTCTGAAATGTTAAATCAAAATGCAAAGTAGGAGAGCTGAGTGAGTGTGTGTGTGTGTGTGTGTGTGTGTGTGTGTGTGTGTGTGTGTGTTGAGTGAGAGCAGCTCTCCACAGATTCTCCACAGCATCCAGAAGAGGAGGACTGGCGCCAACATACAGGTCTGTACTAGGGGGGGGGGGGCTAAATTAGGAGGCAGGGATATTTATAGAGAAATCTACATATTATAAAGTATACCGCATCACAAACAGTACAGTTTTAGTTGTGAAAACCCTGATGAAGGCTATGGGCAGACAGTCATCAATAAAGGACTGCTGAATAGCCTCTTCACTGTAGTTGAGATGTGAATTATACTGTACAGGTACTGTAGCACCACACAGAGATGAGTAATATTCTGGGAAAATTAACCAATTAAAATTAGACAATTAGAAAAAGCCAAAAAATGTGATATCCATTACCTCTCAATGAACTATTACCACTAGTTAGCAGACACTATGACCATACAAAAGCGGCAACAACATTTGACCTAACAAGCATTAACACATTCCCGGGGGACAAAGACGTGGATGTTGATTATGGCAGCCCCCTGCACCTCTCTGATTCAGAGGGCTTGGGTTAAATGCGGAAGACATATTTTAGTTGAATACATGCAGTTGGCCAACCGACTAGGTATCCCTCTTTCCCTTTCACATGCATGTGTAACCCAACAGGTGTCTAACACACGCTAAGTCACTATTAGTATAGCCCATGGCTAATTAACACACAATTATTCAGTATGTTTCATTATTTAATAGTATAGTAATAGTATTGATACATGATCAAATTTAAGACTGAAACCAGAAGACATTTAGACAGTAGATTACAGTATAGACCAGGGTTACTCAATTCTGACCCTACGAGATCCTGAACCTGCAGGTTCTCTGTTCTACCTGATAATTAATTGCACCCACCTGGCGTCCCAGGTCTAAATCAGTCCCTGATTAGAGAGGAACAATGAAAAAAACTTAGTGGAACTGGCTTCGAGGTCCAGAGTTGAGACTAGAGACTAAAAATATAAAAAAACATTGAACTATATAGATTAGAGGTCGACGGGTTTAATCGGAATGGCCGATTAATTAAGGCCGATTTTCAAGTTTTCACAACAATCGGAAATCTTTTTTTTTTAACACCTTTATTTAATCTTTATTTAACTAGGCAAGTCAGTTAAGAAAACATTCTTATTTTCAATGACGGCCTAGGAATGGTGGGTTAACTGCCTTGTTCAGGGGCAGAATGACAGATTTTTACCTTGTCAGCTCGGGGATTCGTTTTTGCAACCTTCCGGTTACTAGTCCAACGCTCTAACCACCTGCCTTACATTTCACTCCACGAGGAGACTGCATGGCAGGCTGACTACCTGTTACGCGAGGGCAGCAAGAAGCCAAGGTAAGTTGCTAGCTAGCATTAAACTTATCTTATAAAAAAACAATCAATCTTAACATAATCACTAGTTAACTACACATGATTGATGATATTACTAGTTTATCTAGCGTGTCCTGCGTTGCATATAGTTGATGCGCTGCATGTTAATTTCTTATCGAATCACAGCCTACTTCGCCAAACAGGTGATGATTTAACACTGTCGTTGCACCAAACCTAACCATAAACATCAATGCCTTTCTTTAAAATCAATACACAAGTATATATTTTTAAACCTGCATATTTAGTTAATATTGCCTGCTAACATGAATTTCTTATAATTAGGGAAATTGTGTCACTTCTCTGCGTTCTGTGCAAGCAGTCAGGGTATATGCAGCAGGTTGGGCCGCATGGGTCGTTGTGAACTGTGTGAAGTCCATTTATTCCTAACAAAGGCCGTAATTAATTTGCCAGAATTGTACATAATTATGACATAACATTGAAGGTTGTGCAATGTAACAGCAATATTTAGACTTAGGGATGCCATCCGTTAGGTAAAATAGGGAACAGTTCCGAATTTCACTGAAAGAATAAACATTTTGTTTTCTAAATTATAGTTTCCGGATTCGACCATATCAATGACCAAAGGCTCGTACTTCTGTGTGTTATTATGTTATAATTAAGTCTGTGATTTGATATTTGATAGAGCAGTCTGACTGAGCGATGGTAGGCAGCAGCAGGCTCGTAACCATTCATTCAAACAGCACTTTAGTGCGTTTGACAGTAGCTCTTCGCTGTGCTTCAAGCATTGAGCTGTTTATGACTTCAAGCCTATCAACTCCCGAGATTAGGCTGGTGTAACCGATGTGAAATGGCTAGCTAGTTAGCGGGGTGCGCGCTAATAGCATTTCAATCGGTGACGTCACTTGCTCTGAGACTTGGAGTAGTTGTTCACCTTGCTCTGCAAGGGCCGCGGCTTTTGTGGAACGATGGGTAACGATGCTTCGAGGGTGGCTGTTGTCGATGTGTTCCTGGTTCCAGCCCAGGTAGGGGCGAGGAGAGGGACGGAAGCTATACTGTTACACTGGCAATACTAAAGTGCCTATAAGAACATCCAATAGTCAAAGGTTAATGAAATACAAATGGTATAATAAGAGAGAAATCGTCCTATAATTCCTATAATAACTCCAACCTAAAACTTCTTACCTGGGAATATTGAAGACTCATGTTAAAAGGAACCACCAGCTTTCATATGTTCTCATGTTCTGAGCAAGGAACTTAAACGTTTTTACATGGCACATATTGCACTTTTACTTTCTTCTCCAACACTTCTCCAACACATTATTTCAACCAAATTGAACGTGTCATTATTTATTTGAGGCTAAATTGATTTTATTGATGTATTATATTAAGGTAAAATAAGTGTTAATTCAGTATTGTTGTAATTGTCATTATTACAAATAAAATTAAAATACGTTTTTTTTTTTTTTTAATCGGCATCGGCTTTTTTTGGTCCTCCAATAATCGGTAGATTATTATTACAGCCAACACATTCACAGTGTAACCAACCAACACATTCACAGTGTAACCAACCAACACATTCACAGTGTAACCAACCAACACATTCACAGTGTAACCAACCAACACATTCACAGTGTAACCAACCAACACATTCACAGTGTAATCAACCAACACATTCACAGTGTAACCAACCAACACATTCACAGTGTAACCAACCAACACATTCACAGTGTAATCAACCAACACATTCACAGTGTAACCAACCAACACATTCACAGTGTAACCAACCAACACATTCACAGTGTAACCAACCAACACATTCACAGTGTAATCAACCAACACATTCACAGTGTAACCAGCCAACAAAACAAGGTGACACACTAACGTCATGCTATAGGAGAAGAGGTTCAAAAAGGACACAGATTTGATTGACACCAAGACAAACTACTAAAACAGAAAACCGACACCCAGTCACAGCGTAGCCAGAAAACAGCCAGCCAACGGTGCAACGTGATACGCTGAAGGCAAAGCGTTTAAAACTGAACTAATCTAAGCAGACGACCCCCTGCTCGGTCATCCAGCTCCACACTGATCAGACACAGAAAGTGGTCACACCGCGTCAAAATAAACCAGCTCCTTTCCAGATCCTCCCACTGCTCTTCACGGTGGAACTACTCCAACCATCTCTCTCAAAGCTTTCCAGATCCTCCCACTGCTCTTCACAGTGGAACTACTCCAACCATCTCTCTCAAAGCTTTCCAGATCCTCCCACTGCTCTTCACAGTGGAACTACTCCAACCATCTCTCTCAAAGCTTTCCAGATCCTCCCACTGCTCTTCACAGTGGAACTACTCCAACCATCTCTCTCAATGCTTTCCAGATCCTCCCACTGCTCTTCACAGTGGAACTACTCCAACCATCTCTCTCAAAGCTTTCCAGATCCTCCCACTGCTCTTCACAGTGGAACTACTCCAACCATCTCTCTCAAAGCTTTCCAGATCCTCCCACTGCTCTTCACAGTGGAACTACTCCAACCATCTCTCTCAAAGCTTTCCAGATCCTCCCACTGCTCTTCACAGTGGAACTACTCCAACCATCTCTCTCAGTGTGACAACCATAGAATAATGAATGATATAGTTCTATGGTGACAAAAACTACTTCCTTTTAGAATATAAACAACATTCTATAGTTCTATAGTGGATTATAGTTCTACAGCCATAGAATAATGAATGATATAGTTCTATGGTGGATTCTAGTTCTACAACCATAGCTATACAATACATTTGTCATTGAACGTAAACAGCAAAAGTGACAACGGCTCTATATTTCAATGGACATACCGTCCTTCCTGGTTTGTGAATGGAAAATACGCCTCCTGATGTCATCAACAGAGGCACCATCCATTCTATCCTCTTTGCTCGGGGGGGGCAGCGATTGACTTCACTCCTCTAGTGACATTCTCTAACCCCGAGGGGTTCAATCACAACAACAACAAAAAGCCTTAAAATGTCTCGCTGCACACGGTATCAGATGCTTGGCATGAAATATTCATATCTGAAAGCAGAGCCGGAGTAAAGGGAGGTGGTGGTGATAGGCGTGGATCTGACTTGCAGAAATTGAGACGCTTTAACCGCACTGACCGATCTCTATATCCACCACAAATAGATGTCAGAAACTCACTTCCTTGTCAATTCCCTTGGATGAGAGAAAGAGAGGCAGAGGGATATTGGAAAGGGTTTTGTCAATGGCTGTGTTTGAAATGACCCCCTATCCTCTACAGTATATAGTGCCCTACTGGTAAACAAGGAATAGGGGTCAATTATAGTGCACTACATAGAGAATAGGAAGCCATTTCAGACCCAGACAAACAGGTTGTTTTCCCCTGATTCTTCCTGAAAACAATAGACACCTCATCATTGCACCTACCATATTCTAAATGATTAGCTATCTGCAATGATAGCTGAGAAACACTATATTACAATTAGATGAATATCCTTCTGTAAATGTGCTAAGACCTAAACTGCCATGGTTGACGCAGTGGCCTCGTTGCACTTACTAACATCCACTCTTCTCCCTTCACACGGGTTCCCAGTAATGACGCGATACCTTTAAGTTCTCTGCCAGAGCCGACCATCCATAATTTACCATCTGTTTAAAATTTAAAGGTGCCACACATTAACGTCCTCAGCACCTGCACTTTCACGCTGTCCACCCCGCCACGCTCCGTTGCGCTCCCTCATCCCACCTTCTTCCCCCGCTCCCTCATCCCACCTCTCGTATTATTCAGGCCAATGACAACGAGTTCCCTCTCTCCACCGAGCCGTGGGATGTTAAATCAAAACGGGGGCAGAGGGAGGAGACGGGCCGCGGGGCTGTAAGGGCACCTCCGATTACACCCCAGACTTAATTGGTGGCAGTGGCAAAACTATCAATTCTTTAAGAGCTTTTGTGCTAGCTGCTGGCAGGACTGGGAGTATAGCCTAGCGGTGTTGCAAATGAAAGCTGACAGAGCCACCGCTGCAGCAAGGCAAATCTTAATAAAATAAATAAAATGTTAAAAAGACAAGAAGGGAACAAAGACCGAGAGACCCTGGCTTCTCATGAGTAGCCCAGGGTAGAGGGTAGCATGCAGGAATGCAGCAGGAAGGAGAAGAGAGGCTAGGTATGTATAATTAAGCGGTCTGCGTGGCAGCTCGGTTGGCAAAATCCTATTGTCTTGACAGAAGCTTAAGGTTGCCCTTCAGGTTGAGACCACGCGCGTGTGAGGAGGCGTGAGGGTCTCATCCCCCCCCCCCCCCCCCGTCTTTTATTCCCTCACTCAGACCTCCGTCAAATTAAATCGGTGGTTTTAAAACTCAAATAAATCCAACAAGACAGAAGATCAGCCGATCTAAAAGGCCGTCTGTCCCTCAGGGTTATTTTATTTAATTCTCGCCACCCTCCACTCTACCTTGCTACTCTCTGCCTGAAGAGATTGGCTGGGAGGGGGGGGACTCTGCGTTATCTCCAGGGAGGCAAAGGTTGGGGGAGAGGGAGAGGGAAGAAAAGGCCACAGATTGGTCCTTATCTATTCTGAGCACACCTAAAACAAATTAGACTTGGGGCGCAGTCCCGCCGACGCGTCCGGTGATTATTTGGCGCGGCCTCTCTCTCATTAAGGGGCTTGAGATGGATCCCTGGCTCTATTTTCTTCAAGGTCCTGCCTCCCACCATTTTAGGGTGCCTTATCACAATAAAAAAAATGTTGTTTTTTTTATGCCAGAGGATGTTGTGCCGCTGCTAACCGCCACCGTTTCATCTGGCCATTTCATGTATTTCACAACACGCCACAAAGAGAGGAGGACGAGAGAGAGCGCTGCATGCACGCCATTTTCCGTGGCACTCTGTTTTTCCTGGGGCCGATGCCATGGCGGTGGCCTTTCAGATTCGCTAATTGAGAAGCGGTTTTCTGTTCAATGGGATTGTGCTCCATTTCTCTCTCTCTCCTGCATGTTAAGACAACCCATGGTATCAGAGATAGCCTGTAAACACCTTTCCAAGGCTAGCTAATCATCTCCTTTTAGTATATAGTGTCGCGGTGAACAGTGACTCTGTTTACAAGATACAAGGATACATTGGAAGCCTCAGAAACTCAATCAATAAAATATTACTTGAAATGTCTGAGGAATTGTCCCCTTGTCTCTCAAGCAGGCTAGGAAGACATACTCTTGCTGTTGACATCTTGCAGTAAACGTGAGCCTTATAACATCTTGTGTACAAATCTCAGATGTATTGAATCATTCTAAACGGGATAATATTTATTTATTGGCCAGATGGTAAGGAGGTTAGATTGTACAATAGAGCACCCATTTGTCAAGTAAAGTGAAGAACTAGCAGAGAGACTGGGAATAAAGGAAAATGTAGCAGACCGTCGGCCCCCGAATTTGTTTGACTGAAAAGGATACGCTATAGATCTGTACCAAGTACTACAATCTGAATGGGGAGTCTTAGGGCCTCACCCTGTATTGAATAGAAAAAGATGCTGTTGAACATTTCTCTGGTCTGTGACATCACAAAGCACTATGATACACCAACACACTCGGGGGGGGGGGGGGGGAGTCCTGCACAATGCCTTACTTCTCAGCGCACAACACAGCAGCCATCTTTAAAAACGAACAAGCCAACCATCCACAATCACAGTTTGTCGTTGTCGTCTTAACTCGCGCATCGTTATTCGTATGAATTTGTGAAGATCGCTCAATGAGCAATAGTAGCTTTACCACGTGAGGGAAACGGAGTATCTCATTCCCTCTGACAGCCCCTAGCGATCTTTCAATAATTCATGGTGCATTTAAGCTGCATCTCTCTCACACTTTTAAACTGTTTATGAACACAACCTCTGAATGGGGCTGGTAGAGAAATGGATACACATTAGTCCTGGAAACTGAGTCCTTCCCTAAAATCAACTACAGTGTAACAGTGTGATAGCGCTCCACACACTAAGTGGTAAGACTGAAGTAAAAGAAGGGAAGAGATGAGAAATAACATGTGGGTTCAGTAAACACTTCAGTTGGAAGGTGCCTTCGGAAGCAGGACATAAGCATTTGGGATATACTCAGAAACTGTCTGAGTCACAGCCCTGGTGAGACCTGGCCTACCGTACCAGGGCTACAATGACATTGTGTTTAACTGTAGGACGCAGGGCCCCCTTGCGGAGGAGACTTTGGTCTCAATGGGACTCCCTGTTGAAATAAAGAGTGAGTATAGGTTCTCTCAGACACACGAACACCGACTGCACCTAGAACCCTGGAGCCACACCAGGCAGAGTTAGCTGCTGGTGAAATGTTAGGTTGGGTGAGATGCCTCCTCTACGCCACACTAATCCATTATGGGGTCAGACAGAGAGAGAGAGAGAGAGAGAGAGAGAGAGAGAGAGAGAGAGAGAGAGAGAGAGATGGAAAGGATGGAGAGTGAGACAGAGATGAAAGGGATGGAGAGAGAGAGACAGAGAGAGAGAGAGACAAATGGAAGGGGTGAGAGAGAATGAGAGATTGCATTGCTTGCTGGGTATCTGTATAGCACTTTGACATCGGCTGATGTAAAAAGGGCTTTATAGATACATTTGATTGATTGATTGATTGATTGATTGAGAGAGGGAGGGACTGAGGGAGTAAGAGAGAGGGAAAGAGATATGGAGACAAAGAGAGAATGAGGGAATGACAGATTGAGAGAGCGAGAGAGGCAGACAGACTGCTGCAGAACAGAACAGCACAGCGGTGACACAGGGCAATCCTCCAGGGTCCTGCATTAGTGCGCTAAATTAAAGGGGGTATTAGATTAAATTGGCTCTCCGATTTCAGGGGTGTGAGTAAAATTCTGATTTGCATTTATCCAGCGCTACTTAAGATATAATTAGTTCAGGGTGATTCCCATGTGGAAAACACTGACAACCAAATCTAACTGGCTTCTGCCGCTAGCTTATAGTCTCTTCCTCCCTTCCTAGGTGAGAGGTACAAGCTGCTAATGTTTACGTGTGTGTGTGTGGAGTGGGGGACTGTGAGTGTGACTGTGTGAGTGAGACTGTGTGAGTGTGCCTGCGTGCGAGAGACTGTGTGCGTGCGACTGCGTGTGTGCGACTGTGTGTGTGCGACTGCATGCGGGCGTGCAACCCCGTGACTGCGTGCGTGCGACCGTGTGCGCGCGACTGCGTGCGTGCGACAGCATGACTATGTGTGACTGCGTGCGTGCGACTGCGTGTGTGCGACAGCATGACTGTGTACGACCGCGTGCGTGCGACTGCGTGAGACAGCATGACTGTGTGTGCCTGCGTGCACCTGTCCTGAAGTCTATACAAACTCGTTGGAGTGCTTATTTTCACCACGTTTGCGTCTCAACATGGAACCATGCAGGATAGTTTACAGCACTGAGATGTGGTGAAAAAGGACTGAATCTGAACATATACAAAAATAGATCCAGCCCAAGTGGGTGTGTAACTAACTTCACACCTTCTACAATGCCTTTGAACCCCAACACACACACACACACAGCCTCCTCGGCACAACCTGATTCTATAATTACAGGTACCGAGACAAAAATAATCATTACCGTTACCGGTAGAAGAGGAACCCCATAATCTGAATGACAGAACTCACAATTCAAGTACCTATCTCTCTTTTAAAAGCAAGTTTGGATTTGTTTTTGTTTTTCACACCCTCCCTTCCTTCCATGGTAATTCCAACGGTCTTAGTTGGCAAATGGATGTTTTTCCCCGAACCCAGCCAAACCATCCATCAGGCATGAAAGGGCATCTTCCTGAACACCTCGTTTGAGAACACCTGTTAGGACCTGGGATGTGGAGTCAACATCAAATGAGCCTCTATTAGACACCTGCAACCTCCAGCATTTAACGACATCCTGTAGTCATTTTTTTCACTTTTCCTGTTGAAAAACGAAGTAAACACACATGCTAAAGGATACCAAAATAAATTGCTGCACAAAAGAGTGTATTTTAGACAACTTCAAACTTCCAAGGAGTAGGGCATTCAAAGAGTTGGTCTGATAGTGACAGTGATGTCATCAGGCCCCCCCTTGCTTGAGGAACAATAGAGAACAAAAAAGGAAAGCCCCCCCCCCCAGGACCACCTACTGAGATCTGCCTTTTGTTAAGTGAACTGGGTGTTAAATGAGGTGAAAAGGAGACTGGAGTAGGACTTTAAAACCCACAACAAGCAGGTTTCAGAGGGAGGTGCAGAGGGAATGTGTCTCTTGTGATTAAAGGAGTTATATGGCGTAAAGCTGATGTTGATGTACTGGTAATCAAGCCAAGTATCAATAACACTAACCTGGTCCCAGGCTGTATAGCCAACGCCTAAGGTCTTTGTCAACAGATCAGGGACCAGTCTAGGAAAACACGGACCTACCTGTAACACGGGTAACAAGGATTGTGTGGTTTAATGGAGGCAGCAAAGTGATCAATATTTTACCACATGCACCATACAGTCAACACTGAAGGCAAACCTGATGTAGTCATCGCACGCTAGAAATATGGGACCAAATCATTAACTTGACTAAAGTGAATGCACTATCAATTCTTCCAAACGTGACACCTTCAAATGAGGTACGAGATACATAAAGTGCTTTAATTTCTAAATAGTTAAACAGACGTGTATGAAAATACCCTCAAATAAAAGGTGACATTTTGTACTATCCCTTCATAAAATATTTGATCTCAAATCCAAAATACTGGAGTGTAGAGCCAAATGTTTAGCTTCTCTGTCCAAATAAATACACAGGGTAGTATATGCGTGTACCATACAGTCTAAACTGAATCCAAAATTTGAGGTAAACAAACTAAACCTCCATAGTGTACCGTTAACACAGAAACCATTAACTCACAACCCTTCAGACGGACCTAGAAGACAGTTCAGGACAGTATCATTACTAATTCCATCATAACATTCAGTCTGAAGCATGGAACCAGCCAACAATCTCACTTTCTTATTCACAGTCTGTTGGAACCAAACAAAATCCTGAACAAATTGGCGGTATGATTTATAAATAATAAAAATATGTCCTGGGTCATTACTTCACTAGATCCACAACAAGGGGCGGCAGGGTAGCCTAGTGGTTAGAGTGTTGGACTAGTAACCGAAAGGTTGCAAATCACCGAGCTGACAAGGTTCAAAATGTCATTCTGCCCCTAAACAGGCAGTTAACCCACTGTTCCTAGGCATCAGTGAAAATAAGAATTTGTTCTTAACTGACTTGCCTAGTTAAATAAAGGTAAACAACATGCATCCATCTGCATATTCACTCAGATCCTGTGCATTATTTAGGAGTTATGAATCAATGTTTCCATTGTTTTCTATAAGGTAGGCAAGAAACATCAAGGGAAGCAATAAGAAAACAGCCTAACAAGGAACAACATGCTTTCTTAAACCTGTCTCCTCCCTTTCATCTACACTGATTGAAGTGGATTTAACAAGTGACATCAATAAGGGATCATAGCTTGTCACCTGGACTCACCAGGTCAGCCTACGTCATGGAGAGAGCAGGTGTTCCTAATGTTTCGTACACTCAGTGTATGTCTGTATCTCCAAAGGAACAACAAGCTTTCAACACATTCATAACCACGACCAAGTTCTGAAAAAATGTACGAGGGAAAAAAAGTAGACGAGGACTATTAAACGCTGAAGAGAGACGTACTGTACAGTAAGTTATTCAACATTAGACCAAGTGATATTATATTAGGACCCCTTTTTAAAAACTCGGCTCTACCTGCCACTTAACTATTGAACCAATCGCTGGCCCGTGCTGGCATACCGCGCCATAGTGTGTTGTGGTGGTGTACCACAATAGAAACCTGTGTTGTGTCAGAGGAAGTCATTACCATGAACACAATCTTACAACTATCTGTATTCCACCACAGTCCTTTATAAACAAAATGTCAGGCGCCAAATAAATCAATTAAAATCAGCAATTAAAAAAAAAACAGCCCTGCCCTCTGAATGTAGAGGGCACTGAAACGAAATGCTCTCGCTAGCTGTCAATTCTGTTTATCCATTTTCTCTCTTTCCTTCCTTGGTCTAAAAACCAAAAAAACACCCATACTAGTTTTTCCAGCACTATCCCATTACTGTAAGTGCATCACCCAAAAAACTTCCAGACATCTTTGCATCACAATTGTTTTCTAGGGCCCATCATTACTGTATTCAAGTATGTGAAAAGTATCACCCCTAAAATATTGATCCACATTCGGTCATAATGGCCTCAAATACAATAGAAAATGATTTCACCTCAAAAACCCGCTATCCTCAATCAATTCCTATAGGATCAGGCGAACAGAATGTGTCTGGGGGGGATTTTATTTCATTACACCCCTCCCTCCGTATTAAACTAGGGGAGTGTTATGAGACGGACGCCATCAGCGGGCCCTGCCATCACTCTCACGGTGGTCGGCCCTGGTGCTTTGTGGGTAATCGATCTTCACCGTCCAGAGACGGTCTCCATAATTGGTTAAAATGACCGGGGTGCAGAGAGGGATGACTCTCTCACCCCCTCTCTGCTGAAAACCATTTCCCAGCTCTGGCTTGGAGCCGAGCCAAGCCCGGGGTTGTTCGGATGCGTTCCAGCCCCAGCCTGACTGGCAGCAATTACGGGGTGTCTGAGCCAAGCTCAGCTTGCGCTCCGCACAAACACCCCTAATTACTGCCAATTAGGCTAGGCGGGTAGGCAGATTGGAGAAGCCGGGGGGATGTTCAGGCATGGGTGGGCATGGAAACTATTTTCAAGGGCTTAGAAAACGTGACTGGATGAAAAGGTTAATACTTTGGAGTGCGGGGAGGGAGGGAGGACGGTGAAGGAGGGGAGAGAAGGATAATAACAAAAGAAAGGAAAAAGGGGGAGGGAGTGAATGCCCCCCCCCCCTGGTTTCCTGGTTCTATTTTCTCACCTCCAGCGACGAGCCGGGTTTCTTTTTCAGCTCCTCACATTTCCTGAACTTGCAGATCTGGTGGCCCGTCTTACGGTTCCGACAACTGCTGCACACGCCGCAGTTGATTAGCCGCCGGCAGGGCGCACACACCCCGCACCGCTTCCTTTTCTTCTTCGCCGGGTTCCCGCCGGACGCCGAGGAATTATTCTGTGGGCAGTCTGCCAGATTGGCAATTTGAAACGCACTGTCTGTAACGGCTGCCGAGGCTGCGGGGGAGTGAAGGGCTGTCATGACGATGACCCCGGGAGGTAATGAGATGCCCCCTAAAGCCGGAATGGCGGAAAAAGTTCCGACACGTTCCTGGAGATTCATTATCTCTGCTTCGCCGGCGCCGCATTTCAGCTTGTTCATGCATTCTCCCGCTAAAGGTCTGCAGTGTTCGGGGGATAAGGTAGAGAGGAAATTATTATTTGCCATTTGCTGTAGCGTTTCTGGCGGCACGCCATGCTTCCCCGGCCTCTGGGAGTCATTCCTGTGCATGCTGGTCCTATTAGGGTTTATTGTGGCCGATTTCCTCCCCCAGAGCATGGCGTTATCGCAGTTCCACGGGGACATGCCTATCCGGGCACTGGGGAAAATGGGGGTCGTGATGCGGGCGATCTTGGCCGTCTGGCCGAACGCGCCGTTGGTTTTGTAAAAGTTTGCGAAAGAGCGGTACCGTTCCATCTCGGCGTTATAATCCAAAAGTTGGCTTAATCCACCATCCTGGAGGTTCTGCAAGTTCTGCAGGTTCTGCAGGTTCTGAAGGTTATCCTTTTGCAAGAGAGACACGTCTGCGTTCTGTCCGTTCTCAATGCAGAGAGCATTGTTTATATTAGACATGGCTGGGGGGCGGTTGAGCAGGGTTCACTGGGGAAGAGTCCGGGGTCGCCGTCAACGGTGGCCTTCGTCAAACTAGAAGCTGCTGGTTACCACCAACAATATGTTACCATCCTGCTTCTGTCTCCTCCAGCACTAGAACACAAAGAACAAACAATTACAGACACAACAGGAAAACAACATCCTCAGCCTAATCAATTTCCATTTTCTCTCCAAGTTTTTCCATGAGATAAAAAGCTGATGAAAGACGTTTGACGAATCAGCTGGCATGTCATTCATTTTCTTTTTTCGGACTATTTTAATAATGAAACGCATCTCAAACTATTGGAGCAGATCCTTATCTGGTGACAATAATATAATAGCTGTGACACACCAACATGTCATAACGGGATACAGGAATTAGCATGCTGGAGAAGACAGCACTAGCTTCGTGTCAGAGAGAATATCAACAGATTTTTTTAAATATGGTTGTCAAAGGATTCCTGGATATATTGGAATAAGTCTTATCAATTATGTATTTATGGTATATTCTGGCAGAGGATAAACAAATACATATGGATGGGATATAAACAACACCAGTCACTTTAACAATATAAGCACAATAATCAACCAAAAAGCATCATCCATGCTCACTGAAACTAACTACTCTGGAACGTCAACACAAAATCCCTGACATTATCCTGATGCTCTACAGTCTCCAAAACAATGTGCACATTGAACACCTCACGAGGGACAACATTTTATATTATCTTCACCATCACTGATGCTCTTCTAAAGCCATAAGGTCTCTTCCATGTAAACCCACTCCCAGTCGGCCTCTTAATAGCACCTGCTATTCATTCATGGGTCCCGGGTTCTATTACAATGACAGCGGAGAGAGACCACCACTGGTGAATTTCAATCCAACCCGTGAAGCCACAGACAGACCTCCACAGACAACCGTAGTGTCAAGTGCCTTAGGGGGGAGAGTCCATTTCCTCTCTTCGCTCCCTCCCTCCCTCTCTCTCCCCCAGTCTGTCTGGAATTGGTTTCCACTGATAAAAGCCCCATTAGACACTTCTCTCTTTCCCCCTCCCTCCATTAACTTTTGCAGGCTCTTTCATTCTTTGTTTAATTGCCAAAGCCAATCCATTGCAGGTAAACACTGAAGCATTTTGAGTGTCTTCCATGGTACAACCCAACAGCTAGCTCCCAAAATGAATGATAAATATCCACACAGGAACAGTGGAAGCACAGAGAGAGAACATTTATACAACTGCCCAGCAAGCAGTAATTGTGCATACATCTCCTCTACCACAAAATGAAATTCCTGAATGATGAAATCCATGCCAAATAATGGATTAACCGTTTCTGTTTCATTAATATTCAACTTGAGGACAAAGCTAAAATAGATCATTTTTCTAAAATCACAATATTAAACAAATGTAATAGTAACGGTTTGAACACAATGACAGCCTACCTGATCATATGAAGCAAATATCCATACAAATGGATAATATAGATATAGATAGATAGATAAGATAGATAGTAGGTGGAAACAAAAAACATGCCATGGTGTGCCATCCCAAAAGCACCCCACCGCCACCAGTAAACAAAACCGTCCATGCCTCAATGATCGGCCCGGCTCGCAGTCATTATTACTTAATCAATTCACCCCAGGAGCAAAATAGGCAGCCCAAAGGCAATCAAGTCACGGCTATCGATTCTCCGCCTGTAAACAAACTTTGGAAAGACAGAAATGTTCGATACTTAGAGAAAGAGAGGGAGGGCGAGAGAGGGAGACAGAGAGAGGACCACAGTAGTGTACGTCCGATGACGACTGACGAGCCCTTGTGTGACTGCTGTGGCTTCCATTAATTATCGCTAGTCTGGTCTGTCGGAGACACTCGGAGACCAAAGGTCATGCAGAAACAATCCATGGAAGGCTCTGGACAGTACAAATAAACCGTTACAATCAATCCGACAGCGCCTGGATCACTTTACCGCCAGCTTTAGCCGACGTAAATCGGGGGAGGGGGGGCAGCAGTCTCAGAAAAGCATGCAAAATATCATATGACGCTGCCTGTACTGGGTAAAATGGAAGAGCATCACCTACCTACCAGGTTCCTGGCGAGAAGAGATTCCAGACGCCTAGCAGTCTGCTGCCAACACAGAGCGGCACATTACCGCAAGGCGCGATGGAGATAAAAAATAACGCGAGGATGTGGGAAGAGCACAGCCACACTGAAAAAGAGCGCTCAAAACAAAAGGAGCATGTTTACAGACTTATTTTCCTGGCTTGAGAAAAAAAGTACAAAAAATAGCAAACTTAAAGCGATAGCTTATCGAGCTTTTTAGAAGAAAAAAAAACGGTTTATTATTATAAAACCACGGCGCTGTAGGGTGGAAATAACGGTGCGTTGTAGGTGTTTCCTCTGCTTGGTCCGAGGTGTATTGTGTGTGGCTGCCTAGTGTTAGCTCCGTGCTGTCTCCTGTCGCTGTGTGTGGCTGATTGGTGCTGAGGTGAGGAAGCTAGGATGTGGACACCTACTGATCATTGGTTAGAAATTACTATAGAAACACTAGGAGCACTCGGGAGGGGGCTGGCTTAGGGCCAATGACTGTGGCTTAGGGCGCTCTGCCGGGAAATAACTCCGGGAAGCTGCGTCTTAACCTTTTGTCGTTCCCTTTCTCTCCTCTTCCATTTCATTCGGACACGCGAAGCGTTTAGAGGGTTGTCATTTACAGTATGCGTCTTTTAATAGGGATTTGCGCTTCGCGTGAGGGAAATCTTGTCAAATTAATTGGAATTGAGCGGTCCAGTGATGAAGATAAAATGCCTCCTATCAGGGTGTTTTTTTTCTCTCTCCCCTCTCGGTTAGAACGACTGCCATAATTACGAAGACCTGCGCGTGCCACCACGGGGATTCATCACGATTAGGCTATAAATCCTTCCCGATAGCCACAAATGCATGGCTCCCGCGTAGAAACACATGGGTGCACGGCACATTTATTCTATGTGCCCATGTGAGATGCACTCCATTCACAATATTATGGAATATCATTTCTCGCTAATGCACGTGAAATATGGTAATGTAATGAATAATGAAATTATGGCGCCAATCAATTACCGAGCCAATCATTCAACCAACACAAATTAGGCCTATAGATGTGCAGTTGGTGGTGTAGGCTAGCCTGAAATTATTAAACATCCCTCAAACTCAAGATAATTAATTTCATGAATAGACTATGCATGAAAAGTGCCAACACAATGCGATTTCAATAGATCTGGGCTATTTGCCCAAATAGAAGTTGATCCCAATTTGACCGAAATCTACCTTTAGTTATAATTAGTGACAAAGCTGTCAGATCACTTGTCAACTTTAAAATGTCTTGAAAATAAACTTAAATAAGTAGCTATTTTAAAACGGTAAACTTTAAAGTAAAAATTGCTTGCGGCTAAAACAATGGCTCTCCCAAACAGACAGCAACACACACCCCTGATTACAAATGACGGGCACCTGTGCGGCAATTAGCCACTCCCACAAATCAGCCAAGACAATGAGCGGAGCAATTAACAGAACGTCTGGAGCTATCTGCCACATTCACAAACAACTGGGAACTCGAAAAATACGAGGTCAAATAAAGACGTCAGTGATCTTCAGGTCGGAAAGTCGGAGCTCTAAAAAGAGGCTCGAGTTCCGGTGCTGGAATTCCGAGTTGGATGACCATTCAAATCGATTTTCCCCAGTCAGAGCAATTTTTTTCTCCGGAGTTCCCAGAGATTGTGGCAATAGTAAGCACTGATTATGGAGAATGATTGAATGGGTAAATTACATAATTGTATACACAAGTTTAAATACTCTAAAAATGTAAATTTATTCCATTGTGAAGGACTACCCTTCACAGTTATACACTATATATACAAATGTTTGTGGACACCCCTTCAAATTAGTGGATTCAGCTATTTCAGCCACACCAGTTCTTCACATTTCGGCCCTGCTAGAGCTGCCCGGTCAACTATAAGTGCTATTATTGTGAAGTGGAAACATCTAAGCGTGTCAACTGCTCAGCCGCAAAGTGGTAGGCCACACAAGCTCAGAGAACGGGACCGCCAAGTGCTGAAGTGCATAGCTCATAAATATCATCTGTCCTCGGTTGCAACAATCAACACCGAGTTCCATTAGGCCTCTGGAAGCAACATCAGCACAATAACTGTTCATCCGGAGCTCCATGAGGTGGGTTTCCATGGCTGAGGAGCCACACGCAAGCCTAAGATCACCATGTGCCATGCCAAGCGTCAGCTGGAGTGGTGTAAAGCTCGCCACCATTGGATCTGGGTTTGGCGGATGCCAGTTGAACGCCACCTGCCCTAATGCATAGTGCCAACTGTAAAGTTTGGTGGAGGAGGAATAATGGTCTCGGCTGTTTTTCATGGTTTGGCTAAGGCCCCTTGGTTCCAGTGAAGGAAAATCTTAACGCCAAAGCATACAATGGCATTCTAGACGATTATGTGCTTCCAACTTTGTGGCAAGAGTTTGGGGAAGGCCCTTTCCTGTTTCAGCATGACAATGGTTTGTTGAGATTGGTGTGGAAGAACTTGACTAGCCTGCAGAGCCCTGACCTCAAATACCATCAAACACCTTTGGGATGAATTGTAATGCTGACTGCGAGCCAAGCCTAATTGCCCAACATCAGTGCCTGACCTCGCTAATGATCTTGTGGCTGAATGGAAGCAAGTTGCTGCAGCAATGTTCCAACATCCAGAAAGCCTTCCCAGAAGAGGCTGTTATAGCAAAGGGGCAACCAACTCCATATAAATGCCCATGATTTTGGAATGAGATGTTCAATGAGCAGGTGTCCATATTGGGGCTCCCGAGTGGCGCAGCGGTCTAAGACACTGCATCTCAGTGCTTGAGGTGTCACTACAGACACCCTGGTTCGATTCCAGGCTGTATCACTACCGGCTATGATTGGGAGTCCCATAGGGCGGCGCACAATTGTCCCGGCGTCATCCGGGTTTGTCCGGTGTAGGCCATCCTTGTAAATCTGAATTTGTTCTTAACTGACTTGCCTAGTTAAATAAAGGTTAAAACAAATTAAAAATATACGGTCATACCTAAAAACGGTTAATTAATGAAATGTCTCAGAAATGTCTCAGAGGAGGAATGCTGATTTCCCTTTTAGATCATAATGAATACGATTGTATCCACCGGGTGGATCTGATCCTAGATCCGCACTCCTGAATAAGTTGTCTGCCTGAGCCAGTGGGATGCCAGTGTGGCCTATTCTATAAAAGGAGACGGGTTCTAATGGTTTGCCATCATTTTAATTTATAGTGTTGGCACTCGCCAGTGTAAGGAACAAGCCAAATTGGCATTTCATTCAACACAGCCTACCTCTGTAGTTATATGTAGAAAGTTGATTATATTTGTGTAGTAGGCTAATGCTGTAACTACAGTATACCGACAACATTGTATTGATGGCAGTGTAGCCGTTGCCTTTAGCCTATACAGAAAACCATGCAACCTATTCTCAAAATAGTCTTTAGATGATGCATACATTAATATTGCCAAGTCATGCATCCTACTATGAGCTTACATTACGCAGAGATCCCCCTCATGAACAATTACTAATAGAAACAACAGCTGTCCTTGTCGTTGGATACAGGGAACCATGTGGTGGTTAGCTATAACTCAACATTACTCGTATGCTCTTATTTCTGCCTCTAATTAGGGCTGGATTCAATCCATATTGCCGAAGTATCGCGGAAGATGAGAGGTCAAATTAAAAGGTCATTTCCGATTGAGCCGACATATGCAGCGTTTACCGTGAGCGAATTGAGTCTCCGCGGCCGCGGGAACGCTGCCATTTAACTGTCAATCGCACTATAAAGCGTATCTTCAGTGCTACGGGTTGAATAGAGCCCTCAGTCCTTTGGGAGAGTTTCTTGGTTAACCCTTCTATTACATGTAAACCATCAGTATCAGCCGCTGCACATTTACACATCACATCTGTGTCTACGTAGCCTAACCATCACCGACTGAAAATCATTCATCTTACCAGCGTCCACACCCCCCTGGGGAAATCTGCCTAGGTGGTCCTAACCTCTGTCTCGCTAAGCCACACAGGGCATTAGGAAGCAGGGTCTCGACTGGGGCGGCTGTGTCTCTAGGATAGTTGTGGGAGGAATGGGCTCCACGTGGCAGGCCTTTGTTCCTGGCCGTGTGCCCTAGAATCCCCCCCACCATCACCACCACACACACCCTCCTCCTCCTCTGGATTTTAAGTGAACTCCAAGGAGTAATTAATAATGACGATGCCAGATTTAAGTGTAGCCAGCGTTTAGTCGATGGAAATGGGATCCAGGAGGAGTAAGGTCATGGTATGTGAGACACGGGCGGCTGGGCCAGGCGGCCTGGGCGTGTGGAGGTTGGACATGGGAGGATTGGCAATGCGGGCTGGGAGTGTGTGTGTGTGTGTGTGTCTGTGAGAGAGAGAGAAAGAGCATAATCTTTCTTGTTCTCCAAGTCCTCATATCTGTTGTCAGAGCCCCTTTAAATAAATTAAATTACTGAGTATATAAATGGCAATTCAACAAAATCATCAAAGTATGGGCATAAATTACACTCCAGGTTAAACAATACATGTGAAATTATTCCTAATATTGGTTAATGAATTCTATAAAAATAGAATGGCACAGTCTTATCATTGGAGCTGTTTCTCAATGGAATGATGAAAAAAAGAGATGGAAAGGGGGAGGAGGAGTAACGTTATAGTGCTATTCATCCTGGAGGTGCATCTGATGAGCTCATCCAGTTTGCCTGTTATGGAGACTAGCATCCCCCTGAGCCCCCTAGAGCATGAGGAGAGAGAGGTAGAGCGAGAGAGAAAGGGGGAGAGATAGAAAAGGGAAAAAGAAAGAGATGGGAGAGAGAGAAAGAGGGATGAGACAGAGAAAGTATAGAGTAAAAAGAGAGAGTGTGATAGAGAGAGAGAGAAAGAGAGAATGTGAGAGAGAAAGAGAGAATGTGAGAGAGAGAGAGAGTGATTGACTGCAGGCAGGGAAGGGAACAAACAGTGTGAGGAGATTACTGCACGGCAGTGGCGTCGACAGTGATGCGCCTCCTCAGCACGCCAGCGACCTTGGCTGGTGTTTATTTAGAAACCTGCCTCATTTCCCCCTCCCCTCTGAGGTAATATATGGTGCTGTCTCACCTCACGCACATTATCCCTCCATCTGTGGCAACATGATGCAGATCACCTGTATTCACCCTGGCTATCTTTCTCTGATATACTGGGGCACACAAGCACAAGTGCGTGCACACACACACACACATACACACACACATACATTCTTGGAGTTGAGTTATCATTTTACCTAATCATTTTCTTACATGTGCCAGCTGTTGGCATTTGGCGTTGTATAGACATCCACCTCAAACCAAGACGCTCTCTCAAACAACAATGTCTGACTCATTAAACAAGGATCAGTGCTATCTGGGTTCCTTGGGACCTCCTTACCCTAAACATAACCCCTACCGTACCATTTTACATTTCAACTTCAATGGGGTAGGGACCTCCCAAGGATCCCGGCTAGCACGCACCATTAAATAAGTGACTTCCACGTGTAACGGCCAAAGTGTCCCCGTTTGCAATAGAACAGGAGCGTAATCATTAGTCAGAAACATTTTGCAGTGGAAATGAGAGTTTCTATTTGACAAATTCATCTAGGTCCCTCCCCGTTTCGTTCCATTTGGTTCTGTTTGGTTCCTAGTGAACACACCACAGGAAAATGGGAGAGTGCTCTCGCTTTGCCTCCGTGCCAATATCAGCAAACACTGAGGCGTCGTGCTCATCTGAGGAAGCAGGTGAGAAAGCAGCCTTGGCAAATACAAAGACATTGGAGACGCGACGCTAAGCCAACCAGTCACACTCAGAATGTGGCTCAGGAGGACAAAGCTTCAAACGTGTATATTTTACACACCTTCTGCTCGCAGGAAGTCTTTACACACAGTGCTTTTGCTCTTAGAAGGTATTTTCTGACTATCCACCACTATGTTATGTTTCACATCCGTACAGAACCGTCTTTCTGTGCTCTGTCAGAGATGTGGAGTGATGGAGAGGCTGTGGTGTAGTGTAATATCTGATGATTTAACCTGAAGGTCTGCTATAGGTAGTTTAAGACAGGAAAGGCACTACCTAAACACTGGCCTATCTGTAAAGGGAAATAAATGTTCATTGAAAAGAGCAGGTCATCTCATTCTGTCCAAAACCTGGCAATGTTTTGAACCTGATCTTAGGTAAAAAGACAGTACTGTCAACACATTTGACGTACATCTGTGTCTGTGCCTCCTTTTATGTCATAGACAGGCTAGCAATATTCCATCATGCTGTCCCCCACTAGACGGAGGGTCAACGGTGTCCTCCATAAAATGGAGAAAACAGATCATCATAAAAAGCCTGCCAGCTAGATCAGGAAGAGGTTCAAAGAGAAGGTTGGAAATGTACACATAAAACGTCATGAATGCTCTACGGGCTGCAGGAGCTGAGCCACAAACATTCTGGATCAGTTGAAAAATGTAGCACACGAACACACACACTTTCACAGACACGTGCATACCTGCACGCCCAAACACACACACACACACACACACACACACACACACACACACACACACACAAATACAATGAATCATCATCTTACATCAAGCAACATGAACACAACTTTTGATTCCTCTCTGTCAGAACGTTCAACCATAACTAGCTTCTATTTATCTGACTGGATCCCGGTATTGAAGACTCGGCCAGACAAAGTCGACAATGGCAGACTCAGTATAAATCGGTACCGAGCACAATGGTGAGAGAAAAGAAAATCGATGTAATAGAGGAAAACAGTCTAAAAGCACCGCTCCTACAACGAGTGGACTTCGTGAGACGCAGTTTACTGCCACCGCTGTAACCTCCATAGCATGTCTGAGCAGCAGTGTTCTCTGAGATGCAGTGTATCTCTGCACGTTGTCAGCTTCCGTTTTATTTGGATTCAGATGCATCTGGGAGTTTGAGGTTGGAGACTTTGTGATATTGTCCCATTTTTTACTTAGGAAGAGAATGCAGGTAGGCCTACACACCAGAGCACAGCCAAACATCATTTCCTCGTGGTTTGTGGTTGATGGAGAATCCCATGTAGAACTAGAGAGGACAGCGTCAAAATTAATTAAAAGATAACAATTTCTTATCATTTTTTTTTGCACTAATTGTTGGATGGAGTTTGTAGCAAAAGTGTAGAAGCCTAGTCTAATTGTAAAAACACCAGTGTGTGTGTGGGTGTGTGTATTGGGGGTTTTGGCCTGGGGCTAGCAGTAAAGAACAACATCAAACAGGTAGCTAGCTATCAACATTGAATAAGTAATCATCTCCACGCATCAAAAAGTTCAAAAACACAAGCTAAGTAGAAACATCTCAACTAGGCCAGCTGGGTGGAAACTGCACCTCTGGCTCTGAGGTGTCAGTCAGTCCATCTGCATTGGGGAGAGTTGATGATACACACACACACACACACACACACACACACACACACACAACACACACACACACACACACACACACACACACACACACACACACACACACACACACACACACACACACACACACACACCACCCTGTCATAGTACATACACACATGCACACACAGTTCTCCCCTAAAAATCATGGATGGATGAAGCATCTCTGAAGCAGACATGTCGGCAGCCCATAAAACAAACATGGGCAAAATGGAGGAGAGACTTGCTTGCTGCTCACGCACACTGCCGCATGTCACAGTTCTCTAATGAGAGGGCCTCCCTTTCCCCTCTTTGGAGAGCGCCGAGAGAGGTGCGAGGAGAAGCGGGAATTAATTGTGAGGGGCGATGCTGGCAAGCGAGGAGCAGATCATTACCACACGCCTCCTACCGGAGCGCCGCGGGCAGAGCACACAATTCCCATGATCCTACAGGAGGGATAGGATAGGGGGAGAGAGGGGGGGGGGGGAGAAGGGGGGAAGGGAAACAGAGAGAGAAATATACTGAACAAGAATATAAAAGAAACACACAACAATTTGAAAGGTTTTTCTGAGTTACAATTCATGTAAGGAAATCAGTCAATTGAAATAAAAAAATTAGGCCCTAATCTACGGATTTCAGATGACTGGGAATACAGATATGCGTTTGTTGGTCACAAATACCTTTAAGAAAAGGTAGGGGCGTGGATCAGCAAACCAGTCAGTATCAGGTGTGACCACCATTTGCCTCATGCAGCACGACACATCTCCTTCACATAGAGTTGATCAGGCTGTTGATTGTGGCCCGTGGAATGTTATCCCACTCCTCTTCAGTGGCTGTGCGAAGTTGCTGGATATTTTGGAGGGAACTGGAATACACTGTCGTACTCGTCGATCAAGAGCATCCCGAACATGCTCAATGGGTGAGTATGCAGGCCATGGAAGAACTGGGCCATTTTCAGTTTTGTGTACAGATCCTTGCGACATGGGGCCATGCATTATCATGCTGAAACATGAGGTGATGGCAGCGGATGTATGGCACTACAATGGGCCTCTGGATCTCGTCACAGTATCTCTGTGTTTTCAAATGACCATCAATGAGATGCAATTATGTTTATTGTCCATAGCTTAAGCTTGTCCATACCATAACCCCACCGCAACCATTGGGCACTGTTCACAACGTTGACATCAGAAAACCGCTTGCCCACACGATACCATACACGCTGTCTGACATCTGTCAGGTACAGTTGAAACCGGGATTCATCCGTGAAGAGCACACAGCGTGCCAGTGGCCATCGAAGGTGAGCATTTTCCAACTGAAGTCGGTTACAACGCCGAACTGCAGTCAGGTGAAGACCCTGGTGAGGACGACAGAAACGCAGATGAGCTTCCCTGAGACGTTTCTGACAGTTTGTTTTGTGCAGAAATGATTTGGTTGTGCAAACCCACAGTTTCATCAGCTGTCCGAGTGGCTGGTCTCAGACGATCCCGCAGGTGAAGAAGCCGGATGTGGAGGTCCTGGGGGTGTGGTTACATGTGGTCTGTGGTTGTGAGGCCGGTTGGACGTACTGACAAATTCTCTAAAACAGCTTATGGTAGAGAAATTAAAATTCAATTCTCTGGCAATAGCTCTCATGGACATTCATGCAGTCAGCATGACAATTGCACGCTCCCTCAAAACTTGAGACATCTGTGGCATTGTGTTGTGGGACAAAACTGCACATTTTAGAATCGCCTTTTATCGTATTTTTCCCAGCACAAGGTGCACCTTTGTCATGATCATGCTGTTTAGTCAGCTTCTTGATATACCACACATGTCAGGTGGATGAGTTGTCTTGGCAAGGGAGTCATGCTCACTAACAGGGATTTAAACATATAATTTGAGCACATCACTTGAGAGAAATACGCTTTTTTTGTGCATATGGAACATTTCTGCGATATTTTATATCATCTCATGAAACATGGGACCAACACTTTACATGTTGCGTTTTATATTTTTGTTCAGTGTAGATAGAGAGAGCGAGACGAGGAGGTAAGCTCTCCCCTCTATGTGAGGGTAAATGGATGCTAAACTTCTTCAATGCTGAAATGAAGAAGTGAATAGTTAAACCATTATACTCTCCTTTGGACATGGAGAGAAGGTCCTAGAGACACAGTATAAGACATTAGGGCACCCTGTTGTTATACTCTCCTTTGGACATGGAGAGAAGGTCCTAGAGATACAGTATAAGACATTAGGACACCCTGTCATTATACTCTCCTTTGGACACGGAGAGAAGGTCCTAGAGATACAGTATAAGACATTAGGGCACCCTGTCTTTATACTCTCATTTGGACATGGAGAGAAGGTCCTAGAGATACAGTATAAGACATTAGGACACCCTGTCGTTATACTCTCCTTTGGACATGGAGAGAAGGTCCTAGAGATACAGTATAAGACATTAGGGCACCCTGTCTTTATACTCTCCTTTGGACACGGAGAGAAGGTCCTAGAGATACAGTATAAGACATTAGGACACCCTGTCATTATACTCTCCTTTGGACATGGAGAGAAGGTCCTAGAGATACAGTATAAGACATTAGGACACCCTGTCATTATACTCTCCTTTGGACACGGAGAGAAGGTCCTAGAGATACAGTATAAGACATTAGGACACCCTGCCGTTATGCTCTCCTTTGGACATGGAGAGAAGGTCCTAGAGATACAGTATAAGACATTAGGACACCCTGTCATTATACTCTCCTTTGGACATGGAGAGAAGGTCCTAGAGATACAGTATAAGACATTAGGACACCCTGCCGTTATACTCTCCTTTGGACACGGAGAGAAGGTCCTAGAGATACAGTATAAGACATTAGGACACCCTGTCATTATACTCTACTTTGGACATGGAGAGAAGGTCCTAGAGATACAGTATAAGACATTAGGACACCCTGCCATTATACTCTCCTTTGGACATGGAGAGAAGGTCCTAGAGATACAGTATAACACATTAGGACACCCTGTCGTTATACTCTCCTTTGGACATGGAGAGAAGGTCCTAGAGATACAGTGTAAGACATTAGGACACCCTGTCATTATACTCTCCTTTGGACACGGAGAGAAGGTCCTAGAGATACAGTATAAGACATTAGGACACCCTGTCATTATACTCTCCTTTGGACATGGAGAGAAGGTCCTAGAGATACAGTATAAGACATTAGGACACCCTGTCATTATACTCTCCTTTGGACATGGAGAGAAGGTCCTAGAGATACAGTATAAGACATTAGGACACCCTGTCATTATACTCTCCTTTGGACATGGAGAGAAGGTCCTGGTGGTTGTGTATTAGTGGTTCTGGGCTGCTTATGAAACTACAGGAACAGACTATTAGATGACGGTGGATATGAGGCTGGATATTGGATTTGAACACTGTAATGGAGATGTAATACGCTATTAAGGAACACACACGCACACATTTTTCCTGCGTGGTTGAGTTTCATGGACGACCCTGAAAAACCTCTCGGTACGTGACATCAGGTTGAATACATTGGACACATTGCCCTCTGGTGGCGTGTTGACACATTACTAATTCCTACACAACAGGATTCGGGAGCAGTTCCTATTCCTTGTGTAACTGCAAAAAGCACTCAACTCTATTCCCAAGCAATGGAAATGCAATTGACTCATACAATGCAGCATGTTGTTACTAGTGTAATACCAGTGTTACTACATACAGCATGTTGTTACTAGTGTAATACCAGTGTTAGTACATACAGCATGTTGTTACTAGTGTAATACCAGTGTTACTACATACAGCATGTTGTTACTAGTGTAATACCAGTGTTAGTACATACAGCATGTTGTTACTAGTGTAATACCAGTGTTACTACATACAGCATGTTGTTACTAGTGTAATACCAGTGTTAGTACATACAGCATGTTGTTACTAGTGTAATAACAGTGTTAGTACATACAGCATGTTGTTACTAGTGTAATACCAGTGTTACTACATACAGCATGTTGTTACTAGTGTAATACCAGTGTTACTACATACAGCATGTTGTTACTAGTGTAATACCAGTGTTACTACATACAGCATGTTGATCTCAAACACTGAGCTGAAGCATTCAAGTTCATTGTAATGAACTTCCCACAGTAATTCATTTCATGCAGAGGACATATTGTTTCACACAGTATAAACACAAACTCACTTCAGGTGGACATTTGGCAAAAGTAGAAATGTTGCCATTAGAAATGGAAAGTTTGTTCCAAGTCAATCCAACGCACCTGCTGTTATTAGCAACAAATGCAATTCAAATTTTAATTGGGACCTATCTGTTACCACAAACCCAGTAACACATGACTCAGCAAAGACCGAACTCAGACATATGGCTACTAAAATGTAATTCCTAAAATAATAACTGTCAACACTTTACAACACATGTCATATTTGAGCGTTACACCATATTTCATAGAATTTCCCCCTTCTTAATACGAACCCCAGGTACATTTTGTTGAGCATTAAAGAAAACAAAAAAGAAAACAAATGAAGGAGAGAAAAAAATTATGGATGAGAGCCACACCTCTTTGATGGTGGGTTTAATGGCCCCATTCAGTGCTTTGCCTTTCTCAGGACTCTGCCAATTAGAGCTTCTAATGAGACGGGTGCTGCTAGACCCCAGGGGAGGGTGGCAGGTCCAGGCCCATCACATTTGCACATGAAATCACTTCGGCCATGTCTCACTGAATAAAATATCTTTATGTTGGAGATCTGTCTCTCTCTCGGTTGGTCTCGCTCTCTCTTCCCGGTCGATCTCTCTTTCTCCCCCTGTCTCTCTTTCTCCCCCTGTCTCTCTTTCTCCCCCTGTCTCTCTTTCTCCCCCTGTCTCTCTTTCTCCCCCTGTCTCTCTCTCTCTCTCTCTCTCTCTCTCTCTCTCTCTCTCTCTCTCTCTCTCTCTCTCTCTCTCTCTCTCTCTCTCTCTCTCTCTCTCTCTCTCTCTCTCTCTCTCTCTCTCTCTCTCTCTCTCTCTCTCTCTCTCTCTCTCTCTCTCTCTCTCTCTCTCTCTCTCTCTCTCTCTCTCTCTCTCTCTCTCTCTCTCTCTCTCTCTCTCTCTCTCTCTCTCTCTCTCTCTCTCTCTCTCTCTCACATTAGATGGGTGATTTGTTCGTTAAGCCAGGCAGTGACAGCGTTCACATCACATGCCCTTGCCTCCCTCGGCATAAAGACATTAGGCTAAAACGTTCCCTCTTTGCCCACAATCTCGTTCTGTGTTTTGAGCTCTCAGATGCATTCACTGAGTCAGGAAGTAAACAATCAACATGTATGTTCATTTTGAGACTTCTCATGTCACATATTCATGTTGTGTGGTTAAAGTCAGTGTATTAGGCATTGCCATATCGTGAATGTCTGCGAACACAAATCATCATCATTTACACTACCAGTCAAAAGTTTTAGAACACCTACTCATTCAAGGGCTTTTATTAATTTTCACTATTTTCTACATTGTAGAATAATAGTGAAGACATCAAACTATGAAATAACATATATGGAATCATGTAGTAACCAAAAAAAGTGTTAAATAAATCAAAATATATTTTATAATTGAGATTCTTCAAATAGCCACCCTTTGTCTTGATGACATCTTTGCACACTCTTGGCATTCTCTCAAGCAGCTTCACCTGGAATGATTTACCAACAGTCTTGAAGGAGTTCCCACATATGCTGAGCACTTGTTGGCTGCATTTTCCTTCACTCTGTGGCCCGACTCATCCCAAACAATCTCAATTTGGTTGAGGCCGGGGAATTGTGGAGGCCAGGTCATCTGATGCAGCACTCCATCACGCCCCTTGGTAAAATAGCCCTTACACAGTCTGGAGGTGTGTTGGGTCATTGTCCTGTTGAAAAACAAATGATAGTCCCACTAAGCCTAAACCAGATGGAATAGCGTATCACTGCAGAATGCTGTAGTAGCCATGCTGGTTGAGTGTGCCTTGAATTCTAAATAAATCACAGACAGTGTCACCAGCAAAGCACCCCCACACAATAACACATTACTACAGGATTCCATATGTGTTATTTCATAGTTTTGATGTCTTCACTGTTATTCTACAATGTAGAAAATAGTTAAAATGAAGAAAAACCCTTGAATGAGTAGGTGTTCTAAAACGTTTGACCGGTAGTGTATGTAAATTATAATTTGTGTGTTTGAGGATAAATGAGGGGAAGGGGGAGGTTGCATGAGTGAGTGTGTGTATGTGCCTAAATCATGCCTAACCACGTACCATTCTCCCCTGCGTTGCACACACACCTGAAATTGATCGTCAACTACTTTTCTCACAACATGTAGCCAACATGGGAAGCAGGAGCAAGGTCACATCCAAGGTCACACCACCATCAGCGCTGGGGTTTGGAGAGGGCTTTTGACATCAACATTCAGCTTCCTGTAGCGACACACACTGAATCACCAACCAACATACTTCTTCACCTCCTAAAGTGGCCTGTGACCTTAATTACTTAAAGCTACAATCTGGGACATGATCAGAATCCCAGATTGTACCTTTCACGCTGTACACGTCTACAGTGCCTTGTGAAAGTATTCGGCCCCCTTGAACTTTGCGACCTTTTGCCACATTTCAGGCTTCAAACATAAAGATATAAAACTGTATTTTTTTGTGAAGAATCAACAACAAGTGGGACACAATCATGAAGTGGAACGACATTTATTGGATATTTCAAACTTTTTTAACAAATCAAAAACTGAAAAATTGGGCGTGCAAAATTATTCAGCCCCCTTAAGTTAATACTTTGTAGCGCCACCTTTTGCTGCGATTACAGCTGTAAGTCGCTTGGGGTATGTCTCTATCAGTTTTGCACATCGAGAGACTGAAATTTTTTCCCATTCCTCCTTGCAAAACAGCTCGAGCTCAGTGAGGTTGGATGGAGAGCATTTGTGAACAGCAGTTTTCAGTTCTTTCCACAGATTCTCGATTGGATTCAGGTCTGGACTTTGACTTGGCCATTCTAACACCTGGATATGTTTATTTTTGAACCATTCCATTGTAGATTTTGCTTTATGTTTTGGATCATTGTCTTGTTGGAAGACAAATCTCCGTCCCAGTCTCAGGTCTTTTGCAGACTACATCAGGTTTTCTTCCAGAATGGTCCTGTATTTGGCTCCATCCATCTCCCCATCAATTTTAACCATCTTCCCTGTCCCTGCTGAAGAAAAGCAGGCCCAAACCATGATGCTGCAACCACCATGTTTGACAGTGGGGATGGTGTGTTCAGCTGTGTTGCTTTTACGCCAAACATAACGTTTTGCATTGTTGCCAAAAAGTTCAATTTTGGTTTCATCTGACCAGAGCACCTTCTTCCACATGTTTGGTGTGTCTCCCAGGTGGCTTGTGGCAAACATTAAACAACACTTTTTATGGATATCTTTAAGAAATGGCTTTCTTCTTGCCACTCTTCCATAAAGGCCAGATTTGTGCAATATACGACTGATTGTTGTCCTATGGACAGAGTCTCCCACCTCAGCTGTAGATCTCTGCAGTTCATCCAGAGTGATCATGGGCCTCTTGGCTGCATCTCTGATCAGTCTTCTCCTTGTATGAGCTGAAAGTTTAGAGGGATGGCCAGATCTTGGTAGATTTGCAGTGGTCTGATACTCCTTCCATTTCAATATTATCGCTTGCACAATGCTCCTTGGGATGTTTAAAGCTTGGGAAATCTTTTTGTATCCAAATCCGGCTTTAAACTTCTTCACAACAGTATCTCGGACCTGCCTGGTGTGTTCCTTGTTCTTCATGATGCTCTCTGCGCTTTTAACGGACCTCTGAGACTGTCACAGTGCAGGTGCATTTATACGGAGACTTGATTACACACAGGTGGATTGTATTTATCATCATTAGTCATTTAGGTCAACATTGGATCATTCAGAGATCCTCACTGAACTTCTGGAGAGAGTTTGCTGCACTGAAAGTAAAGGGGCTGAATAATTTTGCACGCCCAATTTTTCAGTTTTTGATTTGTTAAAAAAGTTTGAAATATCCAATAAATATTGTTCCACTTCATGATTGTGTCCCACTTGTTGTTGATTCTTCACAAAAAAATACAGTTTTATATCTTTATGTTTGAAGCCTGAAATGTGGCAAAAGGTCGCAAAGTTCAAGGGGGCCGAATACTTTCGCAAGGCACTGTATCTCCTGTCCTGATTAATCCTAGCCTTAAACTAGATCACCTGGTTTAACAAGGCTAGCAGAAGGCTGCTCTGATAGCTGATATCTATCCTCTAGTCTCCAAGATGATTCCAATAGGGGGTCGGGTGAAACCTTCCAGTTGTGCCCTGCTTGCTTCTGCCTGACAGGGTTAAGTGCCGTGGCCCATGTTGGTTCAGCAGTCCGTTCGGAGGGGGGGAGGAGGAGGGGGGGATGTGTTGACTGGTGAAAACAACATGCCTTGGAGCGTGTGTCGTGTGTGTCATGCTGGGCCAGGCCTGTATCAGGTGACGGGATGATTTCATGTCAGTGCTATCTGGTAAGACTGCCTCAGCTGTCACACACACACTCGCTAGTGGTGCAACGGATCACAAAACTCACGGTTCGGATCACGGTTTCGAGTCACGGATTGGATCATTTTTCGGATCAGCAAAACAAAAGAGAGACAAATATAATTTGCCTTCCATTTATTACGTAAAGAACACTTAAAGCAAGGACCTTTCAATGTTTAAATAACATCTTTAAATAAAATATTCAATACTCAATTGTTCAATTAAAGTGCAATATGCGGCGTGATACCTTCTTCCTCTGAACAAATAGCCTGTGTCCAACGTCATCAAACAAAAGTAAAGAAAAGAAAGCAAAGCAGACCTGAGCTTGAAACTTCAAATGATTATTCAAAAAGATGACGATGTCTACATTGTCTGGGGAGAAGGTCGACCTCTTTGCAGTCACTATGTCTCCTGCCGTGGAGGACACCCTCTCACTAGGAACTGAAGTGTCAGGCACAGCCAGGTAGCATCTTGTCATCATGGCAATGTGAGGGTATTTACACTCATTGTTTTTCCACCATGTTAGTGGATCACCCTCCAGTGGAACACCAACCTTGCTGCCTTGTAGGATGACACCTCCTCTTTGATGGTGTTGGCAAACGTCTTGCCTGTGTCCTTTCCCGCAAAGGTCTAGGTGAGACAGGGACTTGAACCTTGGATCCAGTGCAGTAGATCTATGAAGGTAGTCCTGTCCGTTAGGGTGGTATCTGGGGGTTCAGGTCCTCTCTAATGGCAGCCTTGACATCTCTAGTGATGGTGCTGTCTTCCTCACTTGGGGCCATGGATTGTAAAATCCTTGAATCCTTGTTTTCACCCCATACTGAAGTGGGTGCGCGAGGGGATTTCCTAGCGTGGCTAAAGCACTTTCACCATATTTTTAACCCTTTGTTTTCCACAACAGAGTACGACCTCATGTCTGCAGTGATAAACATCCCAATATATTTGGTGATGGCTTTAGCCCGGTCTGATTCTGCTGCAAAGGGCTTAAATGCCGCGGTGAGAAGTTGTTGTCTCTTGGCTGAGTTGGCTCCCGTCACTGACACACCAGGGTGATGACGCTTTAAATGTGTGGCCATGCTCGATGTATTTCCATGATCATACCTAAACACCATAATACTGTTGTCCACCACCCTTCTCCCATCATCATATTTGACAGGGAAGCCAACATGCTCCCATACGAGAGACTTAAATGAAGCGGGAGGCTTTTCCAGTTGTTCAGCTCCTCCGCTAGCTCCATGTCTGTCACTGCTCTTTAGTCTTCTTTGCTTTTTGCTACGTGAGCATCCAGGATTGATTCGTTGGGATTCAGCAGGCCCCGTTCACGTGAACAGTACACACACCTGCTGACATTTGTTTGTCTTTATCTTTTCACTGCAACTCTGCATCCAGATTTAGGGAATTGTTACTTTAAAAAGTAAATGTGGCAGTAGAACTGCATTTCACACTATGATTAAACTTTGCAATTGATCCGCGGTTCACATGCGTGCCGAACCGTGGGGATCGCAGATCAACTACGGTCTGTTACACCGCTAATGCTCGCACACAGACACTGACACACACACACACCAACACGGACAAACACACACACACACACACACACACACACATACATACACACACACCAATATTGACACAGACACACATACACACACACCAGGCTACACCAGCTATAAGACATCTGCTGTAACCGACCAACAGCTCTGTTGCAGGCTGTTGCGGCAAGCATTCCAGACGGACCAACGTGATGAGCAACACTAGCCCAGTCATTGTTCTCGCTCACACAGAGAGGGTCTCTATTGTGTCTCTGTCTGAGCTGGGAACATTGGAAAGGTTTCTCAATATTTGAAGGTTCCTCAAAAGAGCAGAGGTCCCATAATCGGAGTTATCATCACTAGGTATCGAACAGTAAATCTTTCAGAATAAAATACAATAAAATAGAATTCCTATTTTCTAGGTCCATAGAAATACAATTAAATTAATAGGAATGTATTTTCTAGGACTTATATTTCTATGGTCTAGCCTACCTATGAAGGGACTTACAGTTTTTTTTTCAATTGCTAACAAGCATCGGTCAATACTGAAGCCACTTTTTCAAAACTCTTCACACAGTCTGTATTACCAACATGCATCCTGGCCAAACAGTTTATCTCACCTCCAAAACTCACTCAAACCACCAAAACACTTCATACATGTCTCAAAATAAGCTTGTTCGACCAGAACACGGGCCACAAATCTCACTCAGAAAGCAGACATTGTCACTCATAACACACTGACCTAAAAACCACTAACAACAGGGAGCATTACATGAATTATTAACTTTTCTCTTTGAAGTTAGAATGATGTTTCACATAGATCAGTATTTCATTATTGTGCCAATGTGCGTCTCGGTGGTAGGTGTAGGAGTCAGGAGAGCAGGGATGTCTGGGAAGCGTGTTTTTAATAAGAAAGTCCACCAACACAGGAATGGCACAATCAAAAGGTACAACGCCCTCGACCACAGAGAACCCGTGCAAACGCACAGAGGAACAAACATAGTTCCGACACTCACATACTTCAGAACCCATGAAAACAAATAACAGGAATACCGAACCGAGCACCTCACAATAAAAGACTAATCCCGCACAAACTTAGGCAGGCAACAGGTTACCATTATACACACAGAAATGAACCCAAATGAAACCAGGTGTGAAAAAGAACCAACGACAAAACACACAGAAAAGGAAAAAGGGATCAGTGATGGCTAGTAGACCGGCGACGCCAACCGCCGAGCGCCGCCTGAACAGGGAGAGGAGTTACCTTCGGTAGAAGTCGTGACAATTACAGAATAGGAACAACACCTTTTCACTTTATTGACTGTACTAAACAGGAATGAATCAGAAATGTAGCAATTTGCTTCAATAGTCGTTATTTTTTCGATATCTTTGCATATAGTAATTTACTTGTGAAAAATTAAAAGTTCAAACAAAAGCAAATTCCTGAAATTCCAAGGCTGCAATAATAATGACAAGAAAAACATCAACAACATGTATAATATAACACTCCTACTGTACAGTACTGTGAGGGTTCTAGTTCTCATCAACATGTATAATATAACACTCATAATGCACAGTACTGTGAGGGTTCTAGTTCTCATCAACATGTATAATATAACACTCCTACTGTACAGTACTGTGAGGGTTCTAGTTCTCATCAACATGTATAATATAACACTCATACTGTACAGTACTGTGAGGGTTCTAGTTCTCATCAACATGTATAATATAACACTCATAATGCACAGTACTGTGAGGTTCTAGTTCTCATCAACATGTATAATATAACACTCATAATGCACAGTACTGTGAGGGTTCTAGTTCTCATCAACATGTATAATATAACACTCATACTGCACAGTACTGTGAGGGTTTTAGTTCTCATCAACATGTATAATATAACACTCATAATGCACAGTACTGTGAGGGTTCTAGTTCTCATCAACATGTATAATATAACACTCCTACTGTACAGTACTGTGAGGGTTCTAGTTCTCATCAACATGTATAGTATAACACTCCTACTGTACAGTACTGTGAGGGTTCTAGTTCTCATCAACATGTATAGTATAACACTCCTACTGTACAGTACTGTGAGGGTTCTAGTTCTCATCAACATGTATAATATAACACTCATACTGCACAGTACTGTGAGGGTTCTAGTTCTCATCAACATGTATAGTATAATCACTCATACTGTACAGTACTGTGAGGGTTCTAGTTCTCATCAACATGTATAATATAACACTCCTACTGTACAGTACTGTGAGGGTTCTAGTTCTCATCAACATGTATAGTATAACACTCCTACTGTACAGTACTGTGAGGGTTCTAGTTCTCATCAAAATGTATAGTATAACACTCCTACTGTACAGTACTGTGAGGGTTCTAGTTCTCATCAACATGTATAGTATAACACTCCTACTGTACAGTACTGTGAGGGTTCTAGTTCTCATCAACATGTATAATATAACACTCATACTGCACAGTACTGTGAGGGTTCTAGTTCTCATCAACATGTAAAGTATAATCACTCCTACTGTACAGTACTGTGAGGGTTCTAGTTCTCATCAACATGTATAGTATAATCACTCATACTGTACAGTACTGTGAGGGTTCTAGTTCTCATCAACATGTATAATATAACACTCCTACTGTACAGTACTGTGAGGGTTCTAGTTCTCATCAACATGTATAGTATAAGGAGAAGTGTCTACACACCCTGGCAGTAACTGAGCCTCTCTGTATTGTAGGGGCCAATGAGTGGTTTGTGTAACAGCAAACCATCCTTGGACAGTGCTGCACACATTATGATGTTAACTCCTCTCTGGCCTGGGACATCCACTCTCTGTCCAATCCCCTGCGGCGTGTTTTTGCCAGGTTGAATCCAGCTTCATCCACAAAGATGAATGTATGTTCAGTTTGCCTGGCTTCCGTCTCCATTACTCTCTAAAATACAGTAAATCCATAGTTTTACAGTACTTTTAATTATGCATAGCTGTGTATGTACCCTGTTGGGTTATTGAACAGACATCTTACCTGGACATATTGATACCTGAATTCTTTCACACGTTCACCATTTCTCTCAAAGGGTGCAGTGTACAACTCCTCCCTCCTTATTTTATGTCTCTCTAGGACTCTGGCAATTGTTGTTGTGCTGACCATATTCACATTCCCAACAGTGATATTGTCTGCCAGCACTCTGTCCCGAATTTCCTGCAGTTTTATTGCATTGTTGCCAATTACCATGTCAACAATGGCAATTTCCTGCACATCTGATAATATTCTGCCTCTCCCTCCTGTGGGAGGCAACATTGGGATCATACTGAAACACACAAACCAATCAATATATTTCAAAATGTCAGTACATGTAAAAATGTGAACATACTGTATTGTACTGTAATATGTAGTTCAATTATCATTGAAGGATGCACATCTCACTGGGAAATTCATACTATTGATGAAACTGTTGAACGCTGCAGATTTGGTAGCACCCTTAAGCCGGCCACTCTCAAAGAGAGGCCATGGTTTACAACATGGTCAATAATTGTGGCCCTTGTCTCATCAGAGACCACCGCTCTTAGTCTTCCTCTCCTTTGTCCTCTATGCATTCTCCCTCTCCCTGTCACACTTCTCTCCCCACCAACCTGTCTCCCTCTCACTGCCACTCTTCTATCCCCACCAACGTGTCTCCCTCTCCCTGCCACTCTTCTCTCCCCACCAACCTGTCTCCCTCTCCCTGCCACTCTTCTATCCCCACCAACCTGTCTCCCTCTCCCTGACACTCTTCTCTCCCCACCAACCTGTCTCCCTCTCCCTGCCACTCTTCTCTCCCCACCAACGTGTCTCCCTCTCCCTGCCACTCTTCTCTCCCCACCAACCTGTCTCCCTCTCCCTGCCACTCTTCTATCCCCACCAAACTGTCTTCCTCTCCCTGCTACTCTTCTCTCCCCACCAACCTGTCTCCCTCTCCCTGCTACTCTTCTCTCCCCACCAACCTGTCTCCCTCTCCCTGCTACTCTTCTCTCCCCACCAACGTGTCTCCCTCTCCCTGCCACTCTTCTCTCCCCACCAACCTGTCTCCCTCTCCCTGCCACTCTTCTATCCCCACCAACCTGTCTCCCTCTCCCTGCCACTCTTCTCTCCCCACCAACCTGTCTCCCTCTCCCTGCCACTCTTCTCTCCCCACCAACCTGTCTCCCTCTCCCTGCCACTCTTCTCTCCCCACCAACCTGTCTCCCTCTCCCTGCCACTCTTCTCTCCCCACCAACCTGTCTCCCTCTCCCTGCCACTCTTCTATCCCCACCAACCTGTCTCCCTCTCCCTGACACTCTTCTCTCCCCACCAACCTGTCTCCCTCTCCCTGCCACTCTTCTATCCCCACCAACCTGTCTCCCTCTCCCTGCCACTCTTCTCTCCCCACCAACCTGTCTCCCTCTCCCTGCCACTCTTCTCTCCCCACCAACCTGTCTCCCTCTCCCTGCCACTCTTCTCTCCCCACCAACCTGTCTCCCTCTCCCTGCCACTCTTCTCTCCCCACCAACCTGTCTCCCTCTCCCTGCCACTCTTCTCTCCCCACCAACCTGTCTCCCTCTCCCTGCCACTCTTCTCTCCCCACCAACCTGTCTCCCTCTCCCTGCCACTCTTCTCTCCCCACCAACCTGTCTCCCTCTCCCTGCCACTCTTCTCTCCCCACCAACCTGTCTCCCTCTCCCTGCCACTCTTCTCTCCCCACCAACCTGTCTCCCTCTCCCTGCCACTCTTCTCTCCCCACCAACCTGTCTCCCTCTCCCTGCCACTCTTCTATCCCCACCAACCTGTCTCCCTCTCCCTGCCACTCTTCTCTCCCCACCAACCTGTCTCCCTCTCCCTGCCACTCTTCTCTCCCCACCAACCTGTCTTCCTTGATCCATGTTTCCAAAATAAATCATTCCGATGCCGTCCTCTTTTGTCTGTTTGGTAACAAGAATAAAAACAGGACATTTGGGTCGGCTTTCAGCTGAAACTGCAATCAGGTGTGTTTAGAATTATTAAATATTCTGCTGAGATTTTCCATATGTTTCAATCTGCTTACTGTAGAAATGCACGACATTTGCCATCGTTCTGTTTAGAATGTGTTTTTAACAGTTGTGGAAACTGGAGTATGAATGAGAAAAGAGTTGATGGATTTCGGAGAATGTGGTCATTGATGCATTTTGTGTGAAAGCAATGAAAAATTATTCCCAGTTTGGTCCACATACAGTTCTGTTTTGCTGACTGTGTGAAGAGTTTTGACAATGTGACTTCAGTTTTGACTAATGTGTGTTAGCAATTGAAAAACAACTGTGGTGATGGGTGTGACAGTGGTGGGTTTAGGACTGCCTGCTGTAGGGACAGTTGTTGGAGTGTGTGTGTGTGTGTGTGTGTGTGTGTGTGTGTGTGTGTGTGTGTGTGTGTGTGTGTGTGTGTGTGTGTGTGTGTGTGTGTGTGTGTGTGTGTATGTGTGTGTGTGTGTGTGTGTGCGTATGTGTGTGTGTGTGGTAACCTGGATGGTAATGTTGAATTAGGTTGTTGTTTGGTTGTTGTTTGGTCGGTATGGGGACCATGTAGGCTACACAGGGCTGCCGTGAGGAGATGTTGAATTAGTGTTGGGGCACAGACAGATGTCCAGGGCCAGCTGTCTGACTACTGCAGCACAGGGACACACTGTTTCCCTCTCTCTAGTCGGTTGAGATTTACACTCACAGATACTGTAGAGCAGGAATCCCCACCTGCCGGCCCGCGGGCTGAATTTGGCCTGCAGAGGATTTTATTTGGCCCTCTAAAATGTATCTTTTTTATTATTTAATTGTTGAACATAAAAAACTGTAAAAACACCAGCAAATCAGCTCTAAGTGATTTTAATTTTGTAAATGTGTTCCAAAGTATTCCCACCTGTATTAAAGAGATATTTGACCTAGAGATTTTGTGTGTACGTGTGAAGTTTTACATGTATGTAGTTCTGTCATTGAGCTGTTCTTGTCAATGAATGTTCTGTAGTATTTCATGATTCATGGTGTGTGGACCCCAGGAAGAGTAGCTGCTGCAACACAACAGCTAATGGGGATCCTAATACAATACCAAATACATGTGATCGTATGCAAATGTGAGGTAGGTCTGAATTTTTTTTTGTCAAATATTATATCTGTTTGGGCCTAGAGGTCAATTTGCAGTCTACACATTTCTTGTAATTATGTTCCCGGCGCCCTGACCATCCGCTCAAGAAAAAAATCAGCCAGCGGCTGAATGTAGTTGATGATCCCTGCTGTAGAGAGACTCAAAAGAACTGGCGTTTTGTTCTTGAGCAAGCCACTTAACCCTACTTTCTCCAGGGTCATCGTCATTAGTGGCTGATCCCCTGGCCGTGATCCCACTCTCCGAAGGTATCTCAGGGGGAGTGAGATATGCAAAAACACATTTCCATTTCACACTTCACACCTGTACAGGTTACCCACTTGTACATATAGTGAAACAGGACTATATAAGCAACCCTAATTATTATTCATATTATTATTACTATTATATACAGAACATAGCCAACATTGGAGCAATACCCTGACCGTGACTAAATCTGTCTCTGTTTTCAGTCTATTTGGTTGAACCCGTAGTCTCTCTCGTGTGCATGTCAGGAGGGTTGGGAATACCATCAGACAATCAAACGAAATATTTTCCATTCACATCAAACAATAATGTTGTATTTGAGGTACAGATCCTTGAATTTCAAGGATCTAAATGGGAAATTTGTCCGACAGCCGTGGGGAAATGTCTATTCTTACATTTCCTGTGTGAAATTGGATGCATAACTATAAATATGGCTTTTTGGAATGAACTTTTTCAAAAGAAACGTTTTTTCCAGGAAAATCTCTCAAAAACAAAAACATAACATGACTCTATTACCTCAATCGACCTCGAACACACAAACATTTGTCAGGTCATTGTTATTGTTATTTATGGTCATCTGGAAACAGTAGGTCTGAGTTGAAATGATTGGTGAATATAACTGTTTAATGGAATCACAAGTCCACTATGTTGACATGCATAGTGGGAAGGAACATCTTGGATAGTGGATTGCTTGATATAATGAATATTACGCTAGGAAACCATGCAGAAACCACAGCCTGGGAATCTAAACGGTTTCACGATTGTTTCACCATTTCGTAGATTATAAACCACAGCTCAGGCATTTCACTTTGATGGACTGAAGGCTTTCATTATCTTGTTCGGCCAGTAGGGGGCGTCCATCCCTCCATTTCACATGACCATCTTGTCCCCAGTGATTGGCATGGATACCGTTCCCATAGTGCTGTTTGACATGACATGTCAACATATGGTCCTCATTAACTCCTGGGACCCTTGGAAATTCCCATGGTAACAAGCTATGCTGAAGAGCATTCTGGGAATTATCTGCAGTATTCTGAAAAAAGAAAGACAGCATCAGGTTTCTCTTCAGGGCAGAACTGTCCAAACCTAAATTGATTGGCTACTTGTATACCTAGCTAGCTTCCCTGATAATCTAGACTAGAGTTGACCAACAAAAGTGGAATGCGCTTTGATTAACTAATACAGTGACTGGCCAAACAAAGACAAATAACATTAAATTATAATCAGCATACCAGTATTGTGGCATCTGGGCTGTGGGACCAGGAAGTGCCCCTCACGCTGTAATTTCAGCCATATAAGGAGTAGAAACAGTGCGGCTGGACTAATGAGCTAACTGACTGCAGGTGCCCACTAGGGACCCACTTATACCCAGTATTGACTGACTAAACCCCTCTCACTCTACCCAGCTTGCAGGTGCATTTGGATGGGATCGGGGCTAGAAGCGAAGGAATGGATCCGCCCGTGCCCATCTGCAAGGAATCCCAGAAGAGGTCCACACAGCCAGGCAACCAGCCTACAACCAACGCTCCCCCCAAGACCCAGGTATGAGAACCACTAACTTCAGTAATCTACAGCCAGTTACATATGACATTTTAGTCATTTACCAGACGCTCTTATCCAGAGTGACTTACAGTAGTGAGAGCATACATTTAAATATTCCTTCATACTAATTCCCCGTGGGAATCGAACCCACAACCCTGGTGCCATTCTCTACCAACTGAGCTACGCGAGACCATAGGGGGCTTGCTCAACCGCTACCTGAATGTGGTGCTCCTAAACCCTGAATAGCTGCCTGCTTCTGGATAATTTGGCTTGGGGCTGTTGTGAAGGGTTTGAGAGGGATGTATGGAGGCATCAACGCGGGAACCGGCTCTAAATCCCTATTTGGAAGCAGCAGGTTGCCACGGTGCTCATTCCTGATCGGCCTCATCCCAACCCTGCTGTGCCCAATAGGGAACTCTGTCAATTATTAGATGACACACACCGCAGACAGCAAGGTGGTATAGATAAACGAGGACAAAAGGTGGAAAAACAACAACAAAACGAGAATGGCCACTAGCCAATTTATTGATGAAAACATACTCAAAATAGAAAAGTGGCCCTAGGTTCATTTGATCAACATTGATCAACATTGCTAGGGAAAGATCAGAAATATAGCTGCAAAATAGCTCAATAAGATTAAACTCTGGGTAGGCCGTCATTGTAAATAAGAATTTGTTCTTAACTGACTTGCCTAGTTAAATAAAAGTTAAATAAAAAATAGAAATTACAATTAAAACTCTACTTGGCTCAGAATGCTAGATAACCAAAGGAACTGCAGTTCAGGAAGTCCCCGCCCTCTTTCCTCCTCCTAGTTTAATCTTAACCTACCCCCCCCCCCCCCCCCCCAGGTCCTTACACCCCTTACTGTGACTTAAGCAATTAGGCCATGCGAGATACACACTAACGACTCTCCCTGGTCTTTTAAGATAACTGGAGGGAGGGATGGAAGAGAGGGAGGGAGGAGGGGACAGTAGGTGACATGTTGTCAGAGGGGATGCAGCAATCGGTCAGTTGTGTATTGGCTCAGGGGGAGCCTGACGTTGGGGAAGTGTGTGTGTGTGTGTGAGTGTGTGTGTGTGTGTGTGTGTGTGTGTGTGTATGTGTCTGAACACTCTAGGTGATTGTGTGAACTTCCACTGATGGCCTCTGAGAGCTGTCAGCTTCGGAGGCAATGACAGCACCTCTGAGGCCAAGTAGCACTTCTAGAGACACCCTAACCCCCTGCCTCGCTGGCTGAAGGAATTGTCCCTCACAGATCAACTCCTTGTAATGGCCTCCTTGGAGACTGCAGTTGTCTTACCCGTAGGTGCATGACCTTTAATATATTTATACGTGAGATATTTAAGTATTGCTTTTCAACAGGAAAAGTTCAAAAATCAGTGGAGGACGTATTTAAGTCATTGTGGTACAGGCCGATTCCAGCTGCTAACAAACATGGTTCAATTCACATGATCCACACACAACGTAGAGGTAGACTGTGAGAATAACTTCATACTAACCAACATCAACGGATGAGGTTTTGTTAAGTGTGAGTATATAACAAACTTGAGCTTTTCTTTACTCACAACAATCAAATTAGCAACATAATAATAAACCCTAACCCAATTCAACAACATAAAAGCCACAAAAACTCCATTCAAGGTGTTATGTCAACTCCCTTTAACCCCAGTATCCAGTAGCTCCAGTCCCCTCTGTAGAGGGCCTGTATGTGTGTGTCTGTGTGTGTCTGTGTGTGCCTTTATTTTGCTAAGCGGCGGTATAAAAATCAGCAGGACCACTGAGCTCTGAGTGCTGACCCCTTCATCCCTTCCCCCCTGTCCAACCCCTTCCACCCCCTTCCACCCCTCCACCCTGTCCAACCCCTTCCACCCTTCCACCCTTCCACCCTGTCCAACCCCTTCCATCCCCTCCACCCCTCCACCCTGTCCAACCTCTTCCACCCCCTTCCACCCCTCCACCCTGTCCAACCCCTTCCACCCTTCCACCCCTCCACCCTGTCCAACCTCTTCCACCCCGTCCACCCCTCCACCCTGTCCAACCTCTTCCATCCCCTCCACCCCTCCACCCTGTCCAACCTCTTCCACCCCGTCCACCCCTCCACCCTGTCCAACCTCTTCCATCCCCTCCACCCCTCCACCCTGTCCAACCTCTTCCATCCCCTCCACCCCTCCACCCTGTCCAACCTCTTCCACCCCGTCCACCCCTCCACCCTGTCCAACCTCTTCCATCCCCTCCACCCCTCCACCCTGTCCAACCTCTTCCATCCCCTCCACCCTTTCCACTTTAGAAAAATGTTAGTTCTAATCCCACTCACCCATCTCCAACCTAATACCCACACAGTGAAGTTGAGGTGTGAATTCTCTCTGACAAGTGTGTCCATATCCCGATTGCCCCCCGGCGGCACGGGGTTGTTCACTTCACTCCTCCCTGTTTACGGATGAGGTGAGAGGTTTCCCCACTTCCAAAAAGGAGAAAAGAGGGAGGTAAAGGGGAATGGCAGTAGGGTAATCTGATGTTTATGATGCATTTACTGTAGCAGTAGGGTATTCTAATGCTTACTGTAGTAGTTGAGGGAATGAGCACAACATGCAGCTAGCTCTTTCTGGCCTCAGCGATGACAACTCACAACAAGCCTCAAACAGTAGGCCTACATAGATAATAGATAATTGGCTATATAGACGGGTGTTTTTTGTTGTTGCAGCAAACCGATGCAAGGCGTGCGCAACTTGGGGCAAAACAGACAGCTTTGGTTTAATATATTTCCTCTCCAAATGTTTCTTAAAAACATACACTTAACAAAAATATAAACACAACATGTAAAGTGTTGGTCCCATGTTTCATGAGCTGAAATAAAAGATCCCAGAAATGTTACACATGCACCAAAGCTTATTTCTCTCAAATATTGTCCACAAATGTGTTTACATACCTGTTAGTGAGCATTTATCCTTTGACAAGATAATCCATCCACCTGACAGGTGTGGCATATCAGGAAGCTGATTAAACAGCATGATCATTACATAGGTGCACCTTGTGCTGGGGACAATTTAAGGCCACTCTAGAATGTGCAGTTTTGTCCCACAACACAACACCACAGATGTCTCAAGTTTTGAGGGAGTGTGCAATTGGCATGCAGACTGCAGGAATGTCCACCAGAGCTCTTGCCAAATAATTGAATGTTCATGTCTCTACCATAAGCCGCCTCAAAGTCGTTTTAGAGAATTCGGCAGTACCTCCAACCGGCCTCACAACTGCAGACCACGTGTATGGTGTTGTTTTGCTGATGTCAACGTTGTGAACAGAGTGCCCCATGGAAGTGGTGGGGTTATGGTATGAGCAGGCATAATCAAAGTTGCAGGCAAAAACAAAGTTGCATTTTAATGATGGCAATTTGAATGCAAAGAAATACTGTGACGAGACCCTGAGGCACATTGACGTGCCATTCATCCGACACCATCACCTATTTTTTCAGCGTGATAATGCAAGAATTAACTAAAAAAAGCAGTGAAACTGGTTTTGAGGTCCAGAATTTGAGGGGTCGAACGAAGTACCATGAACTGGTCACTCAAACTTTCTCTGACCCGTGTGACCTGCCCCTGATTGGTTGCTAGTCACGTTGTTAGGGGGCAGGGCAGCCCCTCTGACTGTGCAGGCCTCTGTCTCCTCACGCCTCCTCTGAGTGGACTTCTGAGATGGAGTGCGTGCATAAGTGAGTTAATATTGCTTTTGTAACTTGTGTCCGTTTACAATTTACTGTTGGTAGCAGTTACTGATAATTGTTATCTTATCTAGCCTTGATCTATACAGTCTTAATGCAGCCATTTATATTTCTACAGTCCTTACAAATGGTATCATTGCTCTTGCATTGCTACTGCATTGGATGCTTGCTCATGTAATGCTAGTTGTGTACAGCCTATTCATGACTGTTTATCTCCTGTATTACAGAACCAAATCCTTCCCACGTTTATTCCCTGTCTGTTGTGCGTGTATATGGGGAAATTCCACGGTGACAGAATAATGCTGCAACTCCGATTTTTCACTTTATAAACTCTGCGAGATTGCCACATTCCCCTCTGACCGGGGGAGGTGCTAGCAGATCACAGATCAGCCCAAATGGAGAGTTGATACCTTCAGTTACAGTTGTTGATTCGCTGGCTAGTGAATATTTGCCATATTTGCGTAGGACGTACACTACATGACAAAAAGTATGTGGACGCCTGCTCGTCGAACACCTCATTCCAAAATCATGGGCATTAATATGGAGCTGGTCCGTCCTCTGCTGCTACATCAGCCTCCACTCTTCTGGGAAGGCTTTCCACTAGATGTTGGAACATTGCTGCTGGGATTTGCTTCCATTCAACCATAAGAGCATTGGTGAGGTCGGTCACTGATGTTGGGCAATTAGGCCTGGCTCGCAGTCGGCGTTCCAATTCATCCCAAAGGTGTCCGATGGGGTTGAGGTCAGGGCTCTGTGCATGTCAGTTAAGTTCTTCCACACCGACCTCGACAAACCATTTCTGTATGGATCTCGCTTTGTTCACAGGGGCATATTATTAATGCGTTTCCACTGCTCCAGAGTCCAATGGCGGCAAGAACCATTTCAGGAAGTTCCCTGACGAACAGTTATTGTGCTGACTTTGCTTCCAGAGGCAGTTTGGAATTCGGTAGTGAGTGTTGCAACCGAGGACAGGTGATTTTTTACTTGTTACGTGCTTCAGCACTCGGTGGTCCCGTTCTGTGAGCTTGTGTGGCCTACCAGTTTGCGGCTGAGCCGTTGCTCCTGGACGTTTCCACTTACAGTTGACCGGGGCAGCTCCAAAAGGGCAGAAATTTGACGAACGGACATGTTGGAAAGGTGGCATCATATGACAGTGCCACGTTGAAAGTGACTGAGCTCTTCATTAAGGACATTCTACTGTCAATGTCTGTCTATTGGGATCGCGGGACTGTGTGCTCGATTTTATACACCTGTCAGCAACGGGTGTGGCTGAAATAGCCAAATTCACTAATTTGAAGGGGTGTCCATATACACATTGCATTCGGAAAGTTTCAGACCCCTTGACTTTTTCCACATTTTGTTACAGCCTTATTCTAAAATGGATTTTTTTTCAAGTATAATCTCATCAATCTACACACAATACCCCATAATGACAAAGCAGAAATTAGTTTTTAGAAATAAAAAATGGTAATATCACATTTACATAAGTATTCAGACCCTTTACTCAGGACTTTGTTGAAGCAGCGAATACAGCCTCAAGTCTTCTTGGATATGACGCTACAAGCTTGGTATACCTGGATTTGGGGAGTTTCCCCCATTCTTCTCTGCAGATCCTCTCAAGCTCTGTCAGGTTGGATGGGGAGAGTTGCTGCACAGCTATTTTCAGGTCACTCCAGAGATGTTTGATCTGATTCAAGTCCGGGCTCTGGCTGGGCCACTAAAGGACATTTCGAGACTTGTCCCAAAGCCACTCCTGTGTTGGCTTGGCTGTGTGCTTAATGTCGTTGTCCTGTTGGAAGGTGAACCTTCGCCTCAGTCTGAGCACTCTGGAGCAGGTTTTCATCAAGGATCTCTCTGTACTTGGCTCTGTTTATATTTCCCTTGATCCTGCCACCACCATCCTTAACCGTAGGGATGGTGCCAGGTTTCCGCCAATCAAGTTGTCGAAATATCTCAAGGATGACCAACGGAAACAGGATGCACCTGAGCTCAATTTTGAGTCTCACAGCAAAGGGTCTGAATACTTACGGAAATAAGGTATTTCTGTTTTTTATTTTTAATACATTTGAAAACATTTCTGAAAACCTGTTTTTGCTTTGTCAGGGGGAAAAAGGGGGGAAAACAATTGAATCCATTTTAGAATAAGGCTGTATTGTAGCAAAATGTGAAAAAAATATCTGAATACTTTCCAATTGCACTGTATATGTAATGTCAAAACACCACAAAACAAGACATGGTATCAAGAAGAAGATACAACGAGCTGAAACAAGCCACCGCAATTCCCCACATGGTAGCTTCTTGTCATTGTTGCTAGCTATCTGACCGTTCAGAATGGTAACACCACACAGCCTTTTGCCTCTACGATGCACGCGAGCTTCATTTTTTGTTACGTTGTCAACCCACCCATCTATTAGGCAGGTTTGGAAAAGCATCAAGTTTATAACCCAAAATCTATTTTTTTTAAATACAACAGCCTACATAAATATGGAAATCTGTGACCAATATCAAAGACATTTAATGCTTGACACAGGATAATAGGATTGTCTCAGTAAGATGACCTCAGTCTCTGAAAAGAAAGACAAGCTACAAAGACAGGCACAAAACATTCCCTCTCCTTCTCTCCCTCCCACTGCAGAATCCATCACACTCCTCAATATACACCATCTATTCAATATTCACTTACTACCAAATTAAAGCCCACGTCAATGCTGGATTCCTGGTAAGATTAAAAGGAATAACTACTTACAATTTATTTTATTACAATGTCAGAAATATTTGATCAACAGTTGCTCTCTCTGGGGGGGAAAAGCGGAAAGGTGCAGAGTGGACAGGCCTCCTCTTAATTGAAATCATGTGAAGCAACTGGATCCTATCATGACAACACCAGAGGACAAGTAGGTTGTCTAGATACACATTCCAGCACCACCTCCACACTGAACCAGTTGAGGTATGTGGAATCCTCCTTCAGCAAGGCAGCTCAGGCTGCAAGCAAAGCCCCAGTCCCAGTCTCACTCCTAGCCCTAACATATCTGAGCCGCAGCTATGCTGACCCCCCCCCCCCCCGACCCTTGCCCCTGCCCCATGCCCCTCCCCCACGCTGTGTAAAAACAAATCTCCTTTCCTGCTCCAAGCCCTGAAACTATTGAGTCAACAAATGCCAACTAGAGACTGCAAGGCAGACAGGCAGGCAAGCCGTCAGGGCCGATGGAAGAAGGGGTGGAGTCTCTCTCTTTAATAAACCTGGATTAGAGCCAAAGGCAGATTATTTTCAGACAATAACCACCTGTTAAAATCAGCACAGGGACAAAAAAGGGAAGAATTTAACAGAGAGAGAGCTATAGAAGGAGGGACCGATGGCTCTCTAACATGTGGTTGGCTAAAGAGTGGCCCCTGGAAGGTATTTGGAATGACTTCAAGGCACTCATATGGGAATTCAATTGTGTGGATTTCTAGTATTTTTTCCATGGTGTACTATTCCGGAGAAATGTAATCAAGGCGCCAAATTTGGTTCTGATTCAGTTTTCTATTGTACTTTGAATTTTGTATTTGTATTTATTAAGGGTCCCCATTAGCTGCACCAGCTACTCTTCTTACATACAATAAAACAATACATAACACAACACATTATTACACACTACTCTACCATAACATATCTACAATACAATACATTATTACATACTACTCTACCATAACATATCTACAATACATAACACAATACATTATTACACACTACTCTACCATAACATATCTACAATACATAACATTATTACACACTACTCTACCATAACATATCTACAATACAACACATTATTACACACTACTCTACCATATCATATCTACAATACATAACACAATACATTATTACACACTACTCTACCATAACATATCTACAATACAACACATTATTACATACTACTCTACCATAACATATCTACAATACAACACATTATTACACACTACTCTACCATAACATATCTACAATACATAACACAAGACATTATTACACACTACTCTACCATAACATATCTACAATACAACACATTATTACACACTACTCTACCATAACATATCTACAATACATAACACAATACATTATTACACACTACTCTACCATAACATATCTACAATACAACACATTATTACACACTACTCTACCATAACATATCTACAATACAACACATTATTACACACTACTCTACCATAACATATCTACAATACAATACATTATTACACACTACTCTACCATAACATATCTACAATACAATACATTATTACATACTACTCTACCATAACATATCTACAATACATAACACAAGACATTATTACACACTACTCTACCATAACATATCTACAATACATAACACAAGACATTATTACACACTACTCTACCATAACATATCTACAATACATAACACAAGACATTATTACACACTACTCTACCATAACATATCTACAATACAAGACATTATTACACACTACTCTACCATAACATATCTACAATACATAACACAATACATTATTACATACTACTCTACCATAACATATCTACAATACAACACATTATTACACACTACTCTACCATAACGTATCTACAATACAAGACATTATTACACACTACTCTACCATAACATATCTACAATACAAGACATTATTACATACTACTCTACCATAACATATCTACAATACAAGACATTATTACACACTACTCTACCATAACATATCTACAATACATAACACAAGACATTATTACACACTACTCTACCATAACATATCTACAATACAAGACATTATTACATACTACTCTACCATAACATATCTACAATACAAGACATTATTACACACTACTCTACCATAACATATCTACAATACATAACACAAGACATTATTACATACTACTCTACCATAACATATCTACAATACAACACATTATTACACACTACTCTACCATAACGTATCTACAATACAAGACATTATTACACACTACTCTACCATAACATATCTACAATACAATACATTATTACATATTACTCTACCATAACATATCTACAATACATAACACAAGACATTATTACACACTACTCTACCGTAACATATCTACAATACATAACACAAGACATTATTACATACTACTCTACCATAACATATCTACAATACATAACACAAGACATTATTACACACTACTCTACCATAACATATCTACAATACATAACACAAGACATTATTACACACTACTCTACCATAACATATCTACAATACAAGACATTATTACACACTACTCTACCATAACATATCTACAATACAAGACATTATTACACACTACTCTACCATAACATATCTACAATACAATACATTATTACACACTACTCTACCATAACATATCTACAATACATAACACAAGACATTATTACATACTACTCTACCATAACATATCTACAATACATAACACAAGACATTATTACACACTACTCTACCATAACATATCTACAATACAAGACATTATTACACACTACTCTACCATAACATATCTACAATACAACACATTATTACATACTACTCTACCATAACATATCTACAATACAACACATTATTACATACTACTCTACCATAACATATCTACAATACAATACATTATTACATATTACTCTACCATAACATATCTACAATACATAACACAAGACATTATTACACACTACTCTACCGTAACATATCTACAATACATAACACAAGACATTATTACATACTACTCTACCATAACATATCTACAATACATAACACAAGACATTATTACACACTACTCTACCATAACATATCTACAATACATAACACAAGACATTATTACACACTACTCTACCATAACATATCTACAATACAAGACATTATTACACACTACTCTACCATAACATATCTACAATACAAGACATTATTACACACTACTCTACCATAACATATCTACAATACAATACATTATTACACACTACTCTACCATAACATATCTACAATACATAACACAAGACATTATTACATACTACTCTACCATAACATATCTACAATACAAGACATTATTACACACTACTCTACCATAACATATCTACAATACAAGACATTATTACACAATACTCTACCATAACATATCTACAATACAATACATTATTACACACTACTCTACCATAACATATCTACAATACATAACACAAGACATTATTACATACTACTCTACCATAACATATCTACAATACAAGACATTATTACATACTACTCTACCATAACATATCTACAATACAACACATTATTACATACTACTCTACCATAACATATCTACAATACATAACACAAGACATTATTACACACTACTCTACCATAACATATCTACAATACAAGACATTATTACATACTACTCTACCATAACATATCTACAATACAATACATTATTACACACTACTCTACCATAACATATCTACAATACATAACACAAGACATTATTACATACTACTCTACCATAACATATCTACAATACATAACACAATACATTATTACACACTACTCTACCATAACATATCTACAATACAAGACATTATTACACACTACTCTACCATAACATATCTACAATACAATACATTATTACACACTACTGTACCATAACATATCTACAATACATAACACAAGACATTATTACATACTACTCTACCATAACATATCTACAATACAAGACATTATTACACACTACTCTACCATAACATATCTACAATACAATACATTATTACACACTACTGTACCATAACATATCTACAATACATAACACAAGACATTATTACACACTACTCTACCATAACATATCTACAATACAAGACATTATTACACACTACTCTACCATAACATATCTACAATACAAGACATTATTACACAATACTCTACCATAACATATCTACAATACATAACACAATACATTATTACATACTACTCTACCATAACATATCTACAATACATAACACAATACATTATTACACACTACTCTACCGTAACATATCTACAATACAAGACATTATTACATACTACTCTACCATCACATATCTACAATACATAACACAAGACATTATTACATACTACTCTACCATAACATATCTACAATACATAACACAATACATTATTACACACTACTCTACCATAACATATCTACAATACAAGACATTATTACACACTACTCTACCATAACATATCTACAATACATAACACAAGACATTATTACACACTACTCTACCATAACATATCTACAATACAAGACATTATTACATACTACTCTACCATAACATATCTACAATACATAACATTATTACACACTACTCTACCATAACATATCTACAATACAAGACATTATTACACACTACTCTACCATAACATATCTACAATACAAGACATTATTACACACTACTCTACCATAACATATCTACAATACATAACACAAGACATTATTACATATTACTCTACCATAACATATCTACAATACAATACATTATTACATACTACTCTACCATAACATATCTACAATACATAACATTATTACATACTACTCTACCATAACATATCTACAATACATAACACAAGACATTATTACATATTACTCTACCATAACATATCTACAATACATAACACAAGACATTATTACATACTACTCTACCATAACATATCTACAATACATAACACAAGACATTATTACATACTACTCTACCATAACATATCTACAATACATAACACAAGACATTATTACATACTACTCTACCATAACATATCTACAATACAAGACATTATTACATACTACTCTACCATAACATATCTACAATACATAACACAAGACATTATTACATACTACTCTACCATAACATATCTACAATACAATACATTATTACACACTACTCTACCATAACATATCTACAATACATAACACAATACATTATTACATACTACTCTACCATAACATATCTACAATACATAACACAAGACATTATTACATATTACTCTACCATAACATATCTACAATACATAACACAAGACATTATTACACACTACTCTACCATAACATATCTACAATACATAACACAAGACATTATTACATACTACTCTACCATAACATATCTACAATACATAACACAAGACATTATTACATACTACTCTACCATAACATATCTACAATACAAGACATTATTACACACTACTCTACCATAACGTATCTACAATACATAACACAAGACATTATTACACACTACTCTACCATAACATATCTACAATACAAGACATTATTACACACTACTCTACCATAACATATCTACAATACACAACACAATACATTATTACATACTACTCTACCATAACATATCTACAATACATAACACAAGACATTATTACATACTACTCTACCATAACATATCTACAATACATAACACAATACATTATTACATACTACTCTACCATAACATATCTACAATACAAGACATTATTACACACTACTCTACCATAACATATCTACAATACATAACACAAGACATTATTACATACTACTCTACCATAACATATCTACAATACATAACACAAGACATTATTACACACTACTCTACCATAACATATCTACAATACATAACACAAGACATTATTACACACTACTCTACCATAACATATCTACAATACAATACATTATTACATACTACTCTACCACAACATATCTACAATACAAGACATTATTACACACTACTCTACCACAACACATCTACAATACATAACACAAGACATTATTACACACTACTCTACCATAACATATCTACAATACAATACATTATTACATACTACTCTACCATAACATATCTACAATACATAACACAATACATTATTACATAATACTCTACCATAACATATCTACAATACAAGACATTATTACATACTACTCTACCATAACATATCTACAATACAAGACATTATTACATATTACTCTACCACAACATATCTACAATACAACACATTATTACACACTACTCTACCATAACATATCTACAATACATAACACAAGACATTATTACATACTACTCTACCATAACATATCTACAATACAAGACATTATTACATACTACTCTACCATAACATATCTACAATACAATACATTATTACATACTACTCTACCATAACATATCTACAATACATAACACAAGACATTATTACATACTACTCTACCATAACATATCTACAATACAAGACATTATTACACACTACTCTACCATAACATATCTACAATACAAGACATTATTACACACTACTCTACCATAACATATCTACAATACAATACATTATTAAATATTACTCTACCATAACATATCTACAATACATAACATTATTACACACTACTCTACCATAACATATCTACAATACATAACACAAGACATTATTACACACTACTCTACCATAACATATCTACAATACATAACACAAGACATTATTACATACTACTCTACCATAACATATCTACAATACATAACATTATTACACACTACTCTACCATAACACATCTACAATACATAACACAAGACATTATTACATACTACTCTACCATAACATATCTACAATACAAGACATTATTACATACTACTCTACCATAACATATCTACAATACAAGACATTATTACACACTACTCTACCATAACATATCTACAATACAACACATTATTACACACTACTCTACCATAACATATCTACAATACATAACACAAGACATTATTACACACTACTCTACCATAACATATCTACAATACAATACATTATTACATACTACTCTACCATAACATATCTACAATACATAACACAAGACATTATTACATATTACTCTACCATAACATATCTACAATACAATACATTATTACATACTACTCTACCATAACATATCTACAATACATAACACAATACATTATTACATACTACTCTACCATAACATATCTACAATACATAACACAAGACATTATTACATACTACTCTACCATAACATATCTACAATACAATACATTATTACATACTACTCTACCATAACATATCTACAATACATAACACAAGACATTATTACATACTACTCTACCGTAACATATCTACAATACATAACACAAGACATTATTACATACTACTCTACCATAACATATCTACAATACATAATACAATACATTATTACACACTACTCTACCATAACATATCTACAATACATAACACAAGACATTATTACATACTACTCTACCATAACATATCTACAATACAATAAATTATTACATACTACTCTACCATAACATATCTACAATACAATACATTATTACATACTACTCTACCATAACATATCTACAATACATAACACAATACATTATTACATACTACTCTACCATAACATATCTACAATACATAACACAATACATTATTACACACTACTCTACCATAACATATCTACAATACAATACATTATTACATACTACTCTACCACAACATATCTACAATACAAGACATTATTACACACTACTCTACCACAACACATCTACAATACATAACACAAGACATTATTACACACTACTCTACCATAACATATCTACAATACAATACATTATTACATACTACTCTACCATAACATATCTACAATACATAACACAATACATTATTACATAATACTCTACCATAACATATCTACAATACAAGACATTATTACATACTACTCTACCATAACATATCTACAATACATAACACAATACATTATTACATACTACTCTACCATAACATATCTACAATACATAACACAAGACATTATTACATACTACTCTACCATAACATATCTACAATACAACACATTATTACACACTACTCTACCATAACATATCTACAATACAACACATTATTACATATTACTCTACCACAACATATCTACAATACAACACATTATTACACACTACTCTACCATAACATATCTACAATACATAACACAAGACATTATTACATACTACTCTACCATAACATATCTACAATACAAGACATTATTACATACTACTCTACCATAACATATCTACAATACAATACATTATTACATACTACTCTACCATAACATATCTACAATACATAACACAAGACATTATTACATACTACTCTACCATAACATATCTACAATACAAGACATTATTACACACTACTCTACCATAACATATCTACAATACAAGACATTATTACACACTACTCTACCATAACATATCTACAATACAATACATTATTAAATATTACTCTACCATAAAATATCTACAATACATAACATTATTACACACTACTCTACCATAACATATCTACAATACATAACACAAGACATTATTACACACTACTCTACCATAACATATCTACAATACATAACACAAGACATTATTACATACTACTCTACCATAACATATCTACAATACATAACATTATTACACACTACTCTACCATAACACATCTACAATACATAACACAAGACATTATTACATACTACTCTACCATAACATATCTACAATACAAGACATTATTACATACTACTCTACCATAACATATCTACAATACAAGACATTATTACACACTACTCTACCATAACATATCTACAATACAACACATTATTACACACTACTCTACCATAACATATCTACAATACATAACACAAGACATTATTACACACTACTCTACCATAACATATCTACAATACAATACATTATTACATACTACTCTACCATAACATATCTACAATACATAACACAAGACATTATTACATATTACTCTACCATAACATATCTACAATACAATACATTATTACATACTACTCTACCATAACATATCTACAATACATAACACAATACATTATTACATACTACTCTACCATAACATATCTACAATACATAACACAAGACATTATTACATACTACTCTACCATAACATATCTACAATACAATACATTATTACATACTACTCTACCATAACATATCTACAATACATAACACAAGACATTATTACATACTACTCTACCGTAACATATCTACAATACATAACACAAGACATTATTACATACTACTCTACCATAACATATCTACAATACATAATACAATACATTATTACACACTACTCTACCATAACATATCTACAATACATAACACAAGACATTATTACATACTACTCTACCATAACATATCTACAATACAATAAATTATTACATACTACTCTACCATAACATATCTACAATACAATACATTATTACATACTACTCTACCATAACATATCTACAATACATAACACAATACATTATTACATACTACTCTACCATAACATATCTACAATACATAACACAATACATTATTACACACTACTCTACCATAACATATCTACAATACATAACACAAGACATTATTACATACTACTCTACCATAACATATCTACAATACATAACACAAGACATTATTACATACTACTCTACCATAACATATCTACAATACATAACATTATTACACACTACTCTACCATAACATATCTACAATACAACACATTATTACACACTACTCTACCATAACATATCTACAATACAATACATTATTACACACTACTCTACCATAACATATCTACAATACATAACACAAGACATTATTACATACTACTCTACCATAACATATCTACAATACAATACATTATTACACACTACTCTACCATAACATATCTACAATACAAGACATTATTACACACTACTCTACCATAACATATCTACAATACAACACATTATTACACACTACTCTACCATAACATATCTACAATACAAGACATTATTACACACTACTCTACCGTAACATATCTACAATACATAACATTATTACACACTACTCTACCATAACATATCTACAATACATAACACAAGACATTATTACACACTACTCTACCATAACATATCTACAATACATAACACAAGACATTATTACACACTACTCTACCATAACATATCTACAATACAATACATTATTACACACTACTCTACCATAACATATCTACAATACATAACACAAGACATTATTACATATTACTCTACCATAACATATCTACAATACATAACACAAGACATTATTACACACTACTCTACCATAACATATCTACAATACATAACACAAGACATTATTACACACTACTCTACCATAACATATCTACAATACAATACATTATTACATACTACTCTACCATAACATATCTACAATACATAACACAAGACATTATTACACACTACTCTACCATAACATATCTACAATACATAACACAAGACATTATAACACACTACTCTACCATAACATATCTACAATACAAGACATTATTACACACTACTCTACCATAACATATCTACAATACATAACACAAGACATTATTACATACTACTCTACCGTAACATATCTACAATACATAACACAAGACATTATTACATACTACTCTACCGTAACATATCTACAATACATAACACAATACATTATTACATACTACTCTACTATAACATATCTACAATACAATACATTATTACATATTACTCTACCATAACATATCTACAATACATAACACAAGACATTATTACACACTACTCTACCATAACATATCTACAATACAAGACATTATTACATACTACTCTAACATAACATATCTAAAATACAACACATTATAACACACTACTCTACCATAACATATCTACAATACAAGACATTATTACATACTACTCTACCATAACACATCTACAATACATAACACAAGACATTATTACATACTACTCTAACATAACATATCTACAATACATAACACAATACATTATTACATACTACTCTACCATAACATATCTACAATACAAGACATTATTACATACTACTCTACCATAACATATCTACAATACAATACATTATTACATATTACTCTACCATAACATATCTACAATACAAGACATTATTACATACTACTCTACCATAACATATCTACAATACATAACACAAGACATTATTACATACTACTCTACCATAACATATCTACAATACATAACACAAGACATTATTACACACTACTCTACCATAACATATCTACAATACATAACACAAGACATTATTACACACTACTCTACCATAACATATCTACAATACAAGACATTATTACATACTACTCTACCATAACATATCTACAATACATAACACAAGACATTATTACACACTACTCTACCATAACATATCTACAATACAAGACATTATTACATACTACTCTACCATAACATATCTACAATACAAGACATTATTACATACTACTCTACCATAACATATCTACAATACATAACACAAGACATTATTACATACTACTCTACCATAACATATCTACAATACATAACACAATACATTATTACACACTACTCTACCATAACATATCTACAATACATAACACAATACATTATTACACACTACTCTACCATAACATATCTACAATACATAACACAATACATTATTACATACTACTCTACCATAACATATCTACAATACATAACACAAGACATTATTACACACTACTCTACCATAACATATCTACAATACAACACATTATTACACACTACTCTACCATAACATATCTACAATACATAACACAATGCATTATTACATATTACTCTACCATAACATATCTACAATACAACACATTATTACACACTACTCTACCATAACATATCTACAATACATAACACAAGACATTATTACATACTACTCTACCATAACATATCTACAATACAATAAATTATTACACACTACTCTACCATAACACATCTACAATACATAACACAAGACATTATTACACACTACTCTACCATAACATATCTACAATACAACACATTATTACATACTACTCTACCATAACATATCTACAATACAACACATTATTACATACTACTCTACCATAACATATCTACAATACAATAAATTATTACACACTACTCTACCATAACATATCTACAATACAAAATCAATAATAAAGCAAAATAACAACATTCAAATGTATGTGTGTGTAGAGTGCATGTTAGCATGTGTTTGCGAATGATGTGTGTGTCTCTTCACAGTCCGCGCTGTTCCGTAAGGTGTAGGTTTATCTGTTTTATAAAATCTGATTTTATTGTTTGGCTAAGTTACTTGATGTGGAAGAGAGTACCATGTAGTCACGGCTCTGTCTTGCACTGTGCGGTACCCAGAGTCTGTTCTGGATTTGTGGACTGGTGGCATGTCTTGTGGGGTATGTATGGGTGTCTGAGCAGTGTGCTAGTCATTTAAATAGACAGCTCAGTTTTTTTTTACATGTCAATCAATACCTCTCACAAAGACAAGCAGTGATGCAGTCGATCTCCCCTCCACTCTGAGCCAGGAGAGATTGACTTCAGTGGCAGTCGGTGCCATTTAAGATGAGGGAGGATGTTTTTTTAAATGAGAATGGCTTTATTTTTATTACAGCATATTGGATGACTGTCATTCATATTCCATTCACCCAGATCAATGTAACAGCGATAGGTTTAGGCTACTACATGATACTCACATTTTCCCAATACCCATCATGACGTTGCTACAAGCTAGCCTATGAATGAAAGTTTACAACGTAGGTGCACAGGTCGAGAGAAATGTGAGTAATCAAGGTGACAGACATTGACACATTCAATACCGCCTTGCACACTCTTGCCTGAATCTACCTGTTTTAGGGTGTAATCATTAGTGTAACTGTTGCAAAGGAAACATTGAACGGTTCTATTTCGTTCTGTTCGTTAAATAACTTTTTCAACAGAATAGTCCGAATGATTAAACCCCTGATCACACGCAAACACAGTTTACTTCCATAGCAGCCACATACAAACAGCATGATCCCTTTGATCATTGTATAATTCTTTCTCGCATCTACGCACTCTCCTCCTCTCACCTTTTCCCCTCACTTATGGACTTCAGTGCAGAACACATCAGCTCTGTGACCTGGCAACAAAAAAAACTTTACAAGCAAAACCTTCATATCATAACCACTAACTGCTGCACTCAGCCTACACACACAGCCTACATCGGTGTCACCATATTAACATCATAGTCAACATGGCTACTAGAACTAACGCATTAGTAAACCCACTACAATCATGCAGCACAGTGTATAGTCAGCAGCAAGCAGTCACACCGACGGGCCGCAGTGGCATTACATTTATAAAACCAAAAGCTTACCTTGAGTTCCAGCGTTGGATAGCCATAGCCAGCTAGCTAACATAGCATCCCTCTCTGTTTAATCAGGATTTTTGAGTTGGCTAAACTAGCTAGCTGCATTCACTAACTAATTAAGTGTACAGTAGGTGAAAAAAATACAACTAAATATAGCTCTCTCTCGCTCTCTCTCGCTTCTCCTTAATTTTTTAAAGAAATTAATTTGTTCCAAACTATTCCAACTATTGTGTTTCTCTCTCTTTGAGTTAACTATTCACCACTGCAGTACTAGCTAGCTGTAGCTTATGCTTTCAGTACTATATTCATTCTCTGATCCTTTGATTGGGTGGACAACATGTCAGTGCATGCTACAAGAGCTCTGATAGGTTAGATGACGTCCTCTGGAAGTTGTCATAATTACTTTGTAAGTCTATGGAAGGGGGTGAGAACTAGGAGCGTCCTAGGTTTTGTATTGATGTCAATGTACCCAGAAACTAACTGTCCTCCGGCTACACAATGGTGCTACCCTGCAGAGTGCTGTTGAGGCTACTGTATACCTTCATTGCAAAACAGTGTGTTTTAATCAATTATTTGGATACGTGATTGTATTTAGTATAGTTTTATCTGAAAATTATAACTTTTAAAAAATGTTTCACTATTTAAAAAAAAAATGAAATTCACTGAGGGTGGTCCTACCCTTCCTCCTTTGAGGAGCCTTCACTGATTGACATGCATATTATTAATGCTGGCTCTCCGTGTACATCTAAGGGCATGCTGCTCTGTTCTGAGCCAATTGTAATGTGCCTATGTTCCTCTTTGTGGCACTTGTCCACATTAATGGACAGTAGTCCAGGTGAGACAAAACTAGGGCCTGCATGGCTTGTCTTGTTGATAGAGATGTCAAGAAAGCTTTATTACGAACAGACCTCTCCCCATCTTAGCTACCGTTGCATCAATATGTTTTGTCCATGACAGTTTACAATCCAGGGTGACACCAAGAAGTTTAGTCTCTTCAACTTGCTCAATTTAGACATTATTTAGTTGAGGTTTAGGGTTTAGTGAATGATTTGCCCCAAATACAATGCTTTTAGTTTTTAAAATATTTAGGACCAGCTTATTTCTTGCCACCCATTTTAAAACTGACTGCAGCTCTTTTTAAGTGTTGCATTGATTTCACTTACAGTGGTAACAGACGTGTACAATGTTTAATCATCAGCAGACATAGACATACACTTAGTCATGGACTAGGTAGGCTGGTCTAGGTCTTGTGTGGTGCCATTGCCTCTTCTTCTTGCAAAACAACGAAGCAAATAGGCCTAATGGGGAAAGATCCATACGAAGCCCATTTGCAAGCACTTCACCAACAGTATTTCAACACAAAACCTAGTGAATAGTTCTAAAATAAATCCTATAACTGCGATTTTACATTGATGCAAGAAACAAGTTTGCCCACTTCCTAATTTCTGGGTTATATCATGATGGCAACAGTCCAACACAGTTATTATGCTGACAGAGGGTAGGCGTAGTAGCTCATGGAAACAGTGGCAACTACTACATAACTGTCAGGGAAACTCAAAACAAAGCCCCTGGCTGGGTGGTGTGTTAAACAGTAGCAGCTAATTAAACGTCCTGACAGCCATGCTAGGTCCGTCCTCGTTTCTCAAATACCTCACAGAGCTGAATTTAGTATTTTTAAACATTCCCGCTCTCACACACCCTCTCCCTCTTTCTCTCTCCCTATCTCGCTCCCCTCTCTCTTTCTCCCCTCTCTCTTTCTCTCTCTGTCTCTCCGTCCCTCTCGCTCTCTCTCCGTCCGTCCCTCTCTCCCGCCATCTCCCTCTCCCGCTGTCTCCCTCTCCCGCCGTCTCCCTCTCCCGCCGTCTCCCTCTCCCTCGCTACTAGCCCACGTGGCCAATGTCAACAGGAGGTGGGGCTCTTGGCAGACACATAAAGAAAAAGATGCTGCTGCCTGTATGAATCCTTTCAAAGGTTAGTGTTGTCTTACGCCTGCTCCAAAAATGAGCCTGCATTACAGCCAAGGCATGCCAAAACAACACCCAGAAGAAGCATTGGAAATGAGGGCAGGGCTCGACTCGCGTACTCTGAAGACGAAGCTAACTGTCTTGAGAGACTGAGTGGAAGAAGCAAGTCTCCAAGGAGTTGTAAAGAAGCCACGAGGCAATAGGGGAACTCCTGCGACCTATGACAGCTTGAGAAAAACTGATGAAACCGAAAGAAGAACCAGGAAGTCAAGACTGAGAGAGGGGTGGGGGAAAAATCCCCCTAGAGCTCGGCATGAGTTTCCTTGAGACACACACACACACACACACACACACACACTCTTCCTGTCTGACTAAAGGAAGGGGGGAGTGCGCCACCCTCCTACTCTCCAATCCTCTGTTTCTCAGACAGACAGATAAGCTCAGAAAGCTTGTAGAGTCAGTTTAAAGGGATTGGACGGCGAAGCGGAACCCATGTCCTGTCACTGTGCAGATCCAGTCCGCTGCTTGGGGCCAGCCGTAGTCATAGTGTGCACTATTGTGTGCGGCTGAAGGAGAAGAAGGGAAAAAAAGGGGGAAAGAAAGACCAGGCCCTTTGTGTGGTGGAGGGACTCACCAGGAGAGAGGTTTTCTCATTACTTTAGCTTTGCCAGCAAGGCAAGGCAAGGCAAGACTCTACCACTGACACACACATACACACCGAACACACACACACACACACACACACACACACACACACACACACACACACACACACACACACACACACACACACACACACACACACACACACACACACACACACACACACACACACACACACACACACACACACACACACACACACACACACACACAACTTGTCTACACGGCGTGCTGGCTGGCTGCTTCTCTGCCAGTTACATATGTGTGGCACTCAGAGTGGCCAACAGGGACACACCACCGACCGACCGGGCTTCTCCTCCTGATGATAAGAGTCGACGTTGACGTCAGAGACTGGCCCCATGAATATTGATGTTGGAGGATAGTCCGTTTCATAGAAGAACAGAAGGAAGCAAGATGGCGGCCCTTTAGGATTTGTTAAAGAGGAGATCCAGACGGTTTGTTGGAATTTCTACACAGTGGAGGGACGTAAAAAGAGGTAAGGCTCAGCTCCGTTTGTTTTTGGCACTCGTTGTCCTTCTCCTTTTGACCTTTTGTTGGTCTTTTCGGTGGCTCTGTGGCTTAGTACAAGGCATGCTAATGTTCCCTCAGCAAAAGCATGAGCTAGCTAAATTAATAAGGTGGGGGATATTAGATAAAGCTTCTCCTTCCAACATGGCTGACAATTTTCTTTTTCTCTTTTTTTGCTAGTTGAAATAGAGGGATCTCAGTTTTTTTTTGCCTCTGATGTTGGTCAGTGGACGCTCAAGTAGCCTTAGGAATGTGTCTAGTGTAGAAAATGGAGACCTTGTTCAGTACTTTTCTTGAGGCATTATGAACAAGGCAAATCCCTCTGATGTTCAGTGCAACAGAGACGCAGCTAGCTCCCAGTTGAAAAATATATCTCATCTCTAAACTGGTAATTGTCCTTATTTTGATGTTTTATTTGAGTGCTTTGTTTTCCAGGGAAAATATTGTGATTTTTCTTCTGCAAATCTATCAACGAGAAGGACTCTTTAACCAGAAGTCATTCATGCAGTCAGTTTCTGTCCTTTTTTCTTTGTGGTCTCACGGTTGTGTTCTTGTGTTGATTATTGTCTGCTATGTTCAAGCTAAAAAGATGGATTGGGTCTAATTTAGAACATCACTAAGACTGTAGTGCCTGGGAAAGAGAGCTGGGAGCGGGGGAGAGTGTAGCTAGCTTCTGGCTTTGTGCATCCTGTGAATCAGCTTTCATTGCATTCACCGGTGAATGACAAGCAGACACAAAGGCAGGCCAGCACAGTCCAAGGAGAGGAAGAGAGAGAGAAGAGAATTGTGGTGGATAGCAGAGGGATGATGAGGTCAGAAGCTTGAAAGGATATTGAAACTCAATCCGATCACACCATTAGCTGAACGACACAAGAATTGGAATCCTGGAAGCAGGTCTTTTCCGAAGGTTGAAATAGATTTTTTTCCCAACTAGACCCCAACAAATATGTCTCCCAGAAGTTGACTCAGTTCTGTTACACCATGAAGTCACCATGAAAATGTTAAGAATCCAGCAATTGAACAACAACAACTATAATATAACATTTTAGGACATGTTAGCTTTGCATTATGAAAACAGTTTTCCTACTGTTTTACATATTCATCATTTAACACATAAAATTATATATGTTGCCTTTTGTCTGAGATAATGTGTCTGGGCAAACCACATGTGCTGCCATGCAAGAAGGCAGCAGACAGCACCTTTAATAAACAGATTATTGTCAAAACAAAGGCAGTAATGGAGGTGTTTCTAGCATTTACTCGATCTCAATTTGCATTTATGTTTTACTGATGAACAGACATGATTCGATATTGTTGACATTTGTTTTTGTCACAATTTGCCTAATTTTGTCATGTATTTATTTGACACACATTTACTTGAATTGAAAATAAAACTAACTGAGGCACATCAGCATTAGCTAGCTAGACAATCAATACATAGCTATGCTATGCTAGCTGTCAGATACAGTACTAACGAATAACAGGGATTCCTACACACATCCAAGCTGCACTAACCAAGATGACTGGTTTTATTAGTCCAACACCTCTCTTCTCTTGAACAAATGAGTTGCTAATGGAGCGTGTTGTTTTTCTGTTATCTTTGCTGAATTTGCTAACAGGCCACATTTAGGATTAGCATCATAATGAGCTACTAGAATATTACACAGATAAAGGCCTGCTATCTTTTGCCCTTATTTGTGTATTCCGGCTTGTGTATTGCGCTGGCCCTGCATGCACTTTCAATCGGGGGTCATCCCACAATAGCAGCTAGCAGTAGTAGTTTGTGTGAAATGCAAAGTAAGGCATGCCTGCCCAGGGGGAGCACAGCACAACAAGTGGCTACTAATGAGCTGTTGTAAATAAACACCACAGCCAAGGGGAGGTGCACGGTGCAGAGGCTAACATATACTAATGCTAGAACAATGAAGGAATCTCAGCCAAGTGCTACAAACTAATATCACCTGTGATAGCTTGGAATGCCAGGGTAAATGTACTAGGCTAAAGCTAGCCTAACGGGGTGAAACATATTGGAGGGAACTGCAGTTGTGTTCAGCAAAAATGTCAGTTGCTTGTCAAACGGGCCTCGAGGACAACCGTCAAAGCTAATCTAACTATTTGAACTGTTGATTAAGGCAAGTCTTCATCTGCTTTTTAGTCAACTCCACCATATAAAGTCAACAGAGGATTTAAAAAAATATATATATATCTTTACCACTATCGACAAACTAAAATGTTCCTCCGTGACATCAGAGAACAGAGAGCAATATTTAAATATTTACAGTTGAATTATATTTTGAAGAAGGAATCAAAAGCTTTCGATGCAACAATGGCAGCGTGGCTCCGGCTCTGTTTTGATTTGGTAAGCATGGTCAGTGACTGCACAGCGACAACCTATCTCGTAACGTAACTAGGGGAGTGCACCGCAGTCCTCCATAGTTCTCCTGAAGTTTGTTTTGACTGGATGAGGTAGTATACTGTTTTTTTATGTTTTGAAATTAATTGTGCCATTTGAGGCTCATTTGCCCCAGATAAGATAATGTAGAGAAATAGGCCTTGAGTGAAAATAATTCTACTTGATTCATATTGGAGCTGTATGCTTATCCTAAGCTAAAGGATAAGACTAGCTTTATTTTGTAGTGGATCAAACAGCTGCAAGCCAGTATTGGAGGATACATGGACTTTGTCTTTGAGTTAAGTGTCTTCCTTGAGTTGTTGACTGCATTTCTCAGTAAGTAGACTGAATGCAATGCACATTGCACTGCTTACATCATTGATACTGCAGAATGTTAGTCGAGGAAGACATTTTTACTTCAATGGGTACATTAGATGGTATCAGACAGCAAGATTGCTATACAACAGTTTGTTTCTCAACTTCTATCAAAAGATAATAGTGTTCTATCATCAGTACAGATATAAAGCGAGACAAAAAAGTCAAAGTTGATACTTCATTTATGGGTAAAATATTGTGCCCAAAGCAAGGACTAGATTGTGTAATTTTAGCACAGAAGGAGGCCTTTACACAAGACAGGAGTCACTTGGCAAGCCAAGATATTGTCTTGAACACACAACCTCCATTTTCCCTTTGTGCTGTTTTCATTAGCACCACATGTGTTGTTACATCAGCATTGGAAAAAGGCACCATATCTGAGCCACAGATCCTAGTAGGGAGAATGTCAACACATGGTGGCTAGAGGAGGAGGAGGGGGGGGGGGGGGCAGTCCAGTCAGAAAGATCAATCACAAGAATGGACATGTCTGTTCTCATCAATCCACACCCACTGATAAAGCTGGGTATGGTTGGACTACTCCTCTTGCTTCTTCCTCTTTATGTTATCTAAGGGAGAAAAGACAATATCAAGCTTTGGGGGTAAGAATGTCCAGTGGTTTCAGTCTCCATGGTTTCTGCAACAATGCTGTCCATTCACAATGGGCAGGGTTTTACCTCTGACCTCCAACCGCAGGCCACGCATCACATTTCGACCCCAAAGGCCACGGTAACCCTGCTGCAGAGAGTGGAACAGGTTAAGAGACATGCATTGCCTCTGTGTAGCTACCAACCTGGCTCTGTTGATCACGTTCCTCCTCCTCAGACAAAATGGCGACATACTGTGTCTCATATTGACCTCTGGAGATATTGATTTAGCTCTCTGCTGCTCCCAGCCTCGATAGTTGAAGAATCGTGGTAAAACTTGCAATCGGTTATTACTGCCTTATTACATGAGTGTATTGGATGCAATTTCTTTATGTCATTCAATGTGCATGGCCTTTACTTTCAACATGCATGTTGTCCAGAGAGTCTACTTTATGATTTACATTATAACCTCTAGATTGTCTCATCACAAGGCATTTAGGTTGTGTTCAAATGAGTCACTTCTAGCTTTTCAGCTCCTATGGTGTGTGTTTCTAAACAATATTATGAAAGAGTTTCATTTCCCAAAAGATCACCCAGCATTTCTGTCCTCGTTTGGCATTTGACTGTTGGTATAGAAACCACAGTTCTTCTTTTTGGCCCTGCCCTGGTTGTTACTCATCGCTAGAATTACACAATTATCTTCTTCCTGCGATTAAGCAACTCTACCCACTACAGAACACCTCTCTCTCTCGCTCTCTCTCATTTAAGGGCTTTATTGGCATGGGAAACATATGTTAACATTGCCAAAGCAAGCAAAGTAGATAATAAACAAAAGTGAAATAAACAATAAAAATGTACAGTAAACATTACACTCATATACAGTGTTGTAACTCTCTCTCTTTCTCTCGAAGAGGCCTTGGCCCTTCTATTCGTCTGTCTGTGTTTTAATTATGGCTACGGTTTGGAGTGATACGGCTGTCTTGTTGAGACTAAGTGGCACGGGCCGACCAGAGGGAGTGTTCTTTTGGCCCTTGAAGTGTGTATCGATGTCAGCCGGTTGGGGTTTACCTCAGGGGTGAGTAGACCTGCCGGTGAGGGCACAACTAGGACAGGACTCCCTTTCCGGTCTCCACGTGAGTGTGAGCACATGGCCGCCACTGTTTACAAACACCATCCAGGCATTCCAGAGTAGACCTCGTTACGTAACAGCGAGCAGCATCTCTTCCCCGTTCCCGCCACTCGGCCGCTCCTCCCTGCTCCTAAGATATTTGAACGCTGCCATCGGTCCCCGACACCACCACAAGCGAAAGGAAGGGGGGAGGCGGAGAGGTGAAGCGAGTGAGCGAGAGACGAAGATTGACGCTGGCCAAGGTAGTGTCTGGAAAGCAGAACATGGCAACGCTAAAGACAGCGTCAGCGTCTCTCTGAGCTCCCGCCACGCTGACAGCAAAGACTCCAGAGCACGTGAACGCCTAAATAAGCCTACACACCAGTACGGCTGGCTCCAAGCTAGTAATTGAACTAGAAGCATGCTATCTGTTTTCATACCGTGTTGCAATATTCAGTCCAAAGATCAAAACAAAGGTTATGAGAAACGGGTATTCAGTTTGCCCAGCGCATGGAATGACTAGGTGCTTTTCTTGTAATTACTCACTGGTTGTAACTTTTACTGGTTGAGCCTTTCTCAGATGAATAAAGGAAAGAAGTTTACTGTGGCTGAAGTCATGGCAGAAATGAAACCCCCAAAAGCGGAATATTGGAGCATCAAACACACACTTCTGAAGGCGTTTAGATTAGTTTCACTTTAATATCTCCCCTTCCGAGAATCTTTCGTGTTGGTTTCCTCTATGTTGCCTTTTGATGAGGCAGACTATTTGAAGAGGTGCCAATTCATTGGCAAATGTGGTTTTCTAAAATCTGGGGGATATTTACTATTACCTGCTGTGCAAATGGCAAACCAGTTCATTTTCCCTTTGTCAAGAATGTAGAGTAAGTCAAAACCACCACGTGACTGAGTGAGTGGAGTTGCCCTAGCATTGCCTTCCAACAAATATAGCCAAGCTAGGTAGAGTTCTGACTAGGTCTGGTTGGCAAAGTTTAGAGAGTTCAGGGTTAGATAAAACAACTGAACACTACACAACAGTGTCTAAATCCAATACAGATATAAAACAGCGCCAGGGGAATTTGTTTTCATCAAAGACCAGATTTTAGGCTGTAGTTCTCATGAATTAATGCGTGTGTGTGTGTGTGTGTGTGTGTGTGTGTGTGTGTGTGTGTGTGTGTGTGTGTGTGTGTGTGTGTGTGTGTGTGTGTGTGTGTGTGTGTGTGTGTGTGTGTGTGTGTGTGTGTGTGTAAGATTGATCCAGTGTAACTCGGCATGGGTGTTGTGGTGGTGATACAGTATGGTTGACTATAGCTGTCGGATACAGTATGGTTGACTGCTAGCTGTCTGATACAGTAGGGTTGACTACTAGCTGTCTGATACAGTATGGTTGACTATAGCTGTCTGATACAGTATGGTTGACTACTAGCTGTCTGATACAGTATGGTTGACTACTAGCTGTCTGATACAGTATGGTTGACTGCTAGCTGTCTGATACAGTATGGTTGACTACTAGCTGTCTGATACAGTATGGTTGACTATAGCTGTCTGATACAGTATGGTTGACTATAGCTGTCTGATACAGTATGGTTGACTACTAGCTGTCTGATACAGTATGGTTGACTGTAGCTGTCTGATACAGTATGGTTGACTACTAGCTGTCTGATACAGTATGGTTGACTACTAGCTGTCTGATACAGTATGGTTGACTACTAGCTGTCTGATACAGTATGGTTGACTACTAGCTGTCTGATACAGTATGGTTGACTATAGCTGTCTGATACAGCATGGTTGACTATAGCTGTCTGATACAGTATGGTTGACTACTAGCTGTCTGATACAGTATGGTTGACTACTAGCTGTCTGATACAGTATGGTTGACTACTAGCTGTCTGATGCAGCATGGTTGACTGCTAGCTGTCTGATACAGTAGGGTTGACTACTAGCTGTCTGATACAGTATGGTTGACTACTAGCTGTCTGATACAGCATGGTTGACTGCTAGCTGTCTGATACAGCATGGTTGACTACTAGCTGTCTGATACAGTATGGTTGACTATAGCTGTCTGATACAGTAGGGTTGACTATAGCTGTCTGATACAGTATGGTTGACTACTAGCTGTCTGATACAGCATGGTTGACTGCTAGCTGTCTGATACAGCATGGTTGACTGCTAGCTGTCTGATACAGCATGGTTGACTGCTAGCTGTCTGATACAGTATGGTTGACTACTAGCTGTCTGATACAGTATGGTTGACTACTAGCTGTCTGATACAGTATGGTTGACTGCTAGCTGTCTGATACATTATGGTTGACTACTAGCTGTCTGATACAGTAGGGTTGACTATTAGCTGTCTGATACAGTATGGTTGACTGCTAGCTGTCTGATACAGTATGGTTGACTATAGCTGTGGTTTATAACATGTGGGTGTGAGTGTGTGGAGAGCAGCAGTACACACACACACACACACACACACACACACACACACACACACACACACACACACACACACACACACACACACACACACACACCTCATCAAGATGCTTGGCTAGTAGTTGCCCTAAGAACAACCCAACCACAAACCAGCAGAGTTAGGGTGAGAATCTAAGGGTTATGGGTCAAAACCCATCCAAAGTGTGAAGGAGGTCAATCAATTAACTCAAAAAGTTGACTCTAAGGACACAAGGGAGAATCAGATATCTAGAGATCTGAACCCAGAATGTAGGGGTGTAATTGGATAATCAAAGTGTTCCTTTTAAGGCCAATGGAGAAGGATGAAAGCATTTTACTGTCAAAGCACCGAGCTGCACAATCTGCATCCGGATGTGGGATTTTTTTTTTAAAGGTTAAGATCTGAAAATGTATCTCCATAACTAATGCTTTCATTAGTGAGTCGCATGATCTGAAGAGGAACCCAATCCTCCCCCCATGACTGAGGAATCCACACAGGGACCACATATAAACAACTGCTTCATCTAAAATGTACTGAATATTATTATTATTATTATTATTATTATTATTATTATATTTGACTCCAAGAATTGGTTTAAAAAAGAAATCAAATGCGACTGTACATAGAGTTAGCTAGAGGTAGTCAGTCGGCTGTACCTCTGCTCCAACACTGGTATTTTTCATCCTATAGCTTGTTCTCCATCTTCTTTTAAAAAAGTTAGCAAACGTTTTTTTAGCACTTTTATTTCCCTGACTGATTAAAAACTCATTTGCTCATGCTCTCTATTGTCTTACTGCAGCAGACAGAGTATACTGAGCAATTTGTTTCAAACATCAAATCTCAGTATCGAAGTCGCAATGCATATAGAATCGTGAGAATCGCATACATATCGTATCGGCACCTAAGTATTGTGATAATATCATATCGTGAGGTCCCTGGCATTTCACACGCCCTACTAAAAATGGCTGTCAGGTAAAGTGGCTTCTCCCTCCCCCTGTTGTCTACACAGGGAGCAGCATGGAGCACACAAAGACAGCTGGTCCTGAATGTCATTCAAGAGCATAAACCTTACCCAAGGCCATACTTTGCATTGAATGACATCACTAACTTCTTCTGAAGGCTCATAGCGAACAGCCTAGCCCAGCTTCAGATATGAGGTTTCCTCAGTGGAATGTGACCGGTGCGGCAGCTGGTGCTTCTCCTTTCAATCCCTTCCCCCTCTCAATGTCAAGGCTGTTTGTTTTTCATGCAGACGTGCATATTTACATTGCGGAAAAAGTCTGGTTCAGCAGGTTTTGGAGGTTTTAGCAGCGGCGGCCATCTTTGTTTTTTGATTCCCTTGGTGGAGTGAATTGTTGTGTCCTCCCCTGCTCTACTGATTGAATAATCAACCCTTATCTACACCACACCACAGTCATTTGCTTAGTCTTCCAGGTGTGTTTGACTATAGGCCTACAGGCCAGGGAAGGCATTCACAGTGAAAGGAACAACAGTCTATATGTACAGCTATGCACAGTAACCTACTAAACGGCCTGATAGTAGTGCAACATGATTAATGATTCATATAGCTCTTTGAGTCATTTAAATGAATGAGAGTGACATAAAAAACTATATATGGGTGTAAGAGAAATGGCACGGTAGGAAAAATAAATTCATCTGCCACTTGATTAGTGGTGCCTCAATGTCCTTCTCTGGGAACCTTAATTCGTAGAATGCATCCCTCACTCAGAGTGATTTGTGATCCCGCTGCTTCCATATAAGGAGAGGGAGTCACGTGCCTCATGTCAGTTGAGTGTAGGGAAAAGAGGGACCATAGCAACACTCGTTTAGGTCAGGCTGCTTGGAAACCAATGTGGTGGAAGGATATCAATATTTTGCCAGCTGAGCTCAAACAGTGGAGAACATCACTCATATTTCTCATTCACTTAGGTCCAGGTGAACGCACTGCATTCATGCTATGGATGTAACCTAACATAATGCCTATAATTTAAATGATATTACTAAAGTATTGTGTAACACATTGTTATTACTACACAAGAGCAACTTAATGTTAAATGTTACCAAGAGAAGAGATGTAAAATGACTGGCCTATTTGTTATTGTTGTTTTGTGTGCAACTACTACATATTTTAGATAGGCCCCTAGTTCTCATGTGTCGTTCATACAGATCAGCCCTATTCTATTTAATGATAAGATCTGTTGAGAAGGCGTTTTGGGTTTTGGATTCCTCCACTGCCATGTGTGTCTAATGTTATGATTTCCTTTTCATATGTTTCCCTGCACCCTGTTTACTGTTCACTTCCCCTTCCTGTTTAAAGGCACATCCCCTTCCTGTTTAAAGGCTCCTCCCCTTCCTGTTTAAAGGCACCCTGGGTTGGATTTGGATCGTTCAAACAGAAACAAAGCATTTGTTAAATAAATGTTCCAGTGAGGTGAGCTAAGTATACTGCCAGGTCTGGGGGCTTGCAGAATAGAAACATTGGGATCCCTCATAAGTTGGCCTAAAAATGACATACGTTTTTCGCTTCATGATAGATGAGTCTTGGGTCAGTGAGTAAAGATGCTTTCAGTCAAGTGTAACAGAACAATCATATAAGGTATTCAATTCCATTTTTATTTAAATCATTAACAGCGATTGCTCACAAAAGCGGCACCAACAGTGCTACAGTGCAAGGCAGCATACAGTCAGCAAGGTAATACTAAACCACCGTCTAAATATGGAGTTCCACAGCAACACTGGGAGAAAAGAGCTGTTGAAATGTAGTATATCTCACTATTATGAAATGTAGTATATCTCAGTATGTTGAAATGTAGTATATCTCAGTATGTTGAAATGTAGTATATCTCAGTATGTTGAAATGTAGTATATCTCAGTATGTTGAAATGTAGTATATCTCAGTATGTTGAAATGTAGTATATCTCAGTATGTTGAAATGTAGTATATCTCACTATTATGAAATGTAGTATATCTCAGTATGTTGAAATGTAGTATATCTCACTATTATGAAATGTAGTATATCTCAGTATGTTGAAATGTAATATATCTCACTATTATGAAATGTAATATATCTCACTATTATGAAATGTAATATATCTCACTATTATGAAATGTAGTATATCTCACTATTATGAAATGTAGTATATCTCACTATTATGAAATGTAATATATCTCACTATTATGAAATGTAGTATATCTCAGTATGTTGAAATGTAATATATCTCACTATTATGAAATGTAATATATCTCACTATTATGAAATGTAATATATCTCACTATTATGAAATGTAATATATCTCACTATTATGAAATGTAATATATCTCACTATTATGAAATGTAGTATATCTCACTATTATGAAATGTAGTATATCTCACTATTATGAAATGTAATATATCTCACTATTATGAAATGTAATATATCTCACTATTATGAAATGTAGTATATCTCACTATTATGAAATGTAGTATATCTCAGTATGTTGAAATGTAATATATCTCAGTATGTTGAAATGTAATATATCTCAGTATGTTGAAATGTAATATATCTCACTATTATGAAATGTAATATATCTCACTATTATGAAATGTAATATATCTCACTATTATGAAATGTAATATATCTCACTATTATGAAATGTAATATATCTCACTATTATGAAATGTAATATATCTCACTATTATGAAATGTAGTATATCTCACTATTATGAAATGTAGTATATCTCACTATTATGAAATGTAATATATCTCACTATTATGAAATGTAATATATCTCACTATTATGAAATGTAGTATATCTCACTATTATGAAATGTAGTATATCTCAGTATGTTGAAATGTAATATATCTCAGTATGTTGAAATGTAATATATCTCACTATTATGAAATGTAATATATCTCAGTATGTTGAAATGTAATATATCTCACTATTATGAAATGTAATATATCTCACTATTATGAAATGTAATATATCTCACTATTATGAAATGTAGTATATCTCACTATTATGAAATGTAGTATATCTCAGTATGTTGAAATGTAATATATCTCACTATTATGAAATGTAATATATCTCACTATTATGAAATGTAATATATCTCACTATTATGAAATGTAATATATCTCACTATTATGAAATGTAGTATATCTCAGTATGTTGAAATGTAATATATCTCACTATTATGAAATGTAGTATATCTCACTATTATGAAATGTAATATATCTCACTATTATGAAACGTAGTATATCTCAGTATGTTGAAATGTAATATATCTCACTATTATGAAATGTAGTATATCTCACTGTTATGAAATGTAGTATATCTCACTATTATGAAATGTAGTATATCTCACTATTATGAAATGTAGTATATCTCACTATTATGAAATGTAGTATATCTCAGTATGTTGAAATGTAGTATATCTCAGTATGTTGAAATGTAGTATATCTCAGTATTTTGGACATGAAACAAACTGCTTTCACCAAAACAGTTCAAGCAGCTCCAAGCTCCAGCAAACCAAAAAAAGAAACTAAAAGAAGTCTGGTTTTGAGAAAACAGAAAATCTAAATGGCCGAACACTACCATAGTAGCTACAACCACAAATGTGGCTTTCTATCGATCCACTCTGAGTAGGATCAATGAGTAAAGCACATGTACTCCCTGCCAGTGCAGCTTTTGTCCACTCAGCCGCTCTCCGGTTAATGTTTAGAGCAGATGGCTTCAGTGCACTAATAAGGTGGTCGCCATGGCTACCGTGCACTCTGAAAGAAATTAACTTTGCGGCGCACAACAGTTCATCAAGTTTAGTCAGATATATTGACTGTGGCGCAGAGACAAAGGGAATGGTGGATGGTTGGTGTAGAGGGAGGCAGAGGGGTTGGAGAGTGTGCTGTGTGAGGTTGGGTGGGTTGTGAAGCATGTTGCCGCTTTACACAGTTTACACACACACACACACACACACACACACACACACACACACACACACACAAACACACACACACACACACACACACGACACACGACACACGACACAGGGCTTTATCTGCATAGCAGCTTGGTGTGCACAGGTCAATAACACATGCTAAGCCGTGCAGGGTCAGGGCCAGTCCGGGGTGACTGAGTCTCCCATGATCCTGGGTCAGTTGGTTCAGAGGGGTAAACCCCAAGGTTACACATTTCCAGTCCAGTCTGGGCTAATGATCAACCCCAACCTATCAGCATAGACTTCTGTGGACCTGGATATGGGAGGACAGGGCAATGCAGTCAATGCATATTGACGCCATTGAAAACCAGCACAGAGATGATATGTACCACTAACATTGGTTGCAGTATTAATAGAAAATTATAACTGTGTTTCAGGATCAAATCTAAGGCTTGGGTTTTATTGCTGCCGTCAACTATAAGAAACTCTGACGTCAGTAAGTAAGCCACTCAGCAAGAGTCAATCCAAATGAAACGCACAAGTGGTGCTTCCCTGATAGGAAGACAACAGTACAAGGCAAGATTGTGTAGCTGGGCTTGACTGTTTGGATCATCTCAAAAGGTATATTGCTACAGAACAAACAAGGCTAATGCTAGCGGAGCAGATCTAACTGTAAGCACACCACACAGCAAATAGTACGGTTGTTGTATAATGACTTGTGGCAGTTTGCGTGTGCAGGGCTTGCAAATGATCCAGTCATACTTCCTGCTTAGCGAGTTGTGTGAGATCAGGGCAGAAGTGGATGGGAAAGGATGGACCCAACCCACAACCAGAGAAAAAGCCAGTCAGACAGGTTATCATTGACATCTGTGTCAGTGTTTGCATCCTGAATGGAACCTTATTCCTTATGTAGTGCCCCATAGGCCTCTGGTCAAAAGTAGTGCCCTATATAGGGAATAGGGTGCAATTTGGGACGCATCCAGTATAACCAGGTATTTGATGAAAAAGTAGCTATAGAGACTTTTCACAGTCACCACAGAGTCATCAGAGTGACGCTCATATTTCAATCTGAATTTGAGACATCAAAAAAGTCTGACTTATAGTGCTGAGCGATTAACTGCTATTTCTGTTATTTTTAATTTGTTAAACAACTAATTGACCAATACCGGTTAAATTATTGGAATTACATTTCGTTAGTTTTTTTTCTGTGAGCTCAATGGCACACATTGCAGTTTCTCTAGAGATAAATCAGATCCAGCCTGAACTGTGCGATATAGAAGGGAGTTGTAGTTTCCAACAGGCTAATATTCCACAGAGTTTAGCACATACAACGTGGTAATTAACTACAGTGACCATAATCCATTGTGCATCTACTTGTCCGGTCTGTGTACTATCGTGAGGGGATGTAGAGAGCAGCAGTTGATTTGTGAGGTATCTCTACCTGAAAATGCATGATCAAAGAGATTGATAGTTGGTACTCAGCAGTCATACAAGTATGCCTTATGGACATTGAACAACTACTAAAATAGTGATTTTGTCAGACAGCATAGGCCGCAGCTCTATCGAGATGAGATGACTTGGAATGAAATAAAGTCATCAAATAAAACAAATGTATATATTACAACTGAAATATTTGATTGAAGTAAAGTAATGTGAATAAATGATAGTAAACAAGTGATAAGCAGTAATGGGCGGTCACTACCATCACGGGACTTTTATTCATTGTTTTGTTCTGTGTTGTCACAGCATTCAACTGAAATTGAAAACAGTGATACTTTTTTAATAATCGAACTGAAACCGAACCGACCTTACCGAGTCTGACAAAGTCGGACTTCCGATGTCTCGTTGTATTGCTCTGTCTCTACAGATATTCAAATGAGCCCTATTCACTAAACGCAACACTGAAGTCGAATTTGAAACACATTGTGTGGACGAAACGCTGATGAATAGATGTCAAAGCACAGTTGTGGAGGTAACAGAGACCGTCCATTAACTTCCACTGTACACTACAGAGAGAGGAGCACAAATACCTCAATGTGAATCGGTACCACAGAGAAACAGAGTGCCACATCTGCCTTCAATTAGACTATGTGAATTGTGCGGAGGCAGAACCAGGCTCGGGCACCTCTTTTAGGAGGTTGGGGGTGTACTTTGCAGAGGCAGGCCCCTCATTTAGGGGGTTGAGGGTGTATGGTGCAGAGGCAGGACCAAGCTCGGGCCCCTCATTTAGGGGGTTGAGGGTGTATGGTGCAGAGGCAGGACCAAGCTCGGGCCCCTCATTTAGGGGGTTGGGGGTGTATGGTGCAGAGGCAGGACCAAGTTCAGGCCCCTCATTTAGGGGGTTGGGGGTTTCTGGGATGAAATTACAAACAGGAGTGGGTGAGGTGTGTTTGAGGTCATCTATTAGTGTAGATCCAAGGAAAACATTTTAGGAAGGGTATTACCGTGTATGTTGATGTCATTTGAGCCAAAGTACTGCGGTAAATGCAATGGTATTACATACAAACAGGCTGCCTTTAAACTAGGTTACAGTTTAGCCTAGTTTGAAGATGTCATGATGTGTCTCTTTTAGTTCTATTGAATATTACAGTATGTATAACAAACTCCTAAAATGTCTGAGGAGTTTTTAAAAGGTGCATGAACATGTGCATAGTTTGTATTCTTATTTGCATTGGAAAATACATCCACTAAATGAGATTGAACAGTCTGCAGAAACAGAAATGGATTCCACAGCCAGTTGAGGGAGAGACACAGAGAGAGAGGGAGTTCAGTGCTCTAGGGCTCCAGAGGCAAGTCATGTGACACACCCTGCCTTTATCGTGTCATAATCTGGTGATTAGGCCTGGACTGCAGGCACCAACAGGAAGCTGTTCTGTTGCAGAGGAGAATGTTAAATCTAACCCACCTCAAACCAAACCAGAGACAGGAGCGAGCGCCGACGAGCTAGACTGTACACTACAATGTACACATTTGAGCTTCTCGTTATTACGTTTCTAGACTCTTTCACCTCAGACAGGGAAACCGCATGGTTATAGAAGAGAATGTCAAAACGAACCCACCTTATACCAGAGACACGAGAGAGAACGCTAGAGAGAACTGCTTAAGTTGAGATATTCAGTTTCCAGAAAAGAATAGAAACTATTATACTCATTCTGTAAAACACCACACTACTGCTATTTCTCCAAATAAATGTGATAAACTTTGCCAGCAATGTAGCCCTTTTGATTCAACTTCAAACATTTTCCACTGGAAAACAATTTGATCTGTTCATCTAATATCCTGTGTATAATGTACATGATATCCATCTTATAACAGAGAGAGTCAGCCATGTGGATAGCTAGCTACAGATGTTGGATCTTACTTTGCCTAAATGAATCCCTCTGTACATGGAATAGTCGACTAAGGGAAATCAACACCTTCTGTTAAAAGGGTCTGCTAAGCCTTTGGTCTTTAATAATATGTACCCATTGATTCCTGAAGAATGTAACTTAGAAATGCTTCATGAGCTTTAGTTCAACTGTCGTATCCGATCAGAACCCAAAATATAAGCTTGGTTTACTCCAAACCAAGTAAAACGTAAACAAACACTATACAGCCTGAAAACATGGTTAAAACTATAGTTTGTATATCATGGATGGTCGGTACTTTCATCCATAGCTCAGTCTATGAATTTGAGAGTGGTTACATTTCTCCAGCCCCATCCCTCAACTTGTTACCGAAACGAGCGAGGACAACTTGTTACCGAAACGAGCGAGGACAACTTGTTACCGAAATGAGCGAGGACAACTTGTTACCGAAACGAGCGAGGACAACTTGTTACCGAAACGAGCGAGGACAACTTGTTACCGAAACGAGCGAGGACAACTTGTTACCGAAACGAGCGAGGACAACTTGTTGTTATTGTTTAAACTACTGATACATGCTTCGACTGGATTCATCTTTTGTCGCTGAGAATTCCCCTGTACCGCAGGAAATGTAGATTAGCTTTGTGATTTACTGAAATTCACTGAAAAACACATTAATACAACCTGATATCTGTTATTCACTGTTTATTAATTCCTTGTGTCACTATTTCCATGTTTTAAAAAAAATCTTTAACTGTATTGTTGGCAAAGAACCCGTAAGTAAGAATTACACTGTTAGTCTACACCTGTTGTTTACTAAGCATGTGACAAATACAATTTGATTTGATTTAGTTACAGTATTGCACTTTCCATGTAGCCTAACAAAATAGCTAAACCAACGATCAAGAAACATTACGGACTAAACGTTCAAATCCTGTTGTTGCAGGATTATTTTGCTGTGACAATTATAGGTCTAATTAAGATCCTACATCTGTACTCTGATCCAAATGTACTGCAAGATTATGAACCGTCTCATTAAACTGGTTTAATTAAACTCTCACCCTACGAAGTCCGGAACCTGCTGGTTTTCTGTTCTACCTGATCATTAATTGCACACACCTGGTGTACCATGTTTAAATCAGTCCCTGATTATAGGGGAACAATGGGAAAAAAAGCAGTGGAACTGGCTTCGAGGTCCAGAGTTTGAGAGCTTTATATCAATAAACCTTTTAAGGCCATTCATTTTTTGTGTAAGGCAACTAATACATACATTTTGCAGAATTTTGCAGGATTTACACAACATAAACAAAAGTATGTGGACAACTGCTCGTTGAACATCTCATTCCAAAATCACGGGCATTCATATGGAGTTGGTCCCCCCTTTGCTGCTATAACAGCCTCCACTCTTCTGGGAAGGCTTTCCACTAGATGTTGGAACTTTGCTTCAGCCACTAGAGTATTAGTGAGGTCGGTCACTGATGTTGGGCGATTAGGCCTGGCTCACAGTCAGCGTTCCAATTCATCCCAAAGGTGTTCGATGGGATTGAGGTCAGAGCTCTGTGCAGGCCAGTCAAGTTCCTCCACATCGATCTCGATAAACCATTTCTGTATGGACCTTGCTTTGTGCACGGGGGGCTTTGTCAAGCTGAAACAGGAAAGGGCTTTGCACATTCTTTTGCCACGAAGTTGGAAGCAGAGAATCATCTAGAACGTCATTGTATGCTGTAGCATTATGATTTCCCTTTACTGGAACTAAGGGGCCTAGCCCGAACCATGAAAAACAGCCCCAGACCATTATTCCTCCTCTACCAAACTTTAAAGTTGGCACTATGCATTTGGGCACGTAGCGTTCTCCTGGCATCCACCAAACCCAGATTTGTCCGTGGGACTGCCAGACGGTGAAGCGTGATTCATCACTCCAGAGAAAGTGTTTCCACTGGTCCAGAGTTCATTGGTGCAGAGTTTTACACCACTCCAGTCGATGACTGGCATTGCGCATGGTGATGTTAGGCTTGTGTGCAGCTGCTCGGTCATGGAAACCCATTTCATGAAGCTCCCGACAAACAGTTATTGTGCTGACATTGCTTCCAGAGGCAGTTTGGAACTCGGTAGTGAGTGTTGCAACCGAGAACAGATGATTTTTATGCGCTGCGCGCTTCAGCACTCGGCGATCCCGTTCTGTGAGCCTGTGTGGCCTACCACTTTGTGGCGTTTCCACTTCAAAATAACAACACTTACAGTTGACCGGGGCAGCTCTAGCAGGGCAGAAATTTGATGAACTGACTTGTTGGAAAGGTGGCATCCTATGACGGTGCCACGTTGAAAGTCACTGAGCTCTTCAGTAAGGCCATTCTACTGCCAATGTTTGTCTATGGAGATTGCATGGCTGTGTGCTCGATTTTATACACCTGTCAGCAACGGGTGTGGCTGAAGTAGCCTAATCCACTCATTTGAAGGGGTGTAGTTTGACCATTTTATTTCTGCAGGTTTGAGGAAGGAGCTAGATGCCCACATAGACATTCCTTGTTTTAATAGCAACTAAGGAATGCATATGTGTTACAAACTCATTTTACAACATCATTGAGTGACTTGAGACAAACACCAATTAGTTCCAGTGAGGAACCTTCCCTTTCTCCTCTATTCATATGTTGATGTACCCCTCTGTAACATCAGAAAAGGTGAAACGTTGAGAGGGGGAGATTCCTATCCTAACAGATAGGAATCAGCAACGGCCTCTGGTCACTGGGACACCTGATCTAAAGACAGGGGACACAGGGTAAAGACACAGACACAGCAGCTTAGTTTAGCAGCTTTTTCTTGGGAATATTTTCAAATGTATTTAAATTCATATCCAAATATTTTTGTATTTTTTCTATTTCACCTTTATTCAACCAGGTAGGCCAGTTGAGGACACCTTTATTCAACCAGGTAGGCCAGTTGAGAACAGGTTCTCATTTACAACTGTGACCTGGCCAAGATAAAGCAAAGCAGTGCGACACAAACAACAACACAGAGTTACACATGGAATAAACAAATGTACAGTCAATAACACAGTAGAAAAGTCTATATACAGTGTGTGCAAATTAGGTGAGATTAGGGAGGTAAGGCAATAAATAGGCTGTAGTGGCAAAGTAATTACAATTTAGCAATTAAACACTGGAGTGACAGATGTGCAGAAGATGAGTGTGCAAGTAGAGATACTGGGGTGCAAAGGAGATTTTTTTTTAAATAAAAGTATGGGGATGAGGTAGTTGGATGGGCTATTTACAGATGGGCTATGTACAGGTGCAGTGATCTGTGAGCTGCTCTGACAGCTAGTGAGGGAGATATAAGTCTCCAGCTTCAGTGATTTTTGCAATTCGTTCCAGTCATTGGCAGCAGAGAACTGGAAGGAAAGGGGGCCATATGAGGAATTGGCTTTGGGGGTGAACAGTGAAATATACCTGCTGGAGCACGTGCTACGGGTGGGTGCTGCTATGGTGACCAGTGAGCTGAGATAAGGCTTTACCAAGCAAAGACTTATAGATGACCTGGAGCCAGTGGGTTTGGCAACGAATATGAAGCGAGGACCAACCAATGAGAGCATACAGGTCACAGTGGTGGGTAGTATATGGGGCTTTTGTGACAAAACAGATGGCACTGTGATAGACTGCATCCAATTTGCTGAGTAGAGTGTTGGAAGCTATTTTGTAAATGATATTGCCGAAGTCAAGGATTGGTAGGATAGTCAGTTTTACGAGGGTATGTTTGGCAGCATGAGCGAAGGAGGCTTTGTTTTGCGAAATAGGAAGCCGATTCTAGATTTAATTTTGGATTGGATGCTTAATGTGAGTCTGGAAGGAGAGTTTACAGTCTAACCAGACACCTAGGCATTTGTAGTTGTCCACATATTCTAAGTCAGAACCGTCCAGAGTAGTGATGCTGGACGGGCAGGCAGGTGTGGGCAGCAATCAGTTGAAATGATTGTGAATTGAAGGGGAAATGCAGCCACAGTGATTGGATATACTGTTCTTGAATGGACTATTCACTCCATTGTTTGATTTCTGGTTTGTGGAAAATGTATACCAAGAATATAAATTTATCTTTTACATTTTTGCATATTAAAGTCAGATCCTTTAGCCTGACTAGCCAGCCACATCCACTACCATTTCCTCTCCATAATGAGTCTGGATTTGCTTTCCTCCCCGACGTCTTGTAGAATGCGAACACATTCTGAACATTCTCATTGGTCCCAGAAACCGATGGGTTGGGCCAGAGCCTGCCTTCACGGATCATGAATCACGTCATTGGCTTTGATAATCTGATTGGTTAGAGACTTCTACGATGGCAGTTTCATACTGAATGTATGGAGTGACCGATAGAGCAGTGGACGTCGCCAGGCAACAGATCCTTGAACATGAGCAGGTCGTAGTGGAGGTGAGGGGAATATGCTGCGTACTTCAAGTAAGTAACTTGAGCTTTTTCAGCATTGTACAGTCAGGAAGAAGAAGTGTCCTGAGCATGAAGTTTGTGCTTGTAGATCGCTAGACTGCTCTAAGCAATCTGTGATCTGATTTCATCTGAACCAAACTGGCTGCTTTGATGTCGCTGATGGAACTGGCGTCAACATCCTTCCCTATTACACCCCCCTCAGTGTAACGCTCTCGCTGATGCTACATTCTCATTTCATTCATGCAGAAGGATGGAGTATTGCTAGTGTACTGTGTCATCCAGGCACCGATCCCAAACACTGAGAACACAGTGGGAGCCTCCAACAGGTAGGTCTGGTATACCAGCAGTGAGTCTACATGATTCTGCTTCAGACAGAGAGTAGGAGAGTAGGTGGGGGGGGGGGCTGCCTAACCATTTTAATTTCAGATTCAATGAGTTACAGGCGTTTGGAGAAAAAAGAACATTGCACTATTCCATGCAGCATGCAAATGTTTTGGGAGAAGAGCCAGCCGCTCACATGTTGAGAGAGAGAGAGAGGAGGCATGGGTGACCATCGGAGGTGCATCATGGGATTCTGCGACAAGCACATGTGACACAACTCACAAGTGTGAGGTGGTTTATCGGTCACACAGTGAGATGGCCTTGTGTGAATGAACATCTGTCCCCCAAAACCTCCAGCACACTGGGTCCAGAGCAGATCTCAGATCGGTCTCCGATAGTCATTATGATCTTAAAGGTCAAACTTATCCTGGCAGGCGGTATCGGAGCATCAGGGCTCAGACCAACAGGTTCAGAGACAGTGTCTGCCTCTAGGCCATAAAACTGCTGAACAACTAACCCCTGGCTTCCCACCCACCTGCCAACCACCTGCACCTTAAGTTGACTCGCACTGACTCTCTGCACACCCTCTTCAACACACACACACACACACACACACACACACACACACACACACACACACACACACACACACACACACACACACACACACACACACACACACACACACACACACACACACACACACACACACACACACTATTTTGTAATACCATAGAGTTTTGCTACTCTACCCTGCTGCTCAGCAGGTCACTATTCACTTTTTACTTCATTACAGTGCTCATACCCCTTGACTTATTTCACATTTTGATGTTACAGACGGAATTCAAATTGAATTACATTTTTCTTTTCTTTTTTCAGTCATCTACACACAATACCCAATAATGACAAAGTGAAAACATGTTTTTTGAGAATGAAATACAGAAGTATCTAATTTACATAAGTATTCACACCCCGAGTCAATACTTTGTAGAAGCACTCTAGGCAGCGATTACAGCTGTGAGTCTTTTTGGGTAAGTTTAAGAGCTTTGCACACCTGGATTGTACAATATTTGCCCATTATTCTTTTGAAAATTCTTCAAGCTCTGTCAAGTTGATTGCTGATCATGGCTAGTCAGCCATTTTCAAGCCTTGCCATAGATTTTTAAGCCAGTTTAAGTCAAACTGTAACTAGGCCACTCAGGAACATTCAATGTAGCCTTGGTAAGCAACTCCAGTTTAGATTTGTGTTTTAGGTTATTGTCCTGCTGAAAGGTATTTTTGTCTCCCAGTGTCTGTTGGAAAGCAGACTGAACCAGGTTTTCCTCTTGGATTTTGACTGTGCTTATAGCTGTATTCTGTTTATTTTTATCCTAAAAAACTCCATAGTCCTTGCTGATGACAAGCACACCCATAACATGATGCAGCCACCACCATGATTGAAACTATGAAGAGTGGTACTCAGTGACGTGTTGGGTTTGCCCCAAACATAACACTTTGTATTTGGGACAAAAAGTACATTTCTTTGCCAAACATTTTACAATATTACTTTAGTGCCTAGTTGCATTTAGAATGCATGTTTTGGAATATTTCCTTCTTTCCAATCTGTCATTTAGGTTAGTATTGTGGAGTAACCACAGTTTTGTTGGTCCATCCTCAGTTCTGATATCACAACCAGTAAACTCTGAAACGATGATCAATGACCATTGGCCTCATGGTGAAATCCCTGAGCAGTTTCCTTGCTCTCCGGCAACTGAGTTAGGAAATACACCTGTGTCTTTGTAGTGACTGAGTGTATTGATACATCATCCAAAGTGTAATTAATAACTTCACCATGCTCAAAGAGGCATTGAAAAACCTCCCTGCCCTTTGTAGTTGAATCTGTTCTTTAAATTCACTACTCAATTGAGTAACCTTACTGATAACTGCATGTGTGGGATACAGAGAAGTTAGAAACAAATATACACAGGCAGATAGGAAAGCTAAGGCAAACAGAAATGTGCATATTGTAGTACAAACTCAAAAAAGTTATGGGACACTGCAACGTCCATGGAGAATAAGAGCACCTCCTCCCAGCTGCCCACTGCTCTGAGGCTAGGAAACACTGTTACCACTGATAAATCCACTATAATTGAGAATTTCAATAAGCATTTCTCTACGGCTGGCCATGCTTTCCACCTGGCTACCCCTACCCCGGTCAACTGCCCGGCACCCTCCACAGCAACCCGCCCAAGCCCCCACCATTTCTCCTTCACCCAAATCCAGATAGCTGATGTTCTGAAAGAGCTGCAAAATCTGGATCCCTACAAATCAGCCGGGCTAGACAATCTGGACCCTCTCTTTCTAAAATTATCTGCAGAAATTGTTGCAGTCCCCTATTACTAGCCTTGTTTACCAACTACTTCTCTGATAGAGTTAAGTGTGTCAAATCGGAGGGCCTGTTGTCCAGACCTCTGGCCGTCTCTATGGGGGTACTACAGGGTTCAATTGTCGGTCTGACTCTCTTCTCTGTATACATCAATGATGTCGCTCTTGCTGCTGGTGATTCTCTGATCCACCTCTACGCAGACGACACCATTCTGTATACTTCTGGCCCCTCTTTGGACACTGTGTTAACTAACCTCCAGACAAGCTTCAATGCCATACAACTCTCCTTCCGTGGCCTCCAACTGCTCTTAAATGCAAGTAAAACTAAATGCATGCTATTCAATCGATCACTGCCCGCACCTGCCCGCCCATCCAGCATCACTACTCTGGATGGCTCTGACTTAGAATACGTGGACAACTACAAATACCTAGGTGTCTGGTTAGTCTGTAAACTCTAATTCCAGACTCACATTAAGAATAAGAACACCTCCTCCCAGCTGCCCACTGCACTGAAGATAGGAAACACTGTCACCACTGATAAATCCACCATAATTGAACATTTCAATAAGCATTTTTCTACTGCTGGCCATGCTTTCCACCTGGCTACTCCTACCCCTGTCAACAGCACTGCACCCCCAACAGCAACTCGCCCAAGCCTTCCCCATTTCTCCTTCTCCCAAATCCATTCAGCTGATGTTCTGAAAGAGCTGCAAAATCTGGACCCCTACAAATCAGCCGGGCTAGACAATCTGGACCCTTTCTTTCTAAAATTATCTGCCGAAATTGTTGCCACCCCTATTACTAGCCTGTTCAACCTCTCTTTCGTGTCGTCTGAGATTCCCAAAGATTGGAAAGCAGCTGCGGTCATCCCCCTCTTCAAAGGGGGGGACACTCTTGACCCAAACTGCTACAGACCTATATCCATCCTACCATGCCTTTCTAAGGTCTTCGAAAGCCAAGTCAACAAACAGATTACCAACCATTTTGAATCTCACCATACCTTCTCTGCTATGCAATCTGGTTTCAGAGCTGGTCATGGGTGCACCTCAGCCACGCTCAAGGTCCTAAACGATATCTTAACCGCCATCGATAAGAAACATTACTGTGCAGCCGTATTCATTGATCTGGCCAAGGCTTTCGACTCTGTCAATCACCACATCCTCATCGGCAGACTCAACAGCCTTGGTTTCTCAAATGATTGCCTCGCCTGGTTCACCAACTACTTCTCTGATAGAGTTCAGTGTGTCAAATCGGAGGGTCTGTTGTCCGGACCTCTGGCAGTCTCTATGGGGGTGCCACAGGGTTCAATTCTTGGACCGACTCTCTTCTCTGTATACATCAATGAGGTCGCTCTTGCTGCTGGTGAGTCTCTGATCCACCTCTACGCAGACGACACCATTCTGTATACTTCCGGCCCTTCTTTGGACACTGTGTTAACAACCCTCCAGGCAAGCTTCAATGCCATACAACTCTCCTTCCGTGGCCTCCAATTGCTCCTAAATACAAGTAAAACTAAATGCATGCTCTTCAACCGATCGCTACCTGCACCTACCCGCCTGTCCAACATCACTACTCTGGACGGCTCTGACTTAGAATACGTGGACAACTACAAATACTTAGGTGTCTGGTTAGACTGTAAACTCTCCTTCCAGACCCATATCAAACATCTTCAATCCAAAGTTAAATCTAGAATTGGCTTCCTATTTCGCAACAAAGCATCCTTCACTCATGCTGCCAAACATACCCTTGTAAAACTGACCATCCTACCAATCCTCGACTTTGGCGATGTAATTTACAAAATAGCCTCCAATACCCTACTCAACAAATTGGATGCAGTCTATCACAGTGCAATCCGTTTTGTCACCAAAGCCCCATATACTACCCACCATTGCGACCTGTACGCTCTTGTTGGCTGGCCCTCGCTTCATACTCGTCGCCAAACCCACTGGCTCCATGTCATCTACAAGACCCTGCTAGGTAAAGTCCCCCCTTATCTCAGCTCGCTGGTCACCATAGCATCTCCCACCTGTAGCACACGCTCCAGCAGGTATATCTCTCTAGTCACCCCCAAAACCAATTCTTTCTTTGGCCGCCTCTCTTTCCAGTTCTCTGCTGCCAATGACTGGAACGAACTACAAAAATCTCTGAAACTGGAAACACTTATCTCCCTCACTAGCTTTAAGCACCAACTGTCAGAGCAGCTCACAGATTACTGCACCTGTACATAGCCCACCTATAATTTAGCCCTATCAACTACCTCTTTCCCAACTGTATTTTATTTATTTATTTATTTTGCTCCTTTGCACCCCATTATTTTTATTTCTACTTTGCACATTCTTCCATTGCAAAACTACCATTCCAGTGTTTTACTTGCTATATTGTATTTACCTTGCCACCAAGGCCTTTTTTGCCTTTACCTCCCTTCTCACCTCATTTGCTCACATTGTATATGGACTTGTTTATACTTTATTATTGACTGTATGTTTGTTTTACTCCATGTGTAACTCTGTGTTGTTGTATCTGTCGAACTGCTTTGCTTTATCTTGGCCAGGTCGCAATTGTAAATGAGAACTTGTTCTCAACTTGCCTACCTGGTTAAATAAAGGTAAAATAAATAAATAAAATAAATCTCCAATCCAAAATTAAATCTAGAATTGGCTTCCTATATCGCAACAAAGCATCCTTCACTCATGCTTCCAAACATACCCTTGTAAAATTGACCATCCTACCAATCCTCGACTTCGTCGATGTCATCTATAAAATAACCTCCAACAATCTACTCAGCAAATTGGATGCAGTCTATCACAGTGCCATTCGTTTTGTCACCAAAGCCCCATATACTACCCACCACTGCGACCTGTACGCTCTCGTTGGCTGGCCCTCGCTTCATACTCGTCGCCAACCACTGGCTACAGGTCATCTACAAGTCTCTGTTAGGTAAAGCCCCACCTTATCTCAGCTCGCGGGTATATCTCACTGGTCACCCCCAAAGCCAATTCCTCCTTTGGTCGCCTTTCCTTCCAGTTCTCTGCTGCCAATGACTAGAACGAACTGCAAAAATCACTGAAGCTGGAGACTCATATCTGCCTCACTAGCTTTAAGCTCCAGCTGTCAGAGCAGCTCACAGATCACTGCACCTGTACATAGCCCATCTGTAAACAGCCCATCTATCTACCTTATCCCCATACTGTATTTATTTATTTATTTATCTTGCTCCTTTGCACCCCAGTATCTCTACTTGCACATTCATCTTCTGCACATCTACCATTCCAGTGTTTAATTGCCATATTGTAATTACTTCGCCATCATGGCCTATTTATTGCCTTAACTCCCTTATCTTACCTCATTTGCACTCACTGTTTGTAGATTTTTTGTTTTATTTTTTCTACTGTATTATTGACTGCATGTTTTGTTTATTCCATGTGTAACTCTGTGTTGTTGTATGTGTCGAATTGCTATGCTTTATCTAGGCCAGGTCGCAGTTGCAAATGAGAACTTGTTCTCAACTCGCCTACCTGGTTAAATAAAGGTGAAAAAAAAGAAAAAAAGATGGGGTAGTCATTCAAAAATCATGTTAACCACTATTATTGAACATGGAATGAGTCCATGCAACTTATTATGTGATTTGTTAAGCACGTTTTTACTCCTGAATGTATTTAGGCTTGCCATAACAAATGAGTTGAATAGTTATTGACTCAAAACATTTCAGTCATGTTTTATTATACATTTCTCAAATTCCCTACAAACAGAATTCCACTTTGACCTCATGGGGTATTGTGTCTAGATTAATGACACAACATCTCAATTCAATTAAATTTTTATTCAGGCTGTAACAATACATTTTTGTGAATACCTTCTGAAGACACTGTATTTAGGCTTGCCATAACAAAGGGGTTGAATACCTTCTGAAGACACTGTATTTAGGCTTGCCATAACAAAGGGGTTGAATACCTTCTGAAGGCACTGAATACCTTCTGAAGGCACTCTATTTAGGCTGGCCATAACAAAGGGGTTGAATACCTTCTGAAGACACTGTATTTAGGCTGGCCATAACAAAGGGGTTGAATACCTTCTGAAGACACTCTATTTAGGCTGGCCATAACAAAGGGGTTGAATACCTTCTGAAGACTGTATTTAGGCTTGCCATAACAAAGGGGTTGAATACCTTCTGAAGACACTCTATTTAGGCTGGCCATAACAACGGGGTTGAATACCTTCTGAAGACACTGTATTTAGGCTGGCCATAACAAAGGGGTTGAATACTTGACTCAAGACTCATCTTTTCATTTTTTATTCATTTGTAAAAATGTCAAAAAGCATCATTCCACTGACATTTTGGGGTAACGTGTGTAGGCCAGTGACAAAAAATAAATACATCTCAATTGAATCCATTTTAAAATCAGGATGTAACAACTAAATGTGGAAAAAGTCCAGATGTGTGAATACCTTCTCAAGGCTCTGTATACTGTTACTTGACATAGTATATTATTTTATTTCTCAATATATAACGTCTTCTATTACGTCCTATATTACATAGTATTTGTGTTCACTTGTATTTTGTATTCCTGACTTTTGCATACTATTGCACTAGTATTGCACTTAAAATGTGTTCATTCGTTCAGTATTATTGCCACAGGAGTCAATATAATGTGTGGATTCCAGGAGGCCGTAAAAGAGTCCCAGTAAAAAATGAAATAGTTCATATTTCACGACAAAGAATCTAGTACTTCAGAGCCTGGTATTATTTTGCAACTTAAATGTCAGAATAAAATTTGCAAAGACGGTAGCACATTTTTCCATTAATCGTCCAGGTCCTGTATTTTATAAAGTGTCTCAGAGTGCTGATCCAAAACAAAATCCACTTAATGTTTATTCGTCAGGATACAATGAAATGCTTACTTGTCATTTTTTTATTTGTTTAAAGGCATAGTTGGGCTTTGTCGTACAATGAAACACGAGTTCTCTTATTACCAACACCGTATTACAGTGTTTAGGTTCCAGGGATCCAGAGCGGATTACCATTGAGGCACTACCCCATGGACCGAATCAACTCAGTACACTTGGCATTACGCTGCTGTAATACTTGTAGTACTCGTAACACCAACAAATAACTATGCTGTTACTGTAGTAACTGCAGTGTTACTACTTAGCTATAAGAGCTTATTGTAAAGTGTTACTTTGCATTACAGCAACTTATTGTAAAGTGGTACTTTACAATACAATCAATTTATTGTAAGTTGTTACGTTACATTACAGCAACGTAACGTAAAGTAATCAACATACGAGGACTCTTGATTACTCACTTGGTTGTTTGCATGAGGAAGAGCTAGTTGGACTCTGGAGTAATGTAGCGAAAAAGGGAGGGGGGGTCGTGTGGGGAGCTCTGCATAGCAAGCGAGTCTTCCAGTCTATATTTATGTCAGGGATTTAAACCGCTGTAGCACGCCAGTCATCTGACCCAATTACAGCTCGGACGGGAAGCCAATGATTTGGTGTCACTCAAGTCCTACAGCTAGTGTGCAGCTTGAAACCAGCCCAGCGCTGCCTGGCTAGACCAGAGGGAAGACAGATACAGTAGAGCCAGTCTGTTATTCACAGGGGTGTACTGGTGAAGTAACAGAACATCTCTTTGTGAAAAGATGAAACATTTGCATTAGACAAAGACTACATTTCAACGTTAGACTGTCAGATGTACAGTAATTTGTGAAAAGTGTGTGTGCATGCATTTGTGTGTGTGTGTGTGTGTTGCTTGGTTCAGTATGAGGTGAGAGGTCAGTCCCACTCTAAATATTGAGACAACTTCTAATTGGACCCCATTGTGGTAATGGTGCATAGAGACCATGTTGTTCACATAAACATGTAAATATGTGAACCAGCTAAAGTGCTTGATAAACATACGGTCCGGTGTAGTTTGAACCAGACAGGCTGTAGTACTGGAGTACTATACTAATGAGTTAACAAAGGTCCTGTTGTGACTGAGTTGTTGGCCGGCTGTTTCAAAAGTGCCCTGGGCTGGTCAGTGGTCTACCTTGTGATCCCCCCCCCCCCCCCACACACACACACACACACACACACAAACACAGTAATTATAAAGCATTAGGGTGAAGAACGGAAGAAAGAGGGAACGAGACCGAGAGAAAGAAAGAGAGAAAGAAAGAAAGAAAGAAAGAAAGAGAGAGAGAGAGAGAGAGAGAGAGAGAGAGAGAGAGAGAGAGAGAGAGAGAGAGAGAGAGAGAGACCATGCCTGCAGAGACTTGAACGCTTGAAACATCTGGGTTACAAGTACAACATCTATGGTCCAAAATGGCATGTGTTAATTCTCTAGTCTTTTTAAATGTCCACCTCGACTGATACTGTACAACAAAGGTATCTGAAACCTCAATCACCACATTGACTGAAGGAAAACGTGACAACAGAAAATCAAAAACTGGGCAGACTGGGCAGTCACCCCAATGTGTTCTTAATCACATGGCCTGGCATTACATTTCACTACGTAGGTGTTTGGCACATTTAAACGAGGAAATCCAAGTGGAAATAATAAAAACACAAGACAATAAAAAACTAAGAAAAGTTACTTTGGAAGTGCTGGATTTGTAATCCAGTTTAACAAGGTTGGCAGTGACTCAAACGTTTCCCCAAAATGTCCAGCCTCTATGGAAGCGTGCTCCCCATTCGTATCGACAGACAGGAACATAGTTAAGCAGCTATTGGCGACAGAGGGGAAACATACACTTGAGATAATGGCTTATTTTCGGGACCATTCTGGGACAAAGAAAAAGGTGCTTGACGGCCGGGGTGTGCATCTGATTTACGAGTCCTTCTTGAATATCTCCAGCTCTGGGCCTGTATTCACAATGCCTTTCAGAGAAGGAGTGCTAATCTAGGATCAGGTCGCCTCTGTCCATATAATAATATAAATGATGATCTAAAAGGCTAAACTGTTCCTGGATCAGTACTCTGAGACACTATATATACAGTCCTTATACCCCACCAGTGTATTACACACCGGCCCATTCTTCCTCAAGGCCCACATTATTAGTGAAGAAATAATGATATTTCCGGGCTAAAACCCGACTTTAGACAGGCCCACTGGGCTAACGATGGACCAGCCCCTCTGGCATTTGTCAGAATTGCCCTACATGTTGAGTCTGTATGTTGAGTCCATCTCTGACCCCCACTATTGCCCAAGTCTGAACCTGAGACCAACTGAGACATGGTCCTTCTAGCGGCTGTCATTATCCGTGAATGTCACGTACGGCTGCCAAGTCGACTGCCAATAGGCCCTGTCTACTAACGCACCTCTCCTATTGCTGCTGCTCCCTCTCTCTCTGAAACTACAAAAACACAGTGTGGGTCCACTGCAATGCACTTTGCTGCACTTAACTCTCGTTGAAAGAGACATGGATTATTTCTTGGAGGGAAATGTTGAGATTATGACATAACGAAAGAGCATTAGGGTCGAGATAAATGTCTGCCAAGCGTATTTTGGAGAGTTTTTGTGTCAGTTAAATTCCAAAATGAATCACTCATTTCATTGAATAGGCTACTAAGGGAAACCAACAACTTATGTTAAAGGGGGAAACTGCAGTTGCTACATGTTTGGATATATAAATTCATTATATGTACCCATCGATTCTTACAGAATTTGACTTAGAAATGCCTCAAATTTAGTTCCACTATTTACCCTGTCAGAACCCAAAATATAAGCTTTTTTTACTCCAATGTTTGTTAACTAAATAAACGCAAACAAACACTATATAGCCCTATAATATTGTTAAGACTATCATTTTGGACGGTCAGTCCTCTGTCTACAAATTTGAGAGTGGTTACATTTCTCCAGTCCCATCCTTCAGCTTTTTACCGAAACAGGAGCGGGGAGGACACTTTGTAATTGTTTCAACTGCTGAACGCCGCATTAAGTCATGTGTTGACCATGACAAAACAAACAGTCAGTAGGCCTAGTACAGTAGCCTAGTACAGTAGCCTAGTACAGTAGCCTAGTACAGTAGTACAGTATTGTTCCTACATAACTAGTACAACATCTGTAATCTTCTCCTGTCGGAATAAGTCACACAATCCTTACATTTAGTGCTTAAAATGTCTTGTTCATTACAGTTGCATGCTCGTCCCTTTGCCAGTGTCCTGAAGTGATACTGGTGCGCACACTGTCTACATTGTCTAACAGCAATAACCAACTGTTGTCAGTATCAAACCCCTTACCCTCAGGCATAAAGGGATACTGCAACAATCTGGCAATGCTGGCAAGATTCTGGTAGTTTTGCGAGCCAATACTAACTGGCGTTAGCGCAATAACTGGAAGTCTACAGGTACGCTAGCATACGCTAGAAAACCCAGCACACAATCAACAATATTAAAACAAAATGCACACACCATTGGAGGGACAAAGGCACCTAGCTCAATTTGAATTCCATTTTAAAGGTAGACTCAGCGAATGATGTTGCCACGAGTGGCACCGCAGATATTGAGATGAGCGAGATGCAACGCTTAGTTCTCCCACAGTCACACACAGTGTCTGTGGTGCACGGTGCACGGGTTCGCTTCAGGCTGTTACTGTGTGGTAGCCACACCAAAACAGTGGAGAAGTTGAGCCTCGCGCTTTAACGCTCTTAGATGTTGCGGAAATTGACCCACTATGCTGTTTGCTTTCTGCATCAACATCATATTGCTGAGTCTACCATGGTGAAGAGCAGTCATTAATAAATAAATAAATAAATAATACATAATTGACCCACTATGCTGTTTGCTTTCTGCATCAACATCATATTGCTGAGTCTACCTTTAAAGAAAGGGAGTCATTTAATGAATAACAAACCTAGCTTTTCCCTGGTGGGCATTAGGAACTGGAGAGGGAAATTTGAAATAGATCAAACGCATCAGTAATGTGAAGTTCTATCAGGCATCTTCAGTAAAGCTCTGTAACACAATGGATTCCAATAGAAATATATGTTTGTTGTTGACACTGGTTTCTCAAATTATGCAGAAGACTCCTGAGCTAAAATAGGAAGACTGTGAATCATTCCTTTTAATTAGCAGTACATAGAATGCAGCCAATCTGTCCCTATTGTTTTGGAACCCGGCACAGTCAACATTGGACATTTTTCTCAGTGGATGCGCTTGTACAGCACTCAGCTGGGATCTTTGGCTTTGTTATCTGTGTTCTCAGAGAGAGAGTTTTTTTTGTGTCGTTGTGGGTGTATCCAACTGTGACAAGCAGCTCAGCTCTGCTCGGCAAACACTAAACTTTGGAGCGGAGTCCCCGAGGATCTGGAGCGAAGCCGCACACTGACTTCCCCAGTGGGAGGCTGGGCGCCATGGGCTGGGAGCAGATCGCTGATAGTGCTTTACCTCTGACTTAGTTACTGATTTACACACTAACTCCATAGAGGGAGACTAAACAAAACAAAGTCACATGGGACTTTTTTTCGCCAAGTGGACCATATTTTTTGTCTAATTCTTGCCTTTTGGGTTCATGAAAAGACAATACCTATTAGGCATTCATTAATTCTCAGTCTGGGTATGTTGAAGTATTTTGGAGCCCATATGTGAAGCTATCTAACAAAGAGGGTTCCCCCATGCTGGACAAAGGGACGTTGTCACTTCTGATTATGATGGCGGAGGGTGAGAGGGGACGCCCGTAGCACGGTACATCCAGCGGTGTCTGAAAGGGATTAGCTCAGCAATACGCATGCACACACACATGCACACACACATGCACACACACATGCACACACACATGCACACACACATGCACACACACATCAGCAGCTTGCTGGAAGACTCGTCATCTTTAAGGGTCCCAATAGCTCCTCAGTCTGAGTGGAACTAAATTAGTCAGATCAGCTTTATTAATGGCTGCTCTTCACCATGTGTTTCCAGCATCATAACTAAGGACATGCACTCTAGAATAGATGGTCAATACCAGGGATCGTCAACTACATACAGCCGTGGGACGGTTTATCCTGAGCGGATGGTCAGGGAGCCAGAACATAATTGCAAATAATTCGTAGACTGCTAATTGACCGCAAGAAACCCAAACAGATATAATATTTGACTAAAACATAATAATTTCAAGCTTTGCTTACATTTGTATACAATCACGTGTCTCTCTATTATGAATGAGAATACTTTGGAACAGATTTCCAAAATTAAAATAACGTGGAGATGATTTGCTGGTATTTTTACAGTCTTTTATGTCCATCAAAAATAATTAAATAAATTTGCTCAGAAAAATTGTGGGACCAAATAAAATCACCCGCGGGCCAGATTCAGCCCACAGACCGCCAGTTGAGGAACCCTGGCATATTGTTTCATTCAGGATATCGATGCGTGTCATATTCTGCTTATATTCCTGTTTAGTCACGACTATGGGCCATTCAGGCTCAGACAAAGCTTACTTGTCCAAGGCATACTTACTTACTCAAGTCTTGACAGCTATTGATTGTTTATTGATAGTTTACTAGAAACGGTTTTGGAAATTAAATAATTGTAACTCGCAAAAGGGACTGTTTCACGAATAGCTATAACGTATAGAACGTTCCACCACTCTCCGTTGTCATTTTATTTTCATTGTCGACCTGATCCTGAGACATACTCAGTCTTAGAGTAGACAATGGACATCTTACTCACAACAACAACTTTATACTCAAACTCGGAGCTCAGCTCGGGGCATTTTCACGTCACGTGAGACAAATTCAACATCAGAACTTGGGGGCATGTCATGAGAGACACGACCAGAGTGGATTGGATGTTAACCTGATAATTCCCATTGCCCTACCTCTCCCTCCTCCTCCAGTTGGTCTGTCACCTCTGTTGTGACAGGGAGAGTGACAGGGAGAGCAGCACCCTGTTTTGTCCTTGCAGGCTGGCTCGTTAGTGTGTAATTTATCACTCTAACACCGGGGGTCTGGTGCTGAGGTGGTAATGTCCTGGAGGGATGACACACAGTCTCAGTGAGGGACATTGTTAATGCCCAGCCAGCTAGCCTGCCCTGAGTTTCACCAGTCTGAGTTTATTGTTGTTTCCCAACATCCCTAGCTGTGTATGGCCGCTTTCCATGTTGTCTGTTGTCTGTAGCTTGTGAGGTGTGGAAACACTTTGTTGCTTTTATGAATTTTGTCTTGCTGCTTTTTGTTCTATGTTGCTCTGTCTGTATGCTACGTCTTGCTTGTCCTATGTTGCTCTGCATGTGCTCACTGCTCAATGATTGTCTATATTGTAATTGTTTTTAATAACCTGCCCAGGGACTGCGGTTGAAAATTAGCCGGCTGGCTAAAACCGGCACTTTTACTGAAACGTTGATTAATGTGCACTGTCCCTGTAAAAATAAAATAAACTCAACAGACATTGCAACTGCATAGCTGGAGGGGGCAAACATGAGCCATAATGGCTTGATCTGATCGCCTCTAGTTAGTGGACGAGTAACTTTTTCTGTAAAGAAATGTCTTTGTATTGTGACTAACAGAAACTGTAGGAGTAGAGGGCAGCAGGTTAGGCCAGTTGAATGAATACCTGAGCCGACATGGTGAAAAACCTGTCAATGTGCCCTTGAGCAAGGTACTTAACCCTAATTTGCTGTAGGGGCGTCATACTACTACAGCTGACTCTGCAAAACAACATTTCACTGCACCTATCCTGTGTATGTGATAATAAAACATATTTTTTCTCACTAAAGGGTAAAAAATTGGGAGTGCTGGAAGCACACTACAGTGTGAACCTTATGACCCCTGGCATAGAAGTCAAAAAAACTTTCCATCTAGACTTTGGGTATGATGAATTACGTTTTTCCTGTCAGTTTGCCCCAGCAGGTGCCCCATTTAAATTCTTCCCTCTCAGAAACTTATACAAACTGAACTGTACCCCATGCACTCCCTTTCCTGCCAGACACACGGAATATAGCACATGTGGAGCTGAATCAGTTACATATGAGCTTTTTCTACATACACTCATATCCCTTTCTCCTCTCGACCTCAACCTAGTCTGTACTGAGCTGTAGCCAGCACATCGTATCTACTATCAGTCAACCCTTATTTTAGACAGATAAATAGATAGCTCTCCATACATCAATATGTGCATTAGTAGATTTTTGATACACAGACATACAGTATGCACACACAACTTTTTCTCACTGTTGTTTTTAGTCTTCTCTTGCCCTAATGGAGTTCAGGCTTGGGGGAGGGGGGGGGGGGGGGGGGGGGGAGAAGAGAGGGAGAGAGAGAGATATGACAGCTTCTCTTGCATGATTATAAGCAACTGTAATGGCCTCCAGATCATCAACCCCACTGACTTGGTGTGCACGTGCACAAACACACACATACACACTGTGCCAAATGAAACATACCACGCAGCCACTGCTATTTATTATTACATCTCCTTTTCTTCTACATCAGTCTTCGGCTTCATATAGATCTGAACGCTTTTTAAGGGAGGGAGAGAGTTTTCATGGGAATCTAAAGCTGGATCCAATTATGTTTTTCAAAGGTTGGGGACCATGTTTTTCTTATCGGACCGTGGCGGTTTCGTTCTAGAGGCCCCTGCACTGAGCTCCATGCACGAAAGGACATGATTTAGTGGCCCTCGAACACACATTTTTGCTGACATGAGTTTTGAGAGCTTTAAAAGTCACGGACATACCGGTAGCGTTTGCCAGCCAAGAGTACTTAGCACCTCTGAATATATTGCCAGCAGTAATTTGCAAACTGATTCTACATGTAGAACAGGACAAAATGTCAGCAGTCAGACGTACACCAGCGGTCCCTGAAGCACACCGCGCCGAACAAACTGCAGACAAACAGCAGATCATCATTCCGTGCTGTGTGTGTGGTCCCTAAGAGAACAGAGATCTGAGGAAGTCCGCGCCTCCAATCATCAATGATGAAGGGAAAGGAGAAGCGTAAAGAAAGACAAAAGGAAGCCATCATAGACTATTGAGATACAGCCCTGTGTCCACCACACCATGCACGACCACCCCCTCGTCTTCCACGTCCCATAAATCTCAGCGGCAGGATGACAAGGCTCTAGTCAATAGCAGCAGACCTGCCCTGACAACAGTCTCGGTTGCCCTAACCCTTTTCCTAAACTTAACTTAATACCCCTAACCTGCCACGTTAATTCTCCTAACTTGCTATGAAAAGTCACTTCTGCTAGTCAAAAGCAGCAGACCTGTCCTGAGAACAGTCTTCGTTTCCACTAATGCGATACAGCATAAACCTCAACGGCGGGATGACAACCCTCTCCCAGCTTAATGGCGCTGTCGACAAACATTAGAAGCCCACCGCGTCAAACTAACCACCGAAACTCTCTTTCAGTGATATTTTACAGAAAAGTCCGTTCCTTTTTGAGCCGCGGCCGGCTCTTCCTTGAGACATCTGCTGAGGAGTTGCTCATAATTATGATGGATTAGACTGTGGCTGGATTCTGGCCCTGGCGCGCTGTAATTATTTCGCAGATGCTGTGGATGTTACATGCATTAATAATGGCGTGTGGCAGACAGAAATCAATGCCATCGCTGGAATCTCTATTTGCTTCCCTGGGGGGGTTGGGGGGGGGGGGTGAAGGGGAAAGGAGAAGAGTGAAGGTTCACAGTATTGCTCTTTCACTCTCTCTTCTTGGAGAGAGATGCCTCCCTGCATCACAATGCAATACAACCCTCAACAGCCTTTAACTGGCTTCTCACCTAGCTACGATAGGCCCGTTGGTGTACAGTAGCTCTGAAACCCTTCTCTGAAATGTCTCCGCACAAGGACATACTGTAATTATGCTACATCAGCATAATTTGCCTGCTGAAAATTTGACAAAGACTTGGCTGTGTTGATGTTTACTAAGATGGTGATATTGCGGTGCAATGGGCAGGACAAGTCAGCATTGTTGTCAAGTCACAACAGACCAGAATGACTCAAAGGGGGTGAGATGTGGTGTGTGAGCACTGCAGGGGCCGACTCATATTATAATATGAGAATCAGGCATCTTATTTCCTGCCTATCCAGTGTTATCCGATCGTGACTCCGCCGTGATATCATCGCTTGACCTTGTGAACAATAGACAGCCCAGAGTGAGAACTTAGTTGACTGTCTGTCACAACGGCCTAACCAAAGGTCATGGATTTGATAAGCGTAAACTCAATCAAATCCATAATGTAATTCTATTTCTGCGACTGCCCAATCGTCCCTCTAGGTGTCCTCTAGGAGTTTTGCATTAACTCTATACCTCTAATCCCATATGATAAAGTTCATAACTACAGTATAGGACAGAGTAGACTATCTGTCTTGGCTACCAGGGACTCACACCTCTGTGGAACCAGGGTTATACTATCCAGAGTATGGCCTTACTGACATGACAATATGGAGGGGAAAGCCAAGTTCCCTATAAGACAGTTGGCCTCAACCACCCCTCGTACAGGTAACTGCCAAAATAAAGGAAACGCCAACATACTGTCTTTGATGGGGCTCATTTACTCAAGTGTTTCCTTTGTTCTGTCAGTTACCTGTAAATTACAATGAGGCAGAAGGTGAGGAATAGCAGTGCTAAACAGCCGACGCATAGCAAGCTCTTTTCCCATCTACCACCTGTAATATTACCAGCCTCCTTTCCCCGCCTGGCTCTAACATCAACATTACAGAAGGAGAATATCGTTGTTACATGATGCAGCCTCAGTCATGTTTCAACAGTTTGAAAAATGTGGAACTCAGCATTGATGTAATAAATATATACAGAACTACAATATAAGCCCAATGTGTAGTTATAGTTCATATGAGGAAACCAGTCAATTGAAATAAATTCATTAGGCCTTAATCTAGCGGCGGTAGGTAGCCTAGTGGTTAGAGCTTTGGGCTAATAAAACCAAAGGTTGCTAGATTGAATCCTTGAGCTGACAAGTTAAAAATCTGTCATTCTGCCCCTGAGCAAGGCACTGTTCCTAGGCCGTCATTGTAAATAAGAATTTGTTCTTAACTGACTTGCCTAGTTAAATAAATAATGTATTGATTTCACATGAGTGGGAATACAGATATGCATCTGTTGGTCACAGATACCTTAAACAAACGGGCCTCAGGATCTCATTATGGTATTTCTGGGAATTCAAATTGCTATCAATTAAACACAATTGTGTATGTTGTTCACAGCTCATGCCTGCCCATACCCCCACCGCCACCAAGGGGCACTCTGTTCACAACGTTGACATCAGAAAACTGCTTGCCCACACGACGCCATACACATGGTCTGCGGTTGTGAGACCGGCTGGACGTACTGACAAATTCTCTTAAATGATGTTGGCGATGGCTTTTGGTAGAGAAATCAACATTCAATTCTCTGGCAAAAGCTCTGATGGACATTCCTGCAGTCAGCATGCCAATTGTTTATGTGGCATTGTGTTGTGGAACAAAACTGCACAATTTAGAGGGGCTTTTTATTGTCCCAGCACAAGATGCACCTGTGTAATAATCATGCTGTTTAATCAGCTTTGTGATATGCCACACCTGTTAGGTATCTTGGCAAAGGATAAATTCTCCTAACAGGGATGTAAACAAATTTGTGCACAACATTTCTGTGAAATAAGCTTTTTGTGCATATATGTAACGGTTTTCTTGATGAGAAGGAGAGTCGGACCAAAATGCGGCGTGTCTATTGCAATCCATGTTTAATGAAGTAACACACTAAACACAAACACTATCAAAACAATAAACTTAACGAAAACCGAAACAGCCTATACTTGTGTAACCTAACACAGAACAATGACACTAAGGACACTAAGGACAATCACCCACGACAAACTCAAAGAATATGGCTGCCTAAATATGGTTCCCAATCAGAGACAACGATAAACACCTGCCTCTGATTGAGAACCACTTCAGACAGCCATAGACTTAGCTAGAACACCCCACTAGCTACAATCCCCATACATACACACCACATACAAAAACCCATGCCACACCCTGGCCTGACCAAATAAATAAAGATAAACACAAAATACTTTGACCAGGGTGTGACAGAACCCCCCCCCCTAAGGTGCGGACTCCCGAACGCACCTCAAAACAATAGGGAGGGTCCGGGTGGGCGTCGGTCCATGGTGGCGGCTCCGGCGCGGGACGTGGACCCCACTCAATCAATGTCTTAGTCCCTTCTCCTCGCGTCCCTGGATAGTCCACCCTCACCGCCGACCATGGCCTAGTAGTCCTCACCCAGAACCCCACTGGACTGAGGAGCAGATCGGGACTGAGGGGCAGCTCGGGACTGAGGCAGCTCGGGACTGAGGGGAAGCTCAGGAGTGAGAGGAAGCTCAGGAGTGAGAGGAAGCTCAGGAGTGAGAGGAAGCTCAGGCAGGTTGATGAATCTACCAGATCCTGGCTGGCGGTTTCGGCAGATCTGGAAGAGTCTGGTCGACTGGCAGATCTGGAAGAGTCTGGTCGACTGGCAGATCTGGAAGAGTCTGGTCGACTGGCAGATCTGGAAGAGTCTGGTCGACTGGCAGATCTGGGAGAGTCTGGTCGACTGGCAGATCTGGGAGAGTCTGGTCGACTGGCAGATCTGGGAGAGTCTGGTCGACTGGCAGATCTGGGAGAGTCTGGTCGACTGGCAGATCTGGGAGAGTCTGGTCGACTGGCAGATCTGGGAGAGTCTGGTCGACTGGCAGATCTGGGAGAGTCTGGTCGACTGGCAGATCTGGGAGAGTCTGGTCGACTGGCAGATCTGGGAGAGTCTGGTCGACTGGCAGATCTGGGAGAGTCTGGTCGACTGGCAGCTCTGGCTGCTCCATGCTGACTGGTAGCTCTGGCTGCTCCATGCTGACTGGCTGCTCCATGCTGACTGACAGCTCTGGCTGCTCCATGCTGACTGGCAGCTCTGGCTGCACCATGCTGACTGGCAGCTCTGGCTGCTCCATGCTGACTGGCTGCTCTGGCTGCTCCATGCTGACTGGCTGCTCTGGCTGCTCCATGCTGACTGGCTGCTCCATGCTGACTGGCTGCTCCATGCTGACTGGCAGCTCCATGCTGACTGGCAGCTCTGGCTGCTCCATGCTGACTGGCGGCCCTGGCTGCTCCATGCTGACTGGCTGCTCCATGCTGACTGGCGGCCCTGGCTGCTCCATGCTGACTGGCGGCCCTGGCTGCTCCATGCTGACTGGCGGCCCTGGCTGCTCCATACTGACTGGCGGCCCTGGCTGCTCCATACTGACTGGCAGCTCTGGCGGCTCCTTGCAGACTGGCAGCTCTGGCGGCTCCTTGCAGACTGGCAGCTCTGGCGGCTCCTTGCAGACTGGCAGCTTTGGCGGCATCCTGCAGACAGGCAGCTTTGGCGGCATCCTGCAGACAGGCAGCTCTGGCGGCTCCTTGCAGACTGGCAGCTCCTTGCTAACTGGCAGCTCTATGCTAACTGGCAGCTCTATGCTAACTGGCAGCTCTATGCTAACTGGCAGCTCTATGCTAACTGGCAGCTCTATGCTAACTGGCAGCTCTATGCTAACTGGCAGTTCTGAACAGGCGGGAGACTCCGGCAGCGCTGTAGAGAAGGAAGGCTCTAACAGCGCTAAACAGGCGGGAGACTCCGACAGCGCTGGAGAGGAGGAGGGCTCCGACAGCGCTGGACAGGCGAGGCGCACTGTAGTCCTGATGCGTGGTGCTGGCACTGGTGGTACTGGGCCGAGGACACGCACAGGAAGCCTAGTGCGGGGAGCTGCTACCGGAGGGCTGGGGTGTGGAGGTGGTACTGGAAAAACCGGACCGTGCAGGCGCACTGGAGCTCTTGAGCACCGAGCCTGCCCAACCTTACCTGGTTGAATGCTCACGGTCGCCCTGCCAGTGCGGCGAGGTGGAATAGCCCGCACTGGACTATGCAGGCGAACCGGAGAAACCGAGCGCAAGGCTGGTGCCATGTAAACCGGCCCAAGGAGACGCACTGGGGACCAGCTGCGTAGAGCCGGCTTCATGGCATTAGGCTCGACGCTCAATCTAGCCCAGCCGACACGCGGAGCTGGAATATACCGCACCGGGCTATGCACCCGCACTGGAGACACCGTGCGCACCACTGCATAACACGGTGCCTGTCCGGTCTCTCTAGCCCCCCGGTAAGCACAGGGAGTCTGCCCAGGTCTCCTACCTGGCGTAGCCATACTCCCTGTTAGCCCCCCCCCCAAGAAATTTTTGGGGCTGCCTCTCGGGCTTCCTTGCCAGCCGTGTTCCCTCATATCGCCGGCTCCTCTCTCCGGCTGCCTCTGCTCTCCTAAGTGCCTCCACCTGTTCCCATGGGAGGCGATCTCTTCCAGCCAGTATCTCCTCCCAAGTGTAACAGCCCTTGCCATCTAAAACGTCCTCCCATGTCCATTCCTCTTTAAGCTGCTGTTGCTGCCTGTTGACACGCTGCTTGGTCCGTTGGTGGTGGGTGATTCTGTAACGGTTTTCTTCGTGAGAAGGAGAGTCGGACCAAAATGCGGCGTGTCTATTGCAATCCATGTTTAATGAAGTAACACACTAAACACAAACACTATCAAAACAATAAACTTAACGAAAACCGAAACAGCCTATACTTGTGTAACCTAACACAGAACAATGACACTAAGGACAATCACCCACGACAAACTCAAAGAATATGGCTGCCTAAATATGGTTCCCAATCAGAGACAACGATAAACACCTGCCTCTGATTGAGAACCACTTCAGACAGCCATAGACTTAGCTAGAACACCCCACTAGCTACAATCCCCATACATACACACCACATACAAAAACCCATGCCACACCCTGGCCTGACCAAATAAATAAAGATAAACACAAAATACTTTGACCAGGGTGTGACAATATAGAACATCTCTGGGATCTTTTATTTCAGCTCATGAAAGATGAACCAACACTTTACATGTTGCATTTATAATTTTGTTCAGTGTATATTCATATTTACTATACCTGCAACAAATATATTTAATATACCTTAAAAGTGATGATACAGAGGTTTTGTATAATTTCAGCCAGTAGTTTTTAAATTAGCGCTCATGAGACAAAACGGATCCCCGAAAATTGTGCACAACGTCATCCATTTTGTATGATATGTTACGAATTCCAATTCGTACAAAACATTACACATTAAATGTGTAATTACACGTAAATGCTTAAGATCCCATTCATTCTCTTTTAAGAAATATACATTTTTTCTTCCACATTGTATGAAAAAAGGTACAAGTTCTCAGCAAAAAATGGAACAAAACCTATTCCCCACCCTCTCCTTCAAGAAAAGGGCAGTGTCATCTTATCCTCCAACAAGTCATTCTATAGCATAAACTCCCAGCGTGTAGCAGTTAATGGAATGAGGTCAGTGTCTAGCCATGTGATCAGACACATGCACCCCTTTGTTTGATACAAGTAGCATCTGCCTGAGAAGAAAGAGGCATGGTGGAGGAGTAGAGGAGCCGTTGGTATGTCTCCTCTCTCTCTCCCTCCGCTCTTCTGTAAACATGCTCGGCTGCTTCTAGCTGTGGAGAGAAGCCTCACTCGCCAAGCTGAGCCCCAAAGACAGCTGCTCAGGTTCGGAGCTGCGTGCTGTGTCGTGAATATGCTGCGCACGCAAAGAATGCTGCAAGCTGCCTCTGGCTTTTCTTTCTTTATTGAGACACCTTCCTTCCTGGAGCCGTCTCTCTATATCGAGACAGAGACAGTTTCTAATGCCTCGTTGCGTCGGGGGTGGGGGGTTGGGAGAGGGGGGTGAATGTGCATAATTTGGTCGTGTTTTGTCTCCCCAATAATGTTTTGCCTGAGAGAGTCTGTCTCAGAGAAGCACTCATACTGCTCAGGCTCCCAATGTGTTCGTGAGAGTCTGAGTGCCAAGGGGTTCATGATAGTCTGAGTGCCAAGGGGTTTGTGATAGTCTGAGTGCCAAGGGGTTCATGATAGTCTGAGTGCCAAGGGGTTCGTGATAGTCTGAGTGCCAAGGGGTTCATGATAGTCTGAGTGCCAAGGGGTTCATGATAGTCTGAGTGCCAAGGGGTTCGTGATAGTCTGAGTGCCAAGGGGTTCGTGATAGTCTGAGTGCCAAGGGGTTCGTGATAGTCTGAGTGCCAAGGGGTTCGTGATAGTCTGAGTGCCAAGGGGTTCGTGATAGTCTGAGTGCCAAGGGGTTCATGATAGTCTGAGTGCCAAGGGGTTCATGATAGTCTGAGTGCCAAGGGGTTCGTGATAGTCTGAGTGCCAAGGGGTTCGTGAGAGTCTGAGTGCCAAGGGGTTCATGATAGTCTGAGTGCCAAGGGGTTCATGATAGTCTGAGTGCCAAGGGGTTCGTGATAGTCTGAGTGCCAAGGGGTTCGTGAGAGTCTGAGTGCCAAGGGGTTCGTGATAGTCTGAGTGCCAAGGGGTTCGTGAGAGTCTGAGTGCCAAGGGGTTCATGATAGTCTGAGTGCCAAGGGGTTCATGATAGTCTGAGTGCCAAGGGGTTCGTGATAGTCTGAGTGCCAAGGGGTTCGTGAGAGTCTGAGTGCCAATGGGTTCATGATAGTCTGAGTGCCAAGGGGTTCGTGATAGTCTGAGTACCAAGGGGTTCATGATAGTCTGAGTACCAAGGGGTTAGTGAGAGTCTGAGTGCCAAGGGGTTCGTGATAGTCTGAGTGCCAAGGGGTTCATGAGTGTCTGAGTGCCAATGGGTTCATGATAGTCTGAGTGCCAAGGGGTTCGTGATAGTCTGAGTACCAAGGGGTTCATGATAGTCTGAGTGCCAATGGGTTCATGATAGTCTGAGTGCCAAGGGGTTCGTGATAGTCTGAGTACCAAGGGGTTCATGATAGTCTGAGTACCAAGGGGTTCGTGAGAGTCTGAGTGCCAAGGGGTTCATGATAGTCTGAGTGCCAAGGGGTTCGTGATAGTCTGAGTGCCAAGGGGTTCATGATAGTCTGAGTACCAAGGGGTTCGTGAGAGTCTGAGTGCCAAGGGGTTCGTGATAGTCTGAGTGCCAAGGGGTTCGTGAGAGTCTGAGTGCCAATGTGTTCGTGAGAGTCTGAGTGCCAAGGGGTTCGTGAGAGTCTGAGTGCCAAGGGGTTCATGATAGTCTGAGTGCCAAGGGGTTCATGATAGTCTGAGTACCAAGGGGTTCGTGAGAGTCTGAGTGCCAAGGGGTTCGTGATAGTCTGAGTGCCAAGGGGTTTATGATAGTCTGAGTACCAAGGGGTTCGTGAGAGTCTGAGTGCCAAGGGGTTCGTGATAGTCTGAGTGCCAAGGGGTTCGTGAGAGTCTGAGTGCCAATGTGTTCGTGAGAGTCTGAGTGCCAAGGGGTTCGTGAGAGTCTGAGTGCCAAGGGGTTCATGATAGTCTGAGTGCCAAGGGGTTCATGAGAGTCTGAGTGCCAAGGGGTTCGTGATAGTCTGAGTACCAAGGGGTTCATGAGAGTCTGAGTGCCAATGTGTTCGTGAGAGTCTGAGTGCCAATGTGTTTGTGAGAGTCTGAGTGCCAATGTGTTCGTGATAGTCTGAGTGCCAAGGGGTTCATGATAGTCTGAGTGCCAAGGGGTTCATGATAGTCTGAGTACCAAGGGGTTCGTGAGAGTCTGAGTGCCAATGTGTTCGTGAGAGTCTGAGTGCCAATGTGTTCGTGAGAGTCTGAGTGCCAATGTGTTCGTGATAGTCTGAGTACCAAGGGGTTCGTGAGAGTCTGAGTGCCAAGGGGTTCATGAGAGTCTGAGTGCCAATGTGTTCGTGATAGTCTGAGTGCCAATGTGTTCGTGAGAGTCTGAGTGCCAAGGGGTTCATGAGAGTCTGAGTGCCAATGTGTTCGTGATAGTCTGAGTGCCAATGTGTTCGTGAGAGTCTGAGTGCCAAGGGGTTCGTGATAGTCTGAGTGCCAAGGGGTTCATGAGAGTCTGAGTGCCAAGGGGTTCATGAGAGTCTGAGTGCCAATGTGTTTGTGATAGTCTGAGTGCCAATGTGTTCGTGAGAGTCTGAGTGCCAAGGGGTTCATGAGAGTCTGAGTGCCAATGTGTTCGTGAGAGTCTGAGTGCCAATGTGTTCATGATAGTCTGAGTGCCAAGGGGTTCGTGATAGTCTGAGTGCCAAGGGGTTCATGATAGTCTGAGTGCCAAGGGGTTCGTGATAGTCTGAGTGCCAAGGGGTTCATGATAGTCTGAGTGCCAAGGGGTTCATGAGTGTCTGAGTGCCAAGGGGTTCATGATAGTCTGAGTGCCAAGGGGTTCATGATAGTCTGAGTGCCAAGGGGTTCGTGATAGTCTGAGTGCCAAGGGGTTCATGATAGTCTGAGTGCCAAGGGGTTCATGATAGTCTGAGTGCCAAGGGGTTCGTGATAGTCTGAGTGCCAAGGGGTTCATGATAGTCTGAGTGCCAAGGGGTTCATGATAGTCTGAGTGCCAAGGGGTTCATGAGAGTCTGAGTGCCAAGGGGTTCATGATAGTCTGAGTGCCAAGGGGTTCATGATAGTCTGAGTGCCAAGGGGTTCGTGATAGTCTGAGTGCCAAGGGGTTCATGATAGTCTGAGTGCCAAGGGGTTCATGATAGTCTGAGTGCCAAGGGGTTCATGATAGTCTGAGTGCCAAGGGGTTCATGATAGTCTGAGTGCCAAGGGGTTCATGATAGTCTGAGTGCCAAGGGGTTCATGATAGTCTGAGTGCCAAGGGGTTCATGATAGTCTGAGTGCCAAGGGGTTCATGAGAGTCTGAGTGCCAAGGGGTTCATGATAGTCTGAGTGCCAAGGGGTTCGTGATAGTCTGAGTGCCAAGGGGTTCATGAGTGTCTAAAAAAAAAGCAGCACATTCAGAATATATATTCCTCAACTTCACTGGCGTTTCTCCCATCAGGTACAGCATGATGGGCGTAGACTGGGAATATTATGCATCTGGCCTCGTGGTATTTTTACATTTAGCTCGGTTGACTTAATGCACTTCTAAGGGAAATGGAGCTGATTGTATTTCACCATCTCTGATTTCATAAAGGCAGAAACTCACAGGACAGTATTACAGAAAGTCTGACCTCCTTTTTCATAAGTAAAAATGTTTCAACCGCACTGGTTCCCACACTGTGTGTGTGTCTCTCCCTGCTGACCCGGCACATTGTCCTGGGATAACCTTCCCCCAGCACTCTTATTTCTCTCCCTGCTTGCCACCCAGTTGAGGATCATTTAATTCAGTGCCTTCCTTCATGTCACATAACTGATATCCACTCAGAGCCAAGTGTAAACATATTACTCCCCAGACTCAACTCTGTGACCCAGGCTGGCGATGATTTCAGACTCAATCACTGTTTCCCGCCACTTTATTTAACTACTCAAGACAGTTACGAACACATTTTTATTTACAATGACAGCCTAGGAACAGGGGGTTTACTGCCTTGTTCAGGGGCAGAACGACAAGTTTTTACCTAGTCAGCTCAGGGATTCGAGCCAGCAAACTTTTGGTTACTGGCCCAACGCTCTAACCACTACGCTACTTGCCGCCCCCATGCAAAGTGTCGCCGCCCACATGTGTTTTGTCCTGTGTTTATAAATACATCCAATTACATTCACTTTAGGAGAGAATGTGTGTTTTTTCCCTTTCGTTTCGAACTAATGTGATGTTACGGGAAAGTGGAAACTAGTGATGACATTTGACAAATCATAGGATGGTTGTATAAAAATTGCCTATCATCATAAAATACCCATTTCCACCTTAATTCAAGATCAGTGCTATATGCACCATTCACATGTTTTGTTTAAATGTGTAATCTTACCTTATGGTTACACATTTAAGGGACTGTTCGTCTGTTGGTTCTGTATTTCATGGTTAGTAATACCTCTCCCTCTCTCTCTCTCTCTCCATCTCCCCTGCAGGACGCACAGAGGGCAGCCCTGTGGATGGACTCAGAGCAGGCCAGATGGAAACAGAAAAGGCCAGCCAGGAGACGGAAGAAAGTCTGATACTAGCACAACTCAGCGCCGCCACTCAACCAGACAACCTGATCACCGCCAAGCTCCAAAATGGCACCCAGTCGCCGGAAGGAGCCCATCAGCAGATCAACAGGGATGGAAACTGGAACCTTTACAACAAGGCAGGGGTCATCAACCCAATGAAGAGACACAGGGAGAACTGCAGCAGTCCTGCCGGAGTGCAGGGACTGTTCGACCAAGGCTCTTATAACATGATCAATGGCGGGGATCTGAAGCATGCGCTCTGTGACCAGTCCTTACTGGGCCTTCACCAGGCCAAGAAACTCAGATCGGATTTGGAGATTAATGGAGGGGATGGAGAGGAGATGTGGGACAAAAAGGATGGTGGGGACATCATGGACGATTTCCCGGAGTTGACAAAGCCTGGGGAGTTTGACTGCGATGGGACAAGACTGGATAAGAGAAACTGTAATACTTTCTCAAACGGAGGGGATATTTTCTCACTATCGAGGAACAAGCAAATAGCTAACGGTGCTACAGTGAGCCCCAATTCCATTGAAGGCACACCTGGTGACCTTCTAGAGAAAACTCTGTCTCAGTATTACCCAGAACAAGTGTCCATCGCAGCACAGACGGGCGTGCAGGAGTTTCAACCGGAGGTGGGGTTGGTCGACGACATTAGCTCACTCACCAACGAACTCCCTGAACTGCCCGAACAAGTCACGACGCAGTCACCTACCTCTCTTACCTCAGGGTTCCCTCCCATTTCAGCCCAGATGCCTGCCTCTGAGAAACATCAGCAGACTGGGGTAGCAGACCCTAAAGGGCAAGGCAGCAATGGATATAACAACTCAGCCGCCCCATATATGGTGAATGGGTATTCTAACAGTTACAGAGGAGAGCACCCGCAACAGCAGCCCGCTGACGGCTCGCAACATCAGAACAACCCAGAGGGCATTTACAGGAAACCTAACCAGGAGTTTAACCATCAGAACTCTTTCCCGAGCCCTCTAGAGCAGAGCACTCCGCTGCAGACAAAAGAGGCCATTGGGTTCGGCCCCGGCCCTTTCCCCAGCACAGGCATGGGGCAGAGTGAGGGGAGGCGCCGGCAGCAACAGTATGGGATGCAGCAGCAGCAACAGCAGACAGGAAACCCCTGTGGAGCTGACTCTACGGGCCCCCAGGGCTCCATGGGCCCAGCTTCCCTGCCCAGTAGCAGTGAGCCTGGACCCCAACGCTCCCATCAAAACGGGATGATGAAAGACACAACCCAGCAGCAGCAGAGAGGAGGAGCAGATCCCGGTTGCCCTAATTCCCAGATGGGCTGGATAGATCTAAACTCCCGGGGTCAGATGCTGGAGCCCGACTCAGCACGGAGGTTCCAGACGGGGGGACAAAGCTTCGACGTAGGACCCACCGGAGGGGCCTACCAGCAACAGCAGCCGCGGCCGGCCCAGTCGCCTCACCAAGCGTCTCCTGCCCAACACAACACTGCCCCAGAGTGGCAGCAGCAGGCCGACTCTAAAGGCCCATCTCACATGCACCAACAACAGTGTAATCTTCCTCCTCAACAGCAGCCACATACACAACACATGCATCAGCAGCAGTGTAATCTTCCTCCTCCTCAACAGCAGCAGCAGGGGGAGAATTGTTTTCGAGCCCCCATGCAGCCAGAGCACTTATGCGAAGGCGACACAGATCTAGAGGAAATACTATCACCTAGCTTTTTGCAGCCGCCACAACGTCCACAACATCAACAGCAGCAGCAGCGCCCGCTGTCCCATCCATCTCAGTACGACGGACAGCAGTCGGTCAACGCACCCCAGTCACAGGACCCCAACCAGGGCACGATGGACGGTCAACAGCTGCTGAACAAACTCAAGCTGGAGGACTACATCAGGCTAGAGAAGAAGCTGAAATCACCTGGGGGAGGCTACAGAGGTCAGGGTGGTCAACCCCAGCCTGGGCACCAGCAGCAGATACAGTCTATGATGAGAAACAACCCTGGGTACAATCCTGTAGACCCCTCTCAGCCCAACGATGCACAGCAGTCCCAGCAGGCATCATGGAGACACAGCAGCAGTAATACCATGGAGATGGAGATGGAGCTGGAGATGAAGCAGCAACAACAACAGCAGCACCAACAACAACAGCAGAGGCAGTACACTCCAAGCCCCGGACCCAAGCAATACTCCCACCAGCAGCAGCCGCCGCCCCACCTCCGACAACCACACCCCAACCACATGGACTTCCCCCTTACCCAGACCCCCCCACAACCGCTACCTCACTTACCACACGGTGCTTTAAACCAGCAGGTGTCTGCACAGCAACAGCAGATGTATCCTAAAATGGAGCAGAATCAGCAGGAGTCTTGTGCCCAGTTCCAGAGGGGGGGGCCTCCACCCCTGGGACACGGGGGCCCCCAGGGGGACTTCCAGAGGCACGCGGCCCTGCGGATGCATCTTCTACAGAGGCAGTCTGAGCGGGAGTCTCTGGGTCCCCCTCATCCACAGAGCCCTGTAGATTTCAAGCACGGCGCCCGGCCCATCAAGATGGTGAATGGGCCGCGGTTCGAACACCCTCACCACCAAGGGCCTGGACCACCTCCCTTGATGCAGCATCAACAGCAGGGCCGGGAGATGGGTATGGTAGCGGGGGGCATCCAGGTCAAGCAGGAGTACAATCCACAGCCCCAGACGTCGTGCTGCGGTGAGCGGAGCCAGAGCAGCTCCCAGCGGAGCATCCTAGCCACCATGGAGCAGACTCTCAGACAGTATCAGCTTTCGCCAGTCTTTGACAGGAAGTCCCTCGTCATCAGGTCACCGAACAAGGTCAAGGTGGAGCAGTCTGGCGCTGTGACGGTGCTCTCGACCCACGCAGACCTGGACGGTGGGTCGGGTGGGATGGAGGACATGGGGATGGGGCGCCCTGGCTCCAATGGGCTGAAAAGACCCCACCTAGACTTCACCCCCAAGCAGGAACCCCTGCTCCAGAGTTTTATGAATTCCCCCATGAAACTCTTGGATACTCCCATTAAAAACCTATTGGATACTCCTATCAAGACCCAGTATGATATCCCTTCCTGCCACTGCATGGGTGAGTCACATTTCATGTCTGTCTTCACACACAGATTATTTGTCGGTTGATGTCTAATTTGGGTATGGGGGGTTGTGCCTTTCTTTGTTTTGATACAGAGTCCATCAGTGAGAAGGATGAAGGGCCGTATTACACTCACCTGGGCTCCGCTCCGAATATCAAGGCCATCCGTGACATCATGGAGACAAGGTGGGTTGTTTTATCCCGCGTCATCCCACATAATACAAAGGAACAGGTTTTTCTATACACAATTACTGAATGTGTAACTTTTCAATGTTTCAAACAAACGTTTTAACGGTCGCTTTCTCACACGCAAATAAACCATAGGAACAGGTACTTCTGTGCACAATTACTGAGCTTTTCATGGTTTCAAACAAACATTTCAACTCAAGCTTTCTCACACCAGAGCCATTTTGGGATCACTTTCTGGTCACATGACCTCCATACTTAGAGTAACAGTTTCCTGATTATACCACTCACCAGAATTCAACATGGTGGCATATAAATCATGACATGGATATGACACGTAGACATTCCATTAGTATGTAACCTGGGAATACGTGCATCAAGTTTGTATTTGTTCCATTCCTGTTACATTTGTGATCCTCTGTAGCTGTGTGACTGTGGTCCTCTGTAGCTCAGTTGGTAGAGCATGGCACTTGCAATGCCAGGATAATGGGTTCGATTCCTGAGACCACCCGTACGTAAAATGTGTGAATGTATGCTGCTTTGGATAACAGTGTCTGCTAAATGGCATATATCCAATGATGTACATAAGCCCTGGATTGCTGATGCTATTGAGTAACACAGCCTGCTCCCCAGTACATGTGTTTTGTTGTTGTAGTGGGCAGTAACATTAGTGAGCTCTAAAAATTATAAGTTAAGGAAAATGTTATATTTCTATATTTGTATGTTTAGGTCACATCATATAATTTTAAAGTATGCATTAAGTTGTCTGTAATAGAATAAACATGACAAAAACAAAATGTTGACATTAATATTGTAGACATTAATAAATGCATTTCTAAATCTTCCAAAATATTATTTACAACGGTGGGAGAGTGCCAAGATGGAGGCACTGTGGTTTCAACACAGAGTCCCCTGTCAGTCATCAAGTGTATGTGTATATATATATATCATGGCATATATCATATATATCACATTTAATGTGGAGACGTTACAATCAGAACGCTCTGTAACCTTGTATACTTCTGAACAAACCCCATATTTACACCCACACTTAACAAACGTTGTTCATATTCTCATTTTATTGCCGTACACTCTTCTGTTACTATATCACATGCATCTACTCTAACTATCATCCTTGCTTTTGAAGGTCTGGGCTAACTGGCAGTGCCATCAGGATTGAAAAAGTGGTGTACACAGGCAAAGAAGGGAAGAGTACACAGGGATGCCCCATTGCTAAATGGGTAAGTGTGAATGAAGCATGACAATATCTCCGAAATTCATTTTTTTAAATGATTATCACACACCAGATAGGTGCAGGGAAATGTGTTGTTTTACAGGGTCAGCCATAGTAGTACGGCACCTCTGGAGCAAATTAGGGTACTAAAATCGAAATATATGGAGGAATCACTCTGAATTGGGGATGCTGTAATGTGTACCTTCCATACTTTGATCAGACAGTATTGGTTTAAGAATAGAGTTGAAGTCATGGGTTGTGGTGGCATCTTAATAAGAGGTTCCTTTCCTTCATCAAGGGCACAACGATAGACTGTTCACGTTGTCGACTAGGGTATTCGAACCAGCAACCTTTCGGTTGCTGGCCCAACGCTCTAAACGCTAGGCTACCTGCCACCCAATAGGGATAGCCAAATTTAGAATCGAGGATTGGTATTTAGAGCAAAATGGTCAATTGTAAAAACGCACAATATTGTAATTTGAAGGGAATCTTTACTGTACTATCTCTCTGTGATCTCAGACCAGATGCCTCTGGGAAAAAAGGCATTTAATCTCAATGAGATTTACAATCAAATAAAATAAATCAAGACATTGGTGTGCTCCAGGTGATCCGGCGCGGCAGCGTGGACGAGAAGCTCCTGGTGCTGGTGCGTGAGCGGGAGCGCCACAAGTGCGAGGCGGCGTGCATCGTGGTGATCATCCTGATCTGGGACGGCATCCCCACCACCATGGCAGACCAGCTCTACATGGAGCTCAGCGACACTCTGACGAGACACGGAGCCCTCACCCAGCGACGATGTGCCATCAACGAGGAGTAAGGGCATTTGCCTCTAAAATCGTCATTTCTAATCAGGGGCGCAACTTTCACTGGGGACGGGTGAAAGTGGGGACGGGTGGAATGTGATCCTAAACGAGGCAATGGTGTGTTTTAGGACTATGCAGGCACCTCCGAGCGGTCGGGTACACTGTTTGGAGAGTTTATCCATCTGGCAAAAACTAAAAAATAGAAATTGTGTACCGCCCACTTCTTAAACGAAAGTTGCGCCCCTGCTTCTAATCATACCATACATGTGTTTCGACAGCTGTACCAAGCGCACACATTTTCTTAACCTTTTCTAATTTTAGTCATATTATTTGTTTGACACGGACAAAGTGCAATAATCCAAGACATTACTGAGGGGGACTGCAACCACATTGTGCTACTTATTGCTATGCAAATAAGTAGTACACTTAAAACAGGAAGACCACCTCAGGAGAATACGTTTTTAATTCAAATGTACAACCAGTTTAAAATTAAGGAAGGCCTGTCTGTGACCAACAGATGCAGATCTGTATTCCCAGTCATGTCAAATACATAGTTTAATTTATTATTTCAATTCATTTATTTCAATTGACTGATTTCCTTATATGAACTGTAACTGTAAAATCTTAGAAATTGTTGCATGTTGCGTTTCTCATTTTGTTTTAGTGTACAACTTCATGATTATAATACCTGAAAACAAACTAAGGTAGTAGAGTTATGATAGGGGATATATAATAACAATACCTGCTTAACTGACGACCAGGCATGACACACACTAGCTGGGCATTTGGTCAGATGATACACCATAATATCAAAGGCCAGCTTGTCCCGGTCCTGATACCAATGAACAGAACAGATCATTCACACACTCCCTTCTGTTGTCTCCTGGTTAGCTTCACTTTACAATACCCTAAACCCTATCTGGGATGAGTTACCTGGTGGTGAATTATTGATAGTTGAAGGCTATTCAACCTAACCCCTGATGAGAGGAAGTGATCACACTTATCATGTCATAGCGCTGTTTGTGACAAAGATTGCCCAAAGCTGGTCCATCAGAATCATCCTAAACTCAGTCAGTTAGACATTCTATTGCATTATCCCTCTGTGTCTAGCCTGGTCTCAGATCTGTTCGTGCTGTCTTGCCAACTCCTATGGTCATTTGTTGGCATGACAATGACCATTCACAGGAGTTGCCAAGACAGCACAAACAGATCTGGGACCAGGCTAATCCATGTATAACATAGCTAACTAATTTAGTTCTCCAAAGCGCTGTGTACGTGGCTACACTCTGTCAGGTAGAACAGCTTGTTCTAGTCAATGCACACAATGACTGCATTAACTATTCTACTGGCAGCATCTGTCTCCATCTGTCTCAACCTGTCTCAACCTGTCTCCATCTGTCTCAACCTGTCTCAACCTGTCTCAACCTGTCTTAATCTGTCTCAACCTGTCTCCATCCATCTCAATCTGTCTCCATCTGTCTCAATCTGTCTCAATCTGTCTCAACATGTCTCAACCTGTCTCAATCTGTCTCAACCTGTCTCAATCTGTCTCCACCTGTCTCCATCTGTCTGAACCTGTCTCAACCGGTCTCCATCTGTCTCAACCTGTCTCAACCTGTCTCAACCTGTCTCAACCTGTCTCAACCTGTCTCAACCTGTCTCAACCTGTCTCCATCTGTCTCAACCTGTCTCAACTGCTCCAACAGGAGGTGTAATGTCTGCACTCTACAGGAGTGCATGTGTAATGGCGTAGCGTGCCGTTTCAGCATGATGTAATGTCATTCACCATGTCATCAAACAACTGCCGATAGTATACTATGAATGCACCCCCTGCTAGCCAAAATCGACATGCTATTTTCCTTTTACCATGTTGTTCACATAGGCATGGGACATAAGACGGACAGGTTTAACTGTAGGTTTCCGATGTAATTTTTCACTGCTAGGCTGACTCATAAGTAAAAGTTCTAGGAGTTTCTTTGTGTGCTCGAAACTACACTTTCCCACTGGGAAGCGATGATTAGCTCCTATATAAATCTCAATTATCCATACTTACATATTTGCAATTACAATTATATTTGACTTAAGATATTGGGAGTATACAGTTGAAGTCGGAAGTTTACATACACTTAGGTTGGAGTCATTTTAAAACTACTCCAAATGTCTTGTTAACAAACTATAGTTTTGGCAAGTCGGTTAGGACATCTACTTTGTGCATGACAAAAGTAATTTTTCCAACAATTGTTTACAGACAGATTATTTCACTGTATCACAAATCCAGTGGGTCAGAAGTTTACATACACTAAGTTGACTGTGCCTTTAAACAGCTTGGAAAATTCCAGAAAATTATGTCATGGCTTTAGAAGCTTCTGATAGGCTAATTGACATAATTTGAGTCAATTGGGGGTGTACCTGTGGATGTATTTCAAGGCCTATCTTCAAACTCAGTGCCTCTTTGCTTGATTTTCATGGGAAAATCAAAAGAAATCAGCCAAGACCTCAGAAAAAATAAATACAAATAAGAATAAAGCCAGACTACGGTTTGAAACTGCATATGGGGACAAAGATCGCACTTTTTGGAGAAATGTCCTCTGGTCTGATGAAACAAAAATATAACTGTTTGGCCAGAATGATCATCATTATGTTTGGAGGGAAAAGGGGAACGCTTGCAAGCTGAAGAACACCATCCCAACCGTGAAGCACGGGAGTGGCAGTATCATCTGGTGGGGGTGCTTTGCTGCAGGAGGGACTGGTGCATTTCACAAAATAGATGGCATCATGATGAAGGAAAATCACTTAGAATAGAAGCAACATCTCAGGACATCAGTCAGGAAGTTAAGTTAAAGTTAAATGGGTCTTCCAAATGGACAATGACCCCAAGCATACTTCCAAAATGGCTTAAGGACAACAAAGTCAAGGTATTGGAGTGGCCATTACAAAGCCCTGACCTCAATCCTATAAAAAATGTGTGGGCAGAACTGAAAAAGTGTGTGCGAGCATGGAGGCCTTACAAACCTGACTCAGTTACACCAGCTCTGTCAGGAGGAATGGGCCAAAATTTACCCAACTTATTGTGGGATGCTTGTGGCTACCCAAAACGTTTGACCCAAGTTAAACAATTTAAAGGCAATGCTACCAAATACTAATTAAGTGTATGTAAACTTCTGACCCACTGGGAATGTGATGAAAGAAATAAAAGCTGAAATAAATCATTCTCTCTAATAATATTCTGACATTTCACATTCTTAAAATAAAGTGGTGATCTTAACTGACCTAAGACAGGACATTTTTAATTTGATTAAATGTCAGGAATTGTGAAAAACTGAGCTTAAATGTATTTGGCTAAGGTGTATGTAAACATCCGACTTCAACTGTACGTAATAAACATTTTTTGGGAATGGTAACCGTACCACCTGGTATTTGGAAATGTATAAATTCACAGGAATGTGTTTGATTAAATATTTATTACATATTTATACACAGGATTTAAACCTATGACAATAAATAGTAGGTGTTGATTAAGGGTTTTGACAAATGTACTTCTAGGAGGGAGCACTTGGTAAATCTAGCATGGAGTTTTATGAATAGCATTCAATGAGTTGTTCCTCTTGTCCTTGTTGTTAAAGAGTACGTGTGCCCGGTATAAAGGAGTTGTTCCTCTTGTCCTTGTTGTTAAGGAGTACATGTGTCTGATATAAAGGAGCTGTTCCTCTCGTCCTTGTTAAGGAGTACATGTGCCTGATATAAAGGAGTTGTTCCCCTCGTCCTTGTTCAGGAGTACATGTGCCTGATATAAAGGAGTTTTTCCCCTCGTCCTTGTTGTTAAGGAGTACATGTGTCTGATATAAAGGAGTTGTTCCTCTTGTCCTTGTTGTTAAGGAGTACATGTACCTGATATAAAGGAGTTGTTCCTCTCGTTCTTGTTAAGGAATACATGTGTCTGATATAAAGGAGTTGTTCCTCTCGTCCTTGTTGTTAAGGAGTACATGTGTCTGATATAAAGGAGTTGTTCCCCTCGTCCTTGTGAAGGAGTACATGTGTCTGATATAAAGGAGTTGTTACTCTCGTCCTTGTTAAGGAGTACATGTGTCTGATATAAAGGAGTTGTTACTCTCGTCCTTGTTAAGGAGTACATGTACCTGATATAAAGGAGCTGTTCCTCTCATCCTTGTTGTTAAGGAGTACATGTGCCTGATATAAAGGAGTTGTTCCTCTCATCCTTGTTGTTAAGGAGTACATGTACCTGATATAAAGGAGTTGTTACTCTCGTCCTTGTTAAGGAGTACATGTGTCTGATATAAAGGAGTTGTTACTCTCGTCCTTGTTAAGGAGTACATGTGTCTGATATAAAGGAGTTGTTCCCCTCGTCCTTGTTGTTAAGGAGTACATGTGTCTGATATAAAGGAGTTGTTACTCTCGTCCTTGTTAAGGAGTACATGTGTCTGATATAAAGGAGTTGTTACTCTCGTCCTTGTTAAGGAGTACATGTGTCTGATATAAAGGAGTTGTTCCCCTCGTCCTTGTTAAGGAGTACATGTGTCTGATATAAAGGAGTTGTTACTCTCGTCCTTGTTAAGGAGTACATGTACCTGATATAAAGGACTTGTTCCTCTTGTCCTTTAAAAAAAAAAAATTTATAAAACATTTGAGAGAAATAAGCTTTTTGTGCATATGGAACATTTCTGGGATTTTTACAAACACTTTACATGTTGCGTTTATATTTTTGTACAATAGCATGGACTATTGGTTAGAGCATGGGTGTCAAACTCTGGCCCGTGGGCCAAATTTGGCCCGCGGGGTAATTATATTTGGCCCGCGAGACAATACCAAATTACTACTAGAGCTGGCCCGCCGGTATTATACAGCGCATTCACCACTAATACTACGAATCCCATAATGCTCTGCTGTTTTCGCGCGCCAATCAGGACAGGACCCAGAAACGCTCTCTCCTCTGTGACAGTAGTCATAGCAACATAGACGCTACAATTGTCAGCGAGCTAACCCTTCCCAAAAATGGCGAAAAGAAAGGCAGAAAACAGGAGCTTTCTGGACAAGTGGGAGGCAGAATATCTGTTTACATATGTAAAAGACAAACCTGTTTGTCTTGTTTGTGGAGTCAACGTGGCTGTAAGTAAGGAGTACAACATTAGACGACACTATGAAACGAAACACCATGACAAATACAAGGACCTGGACATGACTCAAAGGAGCCAGAAAGTAGAGGAGATGAAAAGAAGTTTGGTTTCACAACAGAATATGTTTAAAAAAGCCACATCACAAAGCGAGGCTGCTGTAAAGGCTAGTTATATAGTGGCAGCAGAGATCGCAAAATCAGCCCGGCCCTTTCATGAGGGAGAGTTCATGAAAAAGTGCATGATGAAGGTTTGTGACCTCGTATGCCCAGAGAAAAAGCAAGCATTTTCAAACGTGAGCCTGAGCAGGAACACAGTAGCTGATCGCACATGTGATCTTGCCACCAATCTGTATGACCAGCTGATGGAAAAGGGAAAAGATTTTGTTGCGTTCTCCCTCGCTGTGGATGAGAGCTGCGACGCATCTGATACTGCTCAGCTGTCAGTCTTCATCCGTGGAGTGGACTCAAATCTGTGTGTTACGGAGGAGCTATTAGGATTCAAATCAATGCATGGCACAACCACAGGAAAGGAAATCTTTGAGGAGGTTTCCAAATGTGTAACTGAAATAAAGCTGCCGTGGGATAAACTCGTTGGATTAACGACAGATGGTGCGCCAGCGATGTGCGGTAAAAAGAGTGGACTGGTGGGCATGGTTCGGGAGAAGATGCGGGAAGAGAACTGTGCAGGTGAGCTAACTGTTTACCACTGCATCATACATCAGGAAGCACTGTGTGCCAAAGCCCTAAAGATGGAACATGTTATGACCACAGTAACACAGGTAGTTAACTTTATAAGAGCCAAAGGTCTAAATCACCGCCAGTTTAAATCTTTTCTGGAGGAGTGTGGTTCGGAATACGCAGACGTGCCGTATCACACAGAGGTGAGATGGCTAAGCAGAGGAAAAGTACTGAACAGATGTTTCGAGCTGCGTGAGGAAATATGTCAATTCCTGGAAACCAAAGGGAAGGATACAGCAGAGCTCCGGGAGCAAAAGTTCCTGTGTGAGCTGGCCTTTCTCTGTGACATCTCGAGCCATCTCGATGCGCTGAACCTGCAGCTTCAGGGGCGGGGGCGCATCATCACAGACATGTACGCTGCAGTGAGGGCCTTCAAAACTAAACTGTGCCTGTGGGAGAATCAGATGCTGCAAGGAAACCCTTGCCATTTTCCCTGCTGCCAATCCATAAAAGCGCAGATCTCTACCGCCGTGTTCCCATGCGCACAGTTTGCTGAAAAACTCAGTGTTCTCGCCGCTGAGTTTAGCCGGCGATTTGCCGACTTCGATGCCCAGAAATGCAAGTTTGAACTGCTTAGTAATCCCTTCGCAGTTGATGTGGAAAATGCACCAACCAACATCCAAATGGAGCTGATTGAACTCCAGTGCAACGACACGCTGAAGTCAAAGTATGATGCTGTGGGCGCCGCACAGTTTCCACGGTTCATCCCTGACACAATGCCTCAGCTCCGCACCCAAGCTGCTCAGATGCTCTCCATGTTCGGCAGCACTTATCTATGCGAGCAACTTTTCTCCTCGATGAAGATGACCAAAACAACTCACAGGAGACGTCTGACTGATGAACATCTTCGCTCGATACTGAGGATTTCTTCAGCTCAGAGCTTGAGCCCAGACATTGATGAACTAGCATCCAAGAAGAGATGCCAGGTATCTGGCTTGGGCACATCAGATTAGACCAGTGTGCAATAATTAACGTTTTCTTTATGCACTTTTTCTTGCTACAAGGCATGGGCTTGAACGGTTGATTGATTTATTATCATTTTATTTGTAAAATTATTAGCCAGTGGAAAAAGTTTATTTTGGTATTTAAATCAGAAGGCTGCAAATAGAAAAGAGGCATACACTTTTTATTTACATTTTATTTATTTAATAAATGAATGCCATTGATGTGTTTTTTCATTTGAAATTCGATTTTGCATGTCTCCACTATTAAATTATATATTGTATGGTAATAAGCGATGCTTGTTCCATATTCAATGTTAAAGCAAAACTTGTTTGGGTCCATATTAAAAGGTTAATTTGTTCAATGTTGTCCCGTGACTTTGTTCAGGTTTTACATTTTGGCCCACTGGGTATTTCAGTTTGACACCCCTGGGTTAGAGCATTGGGCCAATAACCGTAACGTTGCTAGTTGGAATCCCAGAGACGACAAGGAGAAACATCTGTTGATGTGCCTTTAAGCAAGGCACTTAAGCTTAATTGCTCTAAGATCGTGGTTGATAATGGCAGACATTGGCCATGACCTCACTCTCATAGGATGTCTCAGGGAGAATTAGCATATGCAAAAAAACACATTGCCAATACACACTGTATGTGTGAAATAGGACAAATATAAGCTCCCAACAAATATACTGAACAAAAATGTTAATGTAAAGTGTTGGTTTCATGAGCTGAAATAAAAGATCCCCTAAATGTTCCATATACACAAAAATCGTATTTCTCAAAAGTAATTGCTCAAATTTCTTTACGTCCCCATTTGTGAGCATTTCTCCCTTGCGAAGATAATTCATCCATCAGGTGTGGCATATCAAGAAGCTGAATAAACAGCATTATCTTTACACAGGGTCACCTTGTTCTGGGGAGAATAAAAGGCCACTCTAAAATGTGAAGTTTTGTCACACAAGAACAATGCCACTGATGTCTCTAGTTTTGAGGGAGCGTGCAATTAGCATGCTGACTGCAGGAATGTCCACCAGAGCTGTTGCCAGAGAATTGAATGTGGATTTCTCGACCTTACGCTGCCTCCAACGTCATTTGGAGAATTTGGCAGTATGTCCAACCGGCCTTTCAACCGCAGACCACATGTAGCCATGCCAGCCCAGGACCTCCACACCCGGCTTCTTCACCTGCAGGATCATCTGAGGCCAGCCGGGCAGCTGATAAAACTGAGGGTCATTTCTGTCTGTAATAAAGCCCTTTTGTGGGGAAAAACATTCTGATTGGCTGGGCCTATGCCCTCCCAGGCCCACCCATGTGAAATCCATAGATTAGGGTCTAATGAATTTATTTCAATTGACTGATTTCTTTATAAGAACTACAACTCAGTAAAATAGTTTAAATTGTTGCATGCTGCTTTTATATTTGTGTTCAGTATAATTCTATAACAGAGTTATTCCTCTCATCCTTGTTGTTTAGGAGGACGTGTGCGTGCCAGGGGCTGGACCCAGAGGCTTGTGGCGCTTCCTTCTCCTTCGGCTGTTCCTGGAGCATGTACTACAACGGCTGCAAGTTTGCAAGGAGCAAAATCCCACGCAAATTCAAGCTAACTGGGGACGACCCGAAAGAGGTGAAGCATACAGAACATACTGTATTAATAAACATATTTATTTACTGTTACTCTAATTATGCATTGCCAGTCATCAAAACAAAGCTACACTGAAATAATGTGTTTTGCTTCTCTATCAGGAAGAAAGGCTGGAGCAAAATCTTCAGAATCTGGCAACCCTAATGGCCCCCACATACAAAACCCTGGCACCAGATGCCTATCAAAATCAGGTAAGGATTTCTGGGCAACGTCCATTTATAATACTGCCAGACATTTTACATGTATAGCATTAAATCAACATTAACAACTCAACACAAGCTTTAAAAAAAATCTTACCCATAATTCATTTAAAGGGGGCCACATCCCCAACAGGAGCATATAAATGAAATTATTCATTAGCTTGAACAGTGATTAGTTTCATTTAGTGAGACTGATTTTTATGCTCGTAACATAAACCCTAGTGGAATCCATGTCTTCTCTTTGCACTGAGGGTCGTGTTAAATTGGGCACGACGTAGCATAATGTGTTGCAACCACAGACGGAAATCTGTGTGTTCAGTGGATTGTACCTCCATTTTTCAAAACATTTTCAACTGAACACAAACCTAGTATTTCTGTGACATACTGGTACTTAACCCAATAACCCACATTCTCAACGCCAGATAGAACCACTTATCTACACTAGTACAGTGACTCGCCTGAGGAATGACGCCACCTGTCTGCAGACAGTGACTAACTCCCATATTGTTCATCCACAGGTGGAACATGAGCAAAGGGCGCCAGACTGCCGTCTGGGAAAGGGGGAGGGGCGACCGTTCTCCGGGGTCACCGCCTGTATGGACTTCTGCGCTCACGCTCACAGAGACCTCCACAACATGCAGGGGGGCAGCACTGTGGTAAGCCAACATCTAAATATGACAGAGCAAAATGTCAACACAGTATCAAGTGTTTTCATTTGCTAAAGAAAACAAACAAAAAAATACTGCAATAATCAGAAGATGCCTCTTCCCAGTGGATATTCAGATATAAATAAAATAACACTAGTCAAAACATTTGTAAAATGCAAACAGAGCCCTCAAGCTTGTCTCTTCCCACCCACCATCTATCCCAGGTGTGCACGCTAACCAAGGAGGACAACCGCCAGATCGGGAAGATTCCGGAGGACGAGCAGCTCCATGTGCTGCCCCTTTACAAGGCCTCACCAACGGATGAATTTGGCAGTGCAGAGGGCCAGCAGGAGAAGATCAAGACGGGCGCCATCCAGGTGCTCAATGCCTTCCGCCGCCAGATCCGCATGCTCTCCGAGCCTGCCAAGTCCTGCCGGCAGAAGAAGCTGGACGCCAAGCGGGCTGCCGCAAGCAAGAATGCCGGGGGACCGGACACGCCTTCGAAGGCAGAGAAAGCCCTACAGGCCAAGCTGAAATCTAGTAGCACTTATGAGAGCATAGCTCAGAGCACTCCTGGGACAGGTGGGTGGAGATGTACACAGTGTAGCAGGGTTCAGACACAAGACGCTAATGTAGGAGGACTATAGTGATATTTTAGAATAGAAGACACAGACGATACTGTTGTATAATGACTGGTTATATCGTACACAGTCAGTCTACAGTATTTCTTAGCATTTTATATGTTATGCTTAAGGCCCTGTGTTTTGTCACATGACTTGGATTTGAATCTTTAATTTCAAGCTTTTTCATCAAACTGTCCCATTTTATGTCAGATGGTGCACCACCATCCTCAGACAATTGCTTCATTTTTGGTGTAATTCTAATTTCTGGAAAATACTTAAAATAAAGATAAAAATCTAGGTCATGTGACATGATCACCCAAAACAGCGGGCCCTAGTTAAGCTGCCTGTTTCTAAAACGTGAAAACGTGTTTCCATCGCTCTCTTCTCCCAGGTCCAAATCCAGGCGCCATGGGAACGACCCCCCAGCCACCAGGTCAGCCACCAGGTCACCCCCTCGGCACCCACCTCCAGCAACTCCAGCACCAGAACGCCCTTCACGCCTTCCCTGGATCCCCCCATCCAGCCAGCCCCTACGCCGGCTTCCCCAACCACCCTTTTCAAAGCACTTCCAAGCCAGGTAGCATGTACCCCCAGCCACCAGCCTCAGCAAGCCCTTACCCCTCCCCTTTGCACATACCCACCTCTTACATGAATGGGTCGAATCCACCAAGCTCTTATCCCAGCCCCATGACTCCAGGTAGTCCCTACCCGGGTTACCAGTGTAACGGAGGTTCGCCCTTAGACAACTACCACCCTTACTACACCTCGAACCCAAAGCACCTGGACATGTACCGGCAACAGAGGCCAGGAGTGCTTTACCCCGACATGCAGCAGCAGTATGGTGCGCACCAACGCTATGGGGTCAACTACCCTCCGCAGTATGGTGAGCCCGGTTTACAGATCAATGGTTACAGCAACTGTAGCAGCATGAGGTCTGGCATCCACCCCATGAGCCCCTACGGTCCCCCCTCGTACGGTCCCAACGGTGCCCCCGATGCCCAATACCTGGATGCGCTCTCCAGGCCGCCCTCAGCCCACCACCCAGGGCTGGATTATGCAGCAGCAGTAAGCAAAGGCAATCAGTTTGGTGGGTACCCCAATCCCTACCTCTCCCAGAGCACCAAAATGTTCCCCCCGGGCGGCCCCCAGGACCCTTTCTGTATGCAAGTCAAGACCGAGATGGGTCTCCAAAGCCCGTGCATGACACCCACGCAACCAGGTTTCCCAGGGCTCCCCAACGAACACCTGCACGGGGGTTCCCCCATGATCAAGCAGGAGCCCAGGTCGGGTCCGCCAACGCCCACCACACCCAAGGAGAAGCCGGCCATGTGGTCCGACAACGAGCACAACTTCCTGGATCCGGAGATCGGTGGGGTGGCTGTGGCGCCCAGTCATGGCTCCATCCTCATCGAGTGTGCCAAGCGGGAGATGCATGCCACCACGCCACTAAAAAACCCCAAACGCAACCACCCCACTCGCATCTCCCTGGTGTTTTACCAGCACAAGAACATGAACGAGGCGAAGCACGGCCTGGCGCTGTGGGAGGCCAAGATGGCCGAGAAGCAACGGGAGAAGGATGAGGACGCCGAGAGGACCGGGGCCGAGGGCGCCACAGTGACGCCCAGCAAGAGCACTAAGAAGGGAGCGAAGAGGGAGCACCCAGAGCTGTCAGAGCAGCAAGGGGAGCCACCGTACAAGCGCTTCATCCAGACCCTCATGGAGAGGTCCATGTCGTGCACCACAAACACCTACGTCAACACGTCACCCTACGCTTTTACCAAGGTCACAGGGCCGTACAGCCGCTTCATCTAGACAAGAGATATTCATACTGTTCTGTAGGGTTCACTCACGAGGAATAACACTGAGAATTAAAACTCACGGTGCTACACTGACGGTGCTATCTTAAAACCTCAAGCTGAAGCACCACTAGCCTCAAAACACAGAGCATCCTCTCTCTCCTGACTGCAAGCAACAGTGTCAGAAGAACACACAGCGTGGGTGGAGAAGGAACTTGATCAGTTGGAAGTCGTACCATGTTATAGAGTACATCAGGTTTGTCACCTCTTGAAAGTTCGGACCTTACCGATTGGTTGGTTGACCCCCCTCTACTAAGGAAGTCTTGAAAGTTCGGACCTTACCGATTGGTTGGTTGACCCCCCTCTACTAAGGAAGTATTTATTGTCTGGTTACTTTTACAAGATACACACTGTTAACGTTTCTCGGGTGCTTTGCAGGTCCAGTACATCAGGACTTCTATATTTACTGGAAACAATGTTTCTTTTTGGTGGCTTTAATTTTCTAATTAAGCGTTTAAACATAGTTTTTTATATATATAATCTTGACATACTGTAAAAAAACACTGAACTTTGTGGACACACCACATTAACGGTGCTAAAAGTGGAGTGTGTCTTTATGATACCGTTTTGTTCAAACGTCTTCATGTTTGAACCAAATCAGTTTGAATAGATAAACGCGTTTCTCCAGATGATTTGTGTGAAAATGGATGAAACTGAAAATACTGTACAAAATCGACAAAATATCAGCAAAAAAAAAGCACTTTTGATATTGAAGGTGAAATATTTTGATAATACCTTCAGATCAGATCATTGGTGCAAAAACGTCTACAGTTACAACAAAGGAATTATTTTCAAGACATGAAATTGATAGATTTATCACAAAAACTTGATTTAAATTACTGTAGCCTACCTGTATAACAGTAAGAATATCATGCCAATCGAATTTGTACATTTTACTTCCTGGTGCTTTCAGTTTCACAATTGTTATCATGTCCTTTACATTGTACATGGAGCCATTCTAAAAGGGTGCATTTTTAGACGGTAATGTTTGAACAACAAAACATGTGATTCTGGCATATTCTCTCAAGGGTTATTTACTCTGTCAGAAACTGTTTCAGAGTTGTTGACCACAGGTTCACAGAAAAAACCTGAATTGTGCATATATTACGTGTTGTCATGCGACTGTTGTGTTTTGTGAACATGTTCCTTTACCTTTCTTTGGTGTAGGACATGAAACAGGGTTAGCTCAAATGTCAGTTTCACGGTTTCGAAGGCAGCTGGCTTGCTGTGGTTGATCTTTAAATAATTGTAATCTAGTTGTACGATAAAAGATTAGATTTGTACAGTAAATTAATTACTCTTTTTTTTAACGCTTTAGGATTTGAGTGTTGTAAAGAAAAAGTTATATTTCTTTGGGTTTGAACTGATTTTAATGACATATGGTGCTACTCAACCTGCTATGCGAACACATAATGTGAGACCCTAAGGGCGTTGAGAAGGCTAATGAATGATGTACAGTTAAAGTACCTACTTGCCATATACCTCAGAACTAGTTTGGCAATATTACAGGAGCATGACACAAAGGCATTTCTTTCTCCTTCCTTTGTTGTCACTTTCAAAAAAAAGTTAACTACAATAACAGACTTCAGGCCACCACCAAGGCTGAGTTCATTGCTTACTGCTTTCTTCATGCTCGATCTACTAGGAAGAATTACTTGAACTTTAAGCTTTGATATAATAGCAAAATCAGGGATATTTCAACTCATTTCTGTACATTCATCTAGTTTTCCTCTCATTCAGCGATTTGCCTCCATCTTGAATCCCAATGAATTACTTAAGAGTACCAGTCAGAAGTTTGGACACACCTACTCATTCAAGGGTTTTTCTTTATTTTTATTATGTTCTACATTGTAGAATAATAGTAAAGACATCAAAACTATTGAATAACACATATGGAATCGTGTAACAACCCAAAAAAGTGAAAAAAAACAAAATATATTTTATATAGCCACAATTTGCCTCGATGACAGCTTTGCACACTCTTGGCATTCTCTCAACCAGCTTCATGAAGTAGTCACCTTGGAATGCACTTCAATGAACAGGTGTGCCTTGTTAACAATTGTGGAATTTCAATATTATGATAAGAACAGCTCAAACAAGGAAAGGAAAATGACAGTCCATCATTACTTTAAAACATGAAGGTCAGTCAATCCGGAAAGTTTATTCAAGTGCAGTCGCAAAACCATCAAGCACTATGATGAAACTTGCTCTCATGAGGACCGCCACAGGAAAGGAAGACCCAGAGTTACCTCTGCCGCAGAGAATAATTTCATTAAGAGTTACCGGCCTCAGAAATTGCAGCCCAAAAAAATGCTTCACAGAGTTCAGGTAACAGACACATCTCAACATCAACTGTTCAGAAGAGACTACATGAATCAGGCCTTCATGGTCAAATTGCTGCAAAGAAACCACTACTAATGGACACTAATAATAATAATAATAATAATAATAATAAATAAGAGACTTGCTTGGCCCAAGAAACATGAGCAATGGACATTAGACCAGTGGAAATCTGTCCTTTGGTCTGATGAGTCCAAATTTGAGAGTTTGGATTCCAACCGCCATGTCTTTGTGAGACGAAGAGTAGGTGAATGGATGATCTCTGCATGTGTGGTTCCCACCATGAAGCATGGAGGAGGATGTGTGTGCCAACAATGGCTCAGCATATGTGGGAACTCCTTCAAGACTGTTGGAAAAGCATTCCAGGTGAAGTTGGTTGAGAGAATGCCAAGCGTGTACAAAGCTGTCATCAAGGAAAAGGGTGGATACATTGAAGAATCTAAAATATATATTTTGATTTGTTTTACACTTTTTTGGTTACTACATGATTCCATATGTGTTATTTCATAGTTTGTTGTCACTATTATTCTACAATGTAGAAAATAGTCAAAAATAAAAGAAAACCCCTTGAATGAGTAGGTGTGTCCAAACTTCTGACTGGTACTGTATACACACACCCTTAAAGTCACCGGCACATCTGAGCTAACAGGTAACAGTTGAGATGATAAAAAAGAAGAAACCTGCACACTGCTCTTGCTAGAATCACCGCTCTTAAGCTTTACGTATCGGCCTCAAGGCTTGTCAGAGCTTTCGTCAGAACCATCTGATGAAGGCCTTGAGGCTGATATGTATAAAGCTTAATAAAGAGCAGTGTGGGGGTTTCTTCCCCCCCCCCCCTCCCTCATAAATACACACACTTAAAAAACAGAAAACTAAACTTTATCAGCAAAGATATGGCATTGACGACCTGCGTTTTTCTTTTTTGTACTTATGCTTTAGCTAGTAGATTGGTGGTATACTTATGCTTTAGCTAGTAGATTGGTGGTATACTTTTGAAGTAAATTTGAACATACAATATGCACTGAATTGATTAAAGGGAAATGATGGCATTGACAAGGTAAAGAGCGATGCGGTCGCTTTTACTGTGAGGCAAGACCAGGGCAGTTATGATGCTAGATGACGCACATCTGTGTGCCTGTGTATAGTTTAATAGTGAAATGTATTTATAACCACTAAACAATTATATTACGATTATCTCTCTCCATTTGATTTGAATGATATATGATGAGTCAACGGTTATTTCTGAGTGACAACCCCCCCACTCTAACATTTATACTATCGTTTTCCCAAAGCACTTCCTTTCTTTTCAGAAAAAAAACAATGTAATAAAATATTACAAAACATTTTATTTAAGATAAGAAAATCAGTAGATTATTGTAAATGTGTTTAAAATAAATTATGCCACATTGTACATACCATGTGTTTGTATTACGAAAATACAATTGTTGATTTTTAATAACCTACTATTGTAATATGTTAAAAGGTGTAGGTTTCTTGTAATTTTGTCAAATGTACCCACGGCCCATGTTTTTATCAGCAATCTTCTTTCAAATCTATCGTTTAGTCTTTTCCAGGTTCACAGGACATTCAGTTAAGATAATGTTCCTGGGTTTTGTAGATTGCCGCACTCACTGTCAAAAAACAGCAATGTTTACAGCTCTAAGGTTCCTGTTAGCTAAAGTCACTTAATAGTTTTTTGTAAAGGATTGCAGTTTCTGTGAAAAAAAAGAATAGAACATTCTAATGTTGAATTTCAGTGTACAGGACCCAGCGACAGTAGCAGGTTGTGGTTGTGAAAAGGAGTGTCTGAGACATAGCGGGTGACGAGCATAGCCATACTTGAAAAGCTTCAGAGTGTTGGAGTGTGATTCAACATTACTTGAATGACTTTGAGCTTGACTAACGCACGAGAGTGCACAGCTCTTATGTTAAGCTAGCAGTTTAATATACACGTGTTGGTATTTCTGCTGTTCGAGACACTAAAGTTTTTAAAATGTTTTGTTATTTTCTGCCTCCGTCTTTTTTTGTTACTGCTTCCCTTGTTCCCCTTTAAGGTTGGTATGCTAAACATGGAATTAAGAATGTTATAATGCTGTAAGTATTGTAATGTACTGAATGCAGTTTATTTGAAAGCTGTTTATGATATCATTCCTGATATTGCTGAGATGTGGGTGTTTTTAATAAAATTTATATTTATTTAAAGCACGTTTTAAGTTTCACATCTAGTTGTCATTTGAATTTGAGTGGTTCAAATATTTATTTTGGTCTGCATGTTTGTGAGTGGAAATGTTGTTGATGTCAATCGAAGGCACCACCATGCGTCTCACACCTGGAGGCTTTTATTTATCAAAAGAAGGTGGATCGAACCATTGGATACCTTACAAAGAAAACTGTGCAAATGTACTTTTCGAATTGAGAAATTATGAATATCAAAGAATGTTTTCTTATTTCAATAGCATACAACCCATTACTGAAATGCACTTTGGCACTTTTAAATAAAATACAACAGGCCTGTCTGTCTGTACAAGAACATCAGTCTCAAACATAATGCAATAAAACATGATATAATCATTTACAAATTTAGATGGGAATAACCAAATCAGCTGAATACCAAAACATTTGCAGTAACAATAGAAACAAATACAGTACTTGAAGTGCTTCATTTGAACATTGGACAAAAGTTCTCCGCTTTTTACGTCGCAGGACTTCAGTCCAGAATCACTTGGAAAGGAAATGCCACTTGTCCACTGTAACAGACAATAGTGGAGATCAATGTGACATTAAAAAAGGGAACGTAATATAGACACATATAATATGAATATGTGTATTTCTTATTTCTTGTCAATTCAATCATGTGGCTAAAATGGGTCTCATTGTCAAGCAAGTCAGTCACTGGATACGTACCTTCTGGAGGTACAGGAAGTGCCTCGCCACCCGCAGGAGCCTAAGGAGGAAGCACAGGATATGATGTCACAAGACTATCAGATCCAAACGTGATACTAAGAATGCTCCTGACGACATTGCTTGAAAACACAAAGCTTAGTTGTAGTTACAGCACACACAGAGCTGAACTGATATTCTCACCGATTTGACCACATTGCAGGCGTCCTCCCCAGTGAATTTGAAAGGGCTCTCGCAGACAGAGACGTTTTTACTGTTGTTAAAGAAGAAACTTAGGTCATTATCAAGCAACACAGAAAAATCAAGAACATATAATGCAGGCTTATTGTAATTCCATAAGGGGGGCTGGAGGGCTATTAGCTGACCGACCACATGAGCAGTGTATTATGTATAACGTAGGATGAAACACACACACACACACACCCCCTAGTGGGCTAACACACCCTGCTGGGATAACACACACACACACACGCTCCTCACCAATCTATCTCGCCACCATTAGTCTGCTTCTGCACCAGTGCCCTCCAGTGCTCGTGAGTGGACTTAATGACCTCCATAGCAAAGTCCTAAAGAGGAGGAGGAATGGAGGGAGACAAAGGACAATAGAGAGAAACTAATCATTTGCTATCCCTGGGGAAGGGAATGCACCACCAGAGCCCCTCCTATTAAAGTAACTACCATGGCACTGGACTAGAACACTTTCAGGACAATAGCACGATACATACCAGCTATTATGCTTTAATATATAGTATGTGGCCCTAATGGAGAAACTCTATGTACCTTGTCTTTGAACTGTCCATTGAACGCAAACTGGTTTTCGGGCTTGCCGTCTGGCACCTTGTATTTTTTAAACCAGTCGACCGTGGCCTCCAAATGACCCGATCTGCTCTTACGGACATCCTCGATACCTGAGGAGAATACAAGTGAGCACACTGTGATTCTAAACATATGCTGGTCCCGTGTGGCTCAGTCGGTAGAGCATGGTGCTTGCAACGCCAGGATTGTGGGTTCGATTCCCGCGGGGGACCAGTATATGACAAATGTGACTCACTCTGGATAACAGCGACTGCTAAATTACAAAAATGTAAAATACTGAGATCAAACACACTAGGTTAATGGATACTGTGCTACAGATAATTTGTCTAAGGCTGGGTTTACACAGGCAGGCCAATTCTGATCATTTGGTATTTTGACCAGTCGGATCCAATCTTTAGACATCAGATCATGTTCAAATCTGATTGGTCAAAAGACCAGATTTTTTTTTTAGCACTAATTGGATTGAATTGGGCTGCCTGTGTAAACGGAGCCTAATATGTGTTCGACGTGTTTAAAATGTCTACTACAGCAGTGATGTTCTGAAGTACTGTAACAAGTTCCTAAGACTGACTGTTAAGGCTGGGGGCCTCTGGGTCGTCAGCGTTGATGGCTATCAGCTTCCAGTCCGTCTCTCCCTCGTCGATCATGGCCAGGACCCCCAGCACTTTCACCTGGATCACCTGACCTGGGGAACACACCTGCAGGACACAGGTAAGAAGACAGACAACAGGTAAAAGTACAATATACATGACATGTTATACATTAACATGTATTACATTATACGTTCCACAAGTTACTTTATATACATATTATAATCTGGGTGGTTTAAGCTCTGAATACTGATTGGCTGACAGCCGTGGTATATCAGACTGTATACCATGGGTATGACAAAACATTTATTTTTACTGCTCTTATTACGTTGGTGACCAGTTTATAATAGTAATAAGGCACCACTGGGGTTTGTTGTATATGGCCAATATATCACAGCTAAGGGCTGTGATATATATACTCTGCGTTGCGTCGTGCTTAAGGACCGCCCTTAGCCATGGTATATTGGCCATATACCACGGCTCCTCTGGCCTTATTGCTTAATTTGAATGTCTAGACACATATTGCTGGTAAATGAACTATTAACTGACTTAATTAACTTTCATACATACAAGTAATGTTATTATTCTTGGATATGACTTAGCCAAAGTCTAGACCGTCTTACCAGCGTGCCGATTTCGCAGACGTCTATGGGGTCGTTGTCACCGCAGCACTTGGTGTCCTTGTCTGTGTGGTTCGGGTCTTCCCATGTCTGTTTCAACACGAGAAGAGACAGCACTAACAACATTCTCCCTGTAAACACTGTTTGTATACCGTCATTTCGAACATCGTGAGATGAACTGTCAAATTTGTTGAGCCGACCACAGTGCATCATTCTCAGCCAGTGGGGAGAGCAGCAGACAATAATAATAAGTAATGGGAAAATCAATGATGTCCGCGGGGCAGGCTGCTTAATGCACTCGTATATGAAAACGCTCAGGGCCACACGCTGTGGATTTCACCAACAAGACCCATTTTATGAATTGTGAAGTGTTTTCCATGTATCCGCCTGTATTAGTCATTCACTTTGGCCAAATCAATACTGCCGGAGGATGAAAGAAGAAATGCATTACTGGCAGTCGAGTTTCCACTGAGACGTTCTAGTGTTTTCCGCTGAAGGACTAGCGAATAGGGTTAACAATGGGATAGATGTCCATTTAGAATCTCTCCAGTTGTTGATTTTGTTCAACTCTGGAAGAAAACAGAGGGATGGTGAAATACGTAACATGACAGAAGGATAATCAACTCCGTAACGCAACAGCAGGATGATCAACTCAGAGGTCTCACCTGTGGGAGCGCCCCGTAGTTCCAGATGTAACCTTTATGAGGAAACACGTTGGCCACGTATCGGAGTTTGCCCTTCTTCATATCCTGCTTGATTGGGTTCAGTGGTTCCTTGGTTGCAATCTAAAAGAAAGATGCATAATTAACACACGATGACAGTCTAAACTTGGGTCAGCAGTTTACCATCTTGAGACAGTGACATCAGAAGGGCGTCCATTTTAAAATCCTCATAAAATAAATAGTACCCACAAACCCAGTTAGCACTTTCATTCTCCTCTACTATTCCATCAGCTACCACTGCTGGAGACTGTAAGATGACCTTTCCATCAACTTTCAAAGTTCACACAGCTCCAGCTCTCTCTCACTCTGCCTGAAGTGCTTAAATATCATTAACAAGTTGCCTGGTGCAAGGACATCATTATAAATTAAGGGAAGATGATATTTATAGGACCTTTCTTTTTAAGACAGATGCATTATTAATCTATTGTCTGGCTGTTTCTAGTCAGAGACCAGTCTGCTAGCACGTCAGAAAGCTCTCAACGATGTTTGGATCAGTCAATGAGGGACAACAAACCTCGACGGACAAAAGTCGACCGCCTTTCGGTGGTTGTCTCAGATTCTCATGTAATATGGACACACCATAGTATTAGATTAATACTTAAAGAAACATTGACAGGCTCCCGAAACAATACTTGCCTCCATTTTGGCATTGGACCATCGAGGCACCTCCACAACCATGTTATACAGAACCTGTAAAACAAAATATGAACTATATCAAAGATAATATAATCAGGGCGTTCAGCATTCATTAAAGAGATTCAATTGTTTTGCTTTGTTTGTAGTAGAGATGTCAGCATGAGCAAATACCTCATTGTCATTCTTCTTCAGTTTTTTAGATGGCACATCATTTTCCTTCAGTAAGACACAAATGACATTAATAATAAAGACATATTTGGTAGACCTACACAATATCTGACATCACGTACGAGGTTCCAGACACTAATAGTAGACTGCCTCACAGGAAAAATACCCAGCAAGTGAGGTGCTACAAAATGGCTAGACATTTGCAGGTCACCTTACTATTGACAAACCCGCTGAGAAGTATGCGTAACCTTTACATATTCAATAAACATATTTCTTTGTCAGATAAAATCATGCTTTTTCAAAGATTTTCTGTCTAAACCAGGGGTGTCAATCTCATTCCAAGGACGGCCGAGTGTCCGCGGGTTTTTGTTTTTTCCTTTCAGTTAAGACCTAGACAACCAGGTGAGGGGAGTTCCTTACTAAATCAGTGACCTTAATTCATCAATCAAGTACAAGGGTGGAGCAAAAACCCGCTGACACTCAGCCCTCCTTGGAATGAGTTTGACACGTGTTCTTAGCACTTGAAAGCACCAAAAATCAATGACAATGTATGTGGTTTCTGGTTGAAAATGCCTGCCTAAAAGGTTCCATACTCACACCCATTATAATTTCCACATGCAAAAAGGAAATATGGAAACATTGACTCGTTCCTTGCATCACATAGACCGGTTTCATAAAAGCTACAACAACCAAGTAAGAACAGCGCCAGATTGAACAAAATGTGTAGCACCATCGAGAGCATACCTGATCTCCATCGGCGATAAGTGGAATATCATGAAAGGGAGAGATGTATTTCCCGTCAGAGGTTTCTAGAAGAAAACACATGCAAAGTAAATTGACTGACGTACTGTAATCATTCTCAAACCTTTCTGGAACTGTTGGTATACCGCAAGTGCTTGATGCAACATCTATAGTGTTCCTAGGTGCCAGTGGCAGTCGGTGCCGTTTAAGATGGGGAGGATTTTTATTTATCAGTTAATAACAAATTCTTATTTACAATGATGGCCTACCCCGGCCAAACCCTAACGACGCTGGGCCAATTGTGCACCGCTCTATGGGACTACCTATCAGGGCCGGATGTGATACAGCCTGGAATCGAACCAGGGTATGTAGTGACGCCTCTTGCACTGAGATGCAGTGGCACTCGGGAGAGCCTGACATTTTTTAAGGATGATTTTTTAAATTTTATTAACATGGCCTTTTCTATTAGAGCATATTGGATAACATCGATAAGTTAGGCTATACATGACTCACACTTTCCCTGTGATGAGGCTGCTACAACCTAGCCAATGAATAAAAGTTTACAACGTATATCATTTTCAGTAATCAAGGTGACAGACAGTGACACATTCAATCCCACCTTGCCTGCATCTAGCTGATCTAGGGAATAATCATTAGTCCAACAGTCACAAATGTGTTATTTTTATCCACGTTCCGTTTGCTTCCATTTAAGAAATTATTCAACAGAATCGGCGTAATGAATACACCCGATCACACAGAAACAGTTCACTTTCACAGCACCCACATAAAAGCAGCATGATCCCATTGATGTTATATATATATATATATATATATATATAAAAAATTCCTTCTTGTAACTATCTCCTCCTCTCATCTTTTCCCTTCGCTTATGGACTTCAGTGCACAACAAATCAGCTGTCTGTGACCAGGCAAAAAAAATATTTCCAAGCTAAACCTTCATATCATGACCACTACAACCGCTACACACAGCCTACATCCTTGTCATGTCACGTTCAACATAGCGGCTAGAACTAACGTGTTAGTAAACCTGCTAGCTACAATCATGCAGTACAGTGTACAGTCAGAAAGCAGTTTAGCAGTTACACTGGAGGATGTACCCAGAGGAGGATGTGAACTAGCTGTCCTCCGGCTACACCATGGCGCTATCCTACAGAGTGCTGCTGAGGCTACTGTAGACCTTTATTGCAGAACTGTGTTTAAAAAGTAAATTATTTGGTGACATGTGAACATATTTAGCATTATTATCTAGAAATGGATAACTTTAATGTTTCACTATTTTTATTGAAATTCACTGAGGACGGTCCTCCCGAGGAGCTTCCACTGGTAGGTACAGAAAATGTAAGGCCCCTACACAGAAAAATGTAGCAATGCAATAGTGTTCCACTTTAACACTTCAAAAAGGTTAACTACACCCCTTTTCAACCACATTTTCATTATAATACCAGTGTCAACGTGTGAAAACTGAGTATTTCTACATTTTGTAGAAAAAAAATAAATATAAAGTTAGTTCTACCTGATGACATGATCAAAAGTTCATATTTGCAGTGATGTGAGGAACAATAAAATATCCTCTATTGGAAAATCACTGTTTTACTTTTAAATCCTACCCTGTGATGTCACAGAGAAGCATTGTTTTTGGGACCTTTCTTCTTATCTTAAAGCACAGGTCATAGTAACACACTGTTTCACATGTAGAAACTAGTTTGGTGATGGAGATGTTGAACATGGCAGAGTTGCCCTTTAAGTAACATTTTAAACCGACAGGTGTGACCACTCGCTCGCTCTCTGTAAATGAGTGTATTTCTTATCAGGAGGAGTTCACACTAAAGACAACATGCCCTACCCCCTCAATGGTTATAACTGTCAGACGGGTGACACTGACCTATATGGACCGAGGTCCACAAAGCAAATTTAAAACGGAATAACCCATCAATGTCTTCTGCAATGAAAACATTCAATGGGGTCCTGTCTTTAAACCTGACATTGTTAATGTCACACTGGAGCACATTTTAACAACCCATATATACACCATAGAAAGAAAATAGTATTTCAAATTTGACTTAATTATATATCAGTCCTGTACTTGTAATGTGACAGCCTACCAGCTAGACCGTATAAAAAGCGAAAACGGATGACTTTGTGGCGACTTGTAACAAGTCTCCAAAGACAGAACACGTGACAAAGGTAAAGGGAACAGCAACATTGCAGCCACCAAAAACGTGTCCTTTCAAAATTCAAGAGCTCTGTAAATGGAAAGTGTTACAGCTAATATAGTATTTAAATGTAGCGTTAATCCAACAACATGTTAGACCTATTATTGTGGATGTTTTTCAGTCAGAACACGGCTCACAACTTGAAATGTGTTGAATGCAACCATGCCACGCGGCCATAATTGTAAATTACCAAACCAGCTGTGAAATATGTATCCTTAGCTAATACCGTACTATTTACCCTAACTAACGGCCACGTTTTGGTCGTCGGTGAAGGAATGAGCTACCATGTCTTGCATGGTGGTAGGCTAATAACTTACTAAAATATATCCTGTAGTCAGAGGAGTTCGGTCGTCCTCGCTCTTCGGTTTGATAATGCATCGTTTTTATCAGATATGAGGTGATTGCTTGTGTAACAAGCTCGCTTTTAAAGGCAGTATGCGAACCAAGAAATGCCGAAGTGTACCATAGCGAAGAGCGCAGAAGCAAACGCATGATAGTGGCTTCTTTTCATTTAGTTCCTGCTTCCCGTTGAGTATTTCCCCACGTCGATGCTGCGTTGCTCCTGAATGTGTTCCTACCTTATCGTTTACCGCCCCCTATCTTCAGCCAAGGTCATTCCTCAAGGGAAGGATAACATGGAAGACGGAGACCTTTGCCAAAAGAAAATGGCTGACATCCATTAACGGGAGAATGTAGACTTGTCTTGTGTTACTGACTGTGTTGGTCGACGTGGCTCTATCTGTTGATGTGTTGAATCACATTTTTGTTTGTAATAGCGAATACAGTGCAGCCAAGACAACCCCTGTTTAACATTACATACATGGGCACTAATTGGGCCCAAATACTCAAGCAATCACTTTCTCATCCTCAAGTGATATGTGCAGCTATTGACAAACAATTGATGATTGGTGGTATTACCTTATTTTTCTTTGATTACAAAGATCTCTTCAAAAAAAATAATAGGACTATTTATGACACACTACATGACCTTTGGGAGGTGCTGAACTCTGACCTTGGGGGGGTGGGGGGGGGGGGGGGGGGGGGGGGGGGGCTTCTTGAGGTCGATGTCAGAGTAGATGGCGAGCTCACTATAAGTTGTTCCTGTGTAGCATGAAAACGTTATGCAGGTTGGCCCTGTTCACCACCATCTTGGAAAAGGTCATAGACTGATATTAATAAAAAATAAATATGGGCTAGAAAAAAAATAAAGTACAATAAAAAATACAATTACAGACATGGGGTCTTCATTACGCCAATTAAATGGGTGGTTCGAGCCCTGAATGCTGATTCGCTGAAAGCCACAATAGGAATATGGCACTCAGGGGTTTGTGCTATATGGCCAATATACGGCTAAGAGCTGTATCCAGGCACTCTGCATTACGTTGTGCGTAACAACAGCCCTTAGCTGTGGTGTATAGGCCATATACCACACCCCCTCGTGCCTTTGCTTAAATAACACATTCATACCATTTCATTCCACAATGGTAGTTTCTTAGGCTATATTGTAGGCTAATGTCCAGTTGTCCTTTAAAGCTGTGACACTGACAACTCAAGACCTTCAAATCCCCAGCAGCCAATCTTCTAGCTGTCTAATCTGCCCACTAGTTTCTGAACCTCCTTCAAGCGACGGGGTCCTCCTTATGGCCACCATAGTAACGGCCCCTTCTGGCTTTGTAGCGCCCTAACTTTTGTGTTTCTCATCTCTAGCACATGCTGAATGGTGTAATGGTTCTGGAAGCTAGTAATTAAGCTGGCGAAGCCACAGAGACCAAAGTCCTTATCTGCTGTTTTTGTGCCCAGCGAGCGTTCTTCGATAAACAAACACCCACACCAGCCATTTCATCGTTTCTCCCTCCCCTCAGTCTTCTTTTATTGTCATATTGCCTCGCAGGTTGTTCAAACAAAAGATGCACACATCAGTGCTATAAACACCAGCGTGCGGTGGGCTAAGCTGCACCCGTCCTTGGTTTGAAATCTCAAAGTGTATCCATGTTCATAAATAGACTATTGATGTAAACAAACACAATCACACACATACATACACAGATATGGACATTTTTTTGCAGCTTTTAAAGCTTATTTCCTGCAGTTCTACACATTATGTCAGGAGGTACAGAGAACATTTTGCAGTATTAAAGTAAATTTTCTTTAATTTTAGATTAAAGCTGTAACCTAACAAGATGTGATAAAAGTCAAGGGTTCTGAATACTTTCCGAAGGCACTGTATGTGTGAAGTGCAGAGATGAGGTAGTCATTCAAAAAATCACACTATTATTGCACACAGTCCATGCAACTTATGTGACTTGTTTAGCACATTTTTACTCCTGAACATATTTAGGCTTGCCATAACCAAGGGGATGAATAGTTATTGACTCAAGACATTTCAGCTTTTAATTTGTAATTCATTTGTAAAAATTTCTACAAACACAATTCCACTTTTACATTATGGGGTATTGTGGGTAGGCCTGTGATAAAAACATCTACATTAATCCATTTTAAATTCAGGCACAAACAAAATTTTGAAAAAATCAAGGCGTGTGAATACTTTCTGAAGGCGCTGTGCTTTAATCACGACAAACATATAAGAATTGATTGACTTTGACCCGTATGTTGGCCTTCAGTAATCTATTGGAGGGAGTCACTTGAGACATAGAAGCGTTAAAGAGATAATTGGAACGCAGACCGTGGGGGATAGAAGGACGCCGGATTGGCGCACATTCAACAAATGTGATTTAACAAAGTGGATATTTGTCCAATGACTCATGATTGATGTATTTTAACAGGCCCACAATGTAGCTGTATACCACAAACGTCTAGCAACCCAAAGGTTGTGTGTTTGAACCTCATCATGGACAACTTTAACATTTGAGCTAATTAGCAACTTACTACTTACTATTTTTTAGCTACTTTGCAACGACTTAGCATGTTAGTTAACCCTTCCCATAACCCTGACCCTTTTAGCTAACCCTCAACCTTAACTCCTAATCCCTAGAGCTAGCTATTGTTAGGGCTAGCCACATAGCTAACGTTAGCCACAACAAATTAGAATATATAACATATACTTAAAAAAATAAAAATATTGAATCTTTACCTTTAACGAGGCAAGTCAGTTAAGAACACATTCTTATTTACAATGACCGCCTAACCCAACAGCACTGGGTCAATTGTGTGCAGCCATATGGGACTCCTAATCACGTCCGGTAGTGATATAGCCTGGAATCAAACCAGGGTCTGTAGTGACACCTCTAGCACTGAGATGCAGTGCCCTAGACCACTGTGCCACTCGGGAGGCCATAAGTTTTGCAAATTCATAACATATTGTACGGTTTGCAAATTTGCAACATATTGTGCAAATTACAATTAAGCAATAAGGCACAAGGAGGTGTGGTATACGGCCAATATACTACGGCTAAGGGCTGTTCTTAGGCATGACGCAAACCTCTGAGGTGCCTTATTGCTATTATAAACGGGTTACCATGGTAATTAGAGCAGTAAAAATAAATGTTTTGTCATACCCGTGGTATACGATCTGATATACCACGGCTGTCAGCCAATCAGCTTTCAGTGCTCGAACCACCCAGTTTATAATTCGTAACATACCATACGAAACGTAACATATCAGACTAAATGGAGTATCTCGGATTTATGTACAGAATAGTACAAAATACTCTGAGACCATGTTGAACATTTAGAAGTAGTCCCTTTTCAGGTTTAGAAGAAGTGACTGCTAAATGCTAACTACTGCTCACATAAGCTGGTAGCATAGCTAGCATAGAGAAATCGGTGGTGGTAATGCAGTTCATTGGTGACGATGACATGAACATGTATTGGGGTTGACATCCATACAAGTATTATACACTGATTTATACCTCAATATAGTGTGAAATACACATGTAAACAATAGCCTAAATGTAGGCAAATTTTGCTGGGGGGCAATGAGGAGATGTGGGATCTTTCCCCCACACGTTTCCATGGCATTTCCATTGTTCTGGTCGAGTTCCATTGACCTCTTTACCGCATTTATTGTGTGTTTTATCTTGAGTTTGTGTGTTTGTTTGTATAGGGAGATGTGACTCACTTCTTGACAATCCCTTTCTCTCATGTGTGAAGTCATTGTAGCCAGTCTATCTTTGAGCAGCATAGCAGCCCCATGCCAAGCCGGAACCTCAGTCCACACCCACGGTTACCTAACTTCCACAAGCTCCCCCAGGGCATGTGAACTTCAGCAGACTGAACAGGCTTGGCACACAAGGGGAAAGTATTATTCTGGAATAAAAAAATGTCATTCAACCTGATGTGTAATATTTACTATGTGTATTTGAATACTCTGAGTCGACGTTACAGTGCATTTTGTAACTTTAGTGTATGTCACTGTGTTGACCTTGATTAAAAAAATAAGTCAAGTGATTAAATATCATGCATGTGCCTTTGTTTTTTTCAGTTTTGTAAAAGCTGCATATATTATTTTTTGGGGGGGACACATGTATGAGAGGAAAATGTAATTCAGAGGTACAGTCTCTACTCTGTTACTAAATTGTCAAGAAGATGGAGTTGGAGTTGAGTATCATTGGAGTCGACGAGATGTTTGACAGGGAGCAACACAGTCTAATGGAGGACTAACAGGTGTCCTACAACACACTACACAGTGAGCTGGAAACACAATATGAGCCTTTATTGCCCTGTGCTTCAGTGGGGAGGGAAATGATGCCTCCATTCATTGTCCTCTCACCATGGAATTCACTACCTGTCTAGAAACCATTGTAGTAGCTTATTGTTGTATGGCCAATATACCTGTTGAACCAGATCTGTCTGAAGAATGAAAGATAATGCATTGTTGCGTTGTTGGGTTTTGAGTTTGCAAGAATGGCACTTCACTGTACTTGTGCATGTGACATTGAAACTTGAAACGAATGTATGGCAGTTTTATGAGCAGGGTGAGAACCGTGTGTATTATGGTGTTACTGTGATCAAATAATTTATAGGTTCAATAAAATGTGTTTTTCAGATTGGCCCATTCATTTACTGGACATACTGTATAGAGTACATGAAGTTTAAACTACACTATTATGCCCCTCTCTCTTTCTCTCAAGTGCAGTCAGTGCTTCATGACTGATCGCTTTCAATGTTTGCTGTAGCTTGTCTTAACTACATAAGCTAACGTATTGGCTAGCCCAGCCGATTAGGAATGGTCAACACAGGTCAAATGCTGTACGCAGATGAGTATACACACTTTAAAACCCTCCTCACTGTGCACTTTGACCTGGTGCTCTGTGCTCTCGTTTTAATCCCCTATTTACTTTTCTGTCGTTCAGAAGAGATTTGACCTATAAAGGTAAGCAAGTAACTTTTTCCAACCACCTTTTCATCATTGTTAATATACAGTATGATTAGGACCAGGGTTTTTTTCCCTGACCAAGTGACCTAACCAGGAAAACTCTGGGCCCTAGTTATAGCTTGTAGCCCTCCTGGACCCAGTTTAAGCGTTATCGTCAACATTTCTCTATTATGAAGAATATGCTGTATGTTTGTAAACATGTGGATTCCGTGCATTCTGTTTTTATCCTTCAATATTCATCTGCCTAAAGTTCAGCATCTGCTGCAATGAATCACTTAATTGACATTTGAACAGACTTTTTTTCCCACAGCGACCCACTTGTTGAATTCATGCATCTAATTTTACAGTTGGTGGGAAATAATGATCTCATGAACATGGATGTGGGATTCCTTGAGCTCTCAGAAATAAAGGTTATCTATTGGTTATATATTTGATGTATTTTTGTTGTGTGTATTCTGAATAGTAAACACCTTTAGATATAGACCTCCAGGTTCTCCAAATGGGATAAAACAATAACCATCATTTACATTACAAATAAAATGTAGAAATGCTGGCTAGTTGTCTTGACGCATACTGTAACCAATGTAAAACCTAGAGTTTTCCATGCTTTGTTTTGCTTTGCATGTTGTCCCTTGAGACCCTTCTCTTTAGTAAAACCAAAATAGTACATTTGTTAGTGCAGTGGTCATAGTCCCTCTCTCCTCCACTGCTCCCTTCTTATCCCACTATCTCCCTCTAGAGATGCAGATGTTCCCAGGGACGTTGCATTGCACAGCAGTGGAGGGTGCAGGGCCATGAAGTACAGCAGTGGAGGGGGCATGACCACAGCTCTCCTGTGATAGGTATGGCAGGCAGGAGCCTGGGGGGGAGGGGCCATAGAGCTCTCCTGTGTCAGGTATGGCAGGCAGGAGCCTGGGAGGGGGAGGGGCCACAGAGCTCTCCTGTGACAGGTATGGCAGGGCAGGTGCCTGGGAGAGGGAGGGGCCACAGAGCTCTCCTGTGACAGGTATGGCAGGGCAGGTGCCTGGGAGAGGGAGGGGCCACAGTACCTGTGTGGCGTTGGCAGTAGTGCACTACAGTACACCTGTTGCACTTCTCAGGCTCTCTCTTCCTCCGTCCCTCTCTCCCTCTCTCTTTCTCCCTGGCTGGACAGAGAGCACGGGGGGAGAAGAAGAGGGCTTCTTGGTCAAAATGGATCCCAACAAGGAGGCCAACAACGGCAGTGAGAAAGAGAAGGAAAAAGAGAAAGTGGTCAAGAGGAGAACCAGGCCTAACTTCCTGCGCTACATGCACTTGGAGAGGAGGAAGACGGACACCATCGTGGTGGCCAACGATGACACCGCCGCCGACATTAAAGGTGACATCAACCTTGGGACCCTGGTGCGGAGGAGTCAGTCGGACAAAACGGAGTACAGTGCCAAACTTAAAGGTAATTGGATCCCCTGAGGTCATAACTATGGAAACTAGGTTAGCTATAGCTCAGGTTTTAACATCTCATAGCTTCCTGTTGACTTGGACGATAGTAAGTTCTCCTCCTAAGTGCTTTGTAAAAGAAAAGGTGACACTTTCTTGGATATTCCATCTGTAGATGGATACTCAACAAACTACCAATAGACTATCAGTGAGACGTCAACAGCATGTCTGTTGACTTTCAACAGGGAAGCATTTATAGACGTTCAGCAAATCAACCGTAGCGCCATAGATTCCAGAGGAACACGTGTGACTCGAGGGTGAAAGCCAGATAGACGAAGGGCACTGTAGCTATGGATGCTTCTGCCGAGCATCTGTTGTGTTGTTATGTGACTGAGGGAGCACCAAGCTATTCCCGCAGGGATGAGGTCACATATGCAAACCGTGCTACAACCGAGCCACAGTAGCCTTACAGCATTCAGGAGTGGCTATGCTGTAGCTACAGGCCCAGTATTAAACCAGATAAGTAAACCTAGTATGAGTGAACGACAACAGGGCTTCTATCACTGACTGAAGCATTTAATTATTAAACCAGTGTGTTGTCCCTATGATTTTAAAGGGGAAGTGTGAACATCCAGATATATAGACACGTGTCAACACCAGTGTTACTACTGTGCTACTACAGCCTGAACAATGTCAAGGTGGCTGTCACGACATGGTCAGACTTGACGTTCTCTGAAGTCAAATTCTTATACATTTATCATAAGATTGTTTTTATTTTAACACAATCTGGGCTCAAAATTGAACTAAAGTATCGTTACTGGTCGTCATAATGGCTGACATAGCTAGATACACTCCTGACCTGCAAACCAATATTTCATTTCAGAATTGGTTCAAATTAGGTTAAGGTCAGGGTTAAGGTCATGGTTCTTTTTTCGTTTGTCATTTTGTCATTTTGCAGGTAAGCAGTGTCCTTTTAGCCTCTCTCACTTTTCCCAGACAGTCAGTGTGTCTCATCAGCAAAAACTCACCTCACCTGTCCTTCCTCTACTACATTACATCAGGTGTTGTCACGCACTTGGAATGTAGACCTTCAGGCGCAGGTTGACGTTTATTGGGATGAATCTTGTCCTGGAGGCAGGGCTGCAAAATTGACTATATATTGTAAAAATTCTTGACATTTAAAAAAAAATATTATAAGGTTAGGGTTAATCTAAACGTTAGCAATGTGGTTAGGGGTAGGTTTAAAATACGATTTTACAACTTTGTGGCTGTGCCAGCTAATGATTACCCTGCAGAGCTGCCTCCAGTACATGAGTCATCCTAATAAATGCCAACCAGCCAAGTAGTCACTGGCTTCCTTACAGAAAATAAGAGGTTAACTATGTAGAGATTCTTGTGCCACTAGTTCTGTAGGTTTCCTCAACAAGGGAACAATGGTCACCCACATTCCTGCTAATGTCAATTAGGGGCATTAGTTTACTCAATTAAACAATACAGTCAATTTCCCATCTAACCATCTAAAGAGCCATTGAAACTCTTTTGTATTATAATGACGTGCTGAATAGGACACACTTAACCTCTCAGCTTCTCAACCTCTCACCTGAAACACCGACACATCCTATTCACTCTATAGTGGACTACTGTTGACCTGAAACACCGACACATCCTATTCACTCTATAGTGGACTACTGTTGACCTGAAACACTGACACATCCTATTCACTCTATAGTGGACAACTGTTGACCTGAAACACCGACACATCCTATTCACTCTATAGTGGACAACTGTTGACCTGAAACACCGACACATCCTATTCACTCTATATTGGACTACTGTTGACCTGAAACACTGACACATCCTATTCACTCTATAGTGGACTACTGTTGACCTGAAACACTGACACATCCTATTCACTCTATAGTGGACTACTGTTGACCAGCCCCCGTAGGGATCCAGCCCCCGTAGGGATCCAGCCCCCGTAGGGATCCAGCTCCCTTAGGGATCCAGCCCCCGTAGGGATCCAGCCCCCGTAGGGATCCAGCTCCCGTAGGGATCCAGCTCCCGTAGGGATCCAGCCCCCGTAGGGATCCAGCCCCCGTAGGGATCCAGCCCCCGTAGGGATCCAGCCCCCGTAGGGATCCAGCGCCCGTAGGGATCTGGTCAAAAGTAGTGAATAGCGTGGGATGTAGGACACTCCTTGTCCTGTCAGCACATCCACTGTTTACCTGAAACACAGGCACTCGTTGCCTATCACCACTTTCTGTTTTCTTGACTTGTGCCCAAGGACAAGCGTCACAACTCAGTTCTCAAACAGCTGATTGTTTTCAGTAAACTGATCGTCACCGCCACCGCCCACTTTAAAGGGTTTCTCCATCACGCTAAACAAGCTGCCTTGAGTATAAGTGTACAGGTACATTGCAAATATTGACATAATGGTGGTGTCACATGGGGAAGTGTGCGAGTTGTTCCTGAACACTGAGTTCTCCTCTATCATTCTGTCTGCTGTGAAACAGGTTGATCAAGCCTGGCCTCAAGGTCCATAGCAACCAGAAGTTATGGTCAGTCACAAAGCGTTACCACCCTGATATGATATTGCACACTGGCTGGTGTCATACAGTAATTCACCTCCTCAGTTTATAGTGAGTTATTGAAAGCTGTGAACAGTCATCCACTACTAAGTATCTAAATATTCATAAGACAAACTGGTCAATTGGTATGCATGACACGTGTGTGTGTGTCTTTGTGTGTGTATGTGTGTGTTGTGTGTTTGTGCGTGTGTGTTGTGTTGTGTGTGCGTGCGTACGTCCATGTGTGTGTGTGTGTGTGTGTGTGTGAATTGGCCTCAACAAGGGCCTTTTGTGTCTTGTTATTGCATCAGATAGTGTGTCCGTACTACGGGGTACAAAGAGCCCCTATCAACCTAGCTACTGTCCTCAGGCCCAGCTCTCACCTGTGGGCCATTAGGAGAGATGACTGGAGCCAAGCACAACTCAGTGAGGTATCCTATACAAACCGCAGCTAAACCCAAAGCCAGTGGTTTAATAACTGCTTCAGCTGTTAGCATTGGCCCTTTTGCCCTTCCTATGATGCTCCACCTCTATTCCCCTAATGGACTTGAACTCAGTCCTTTCTTCAACGACATTCTCAATCCTATTGTATTCTGCAGGGGGGTGACCGGGGGCATCTAACGTGTCATTTTTCCTCGTGGCGATACGTGATCCGTCAGGGTCCCTGTGTTCCAAAGCCTTCCGTACGTTAGATCGTTTTCAATAGCCAAGCCTGGTGAAAAGGCTGGCGTGTCCTCTTTCATGGGAACTCCTGCGCCTGCAACCACACCAGCATAATACAGTAGCATAATGGTGGCTAATGGGACGACATAGACTATTACATTATGGCTCTATCAAACACTGATCCATGATATGACTATATTGTGATAGAAGTGCTGAATTTAACAACATGCTGGTCCTCTTTTGTGGACCTGTTTTATTTCAATAAATCAGGTCTTACCCAGGCAGGGAGCTAGGCTAGGAGGTCTCAGGTCTTACCCAGGCAGGGAGCTAGGCTAGAAGGTCTCAGGTCTTACCCAGGCAGGGAGCTAGGCTAGAAGGTCTCAGGTCTTACCCAGGCAGGGAGCTAGGCTAGAAGGTCTCAGGTCTTACCCAGGCAGGGCGCTAGGCTAGAAGGTCTCAGGTCTTACCCAGGCAGGGAGCTAGGCTAGAAGGTCTCAGGTCTTACCCAGGCAGGGAGCTAGGCTAGAAGGTCTCAGGTCTTACCCAGGCAGGGCGCTAGGCTAGAAGGTCTCAGGTCTTACCCAGGCAGGAAGCTAGGCTAGAAGGTCTCAGGTCTTACCCAGGCAGGGAGCTAGGCTAGAAGGTCTCAGGTCTTACCCAGGAAGGGAGCTAGGCTAGAAGGTCTCAGGTCTTACCCAGGCAGGGAGCTAGGCTAGAAGGTCCCAGGTCTTACCCAGGCAGGGAGCTAGGCTAGAAGGTCTCAGGTCTTACCCAGGCAGGGAGCTAGGCTAGAAGGTCTCAGGTCTTACCCAGGCAGGGAGCTAGGCTAGAAGGTCTCAGGTCTTACCCAGGCAGGGAGCTAGGCTAAAAGGTCTCAGGTCTTACCCAGGCAGGGAGCTAGGCTAGAAGGTACTCAGCCGTGCCACTAAATCTGAACTTTCTTTTCACATGCAGCAGAGTCTCTTGAATAGCCATTATACTGTATTTTATATGTCATGTTGTAATGTGACATACGTCTTATTCACATTTATTTAAATTTTAACACTTTATTTTAATTAATTAACATGCTTCTCTTTTACGTGATGTCAAATCATTTTAATTGCTACAACAATTTTTATTTTACATTATTGAACCTTTATTTAATTAGGCAAGTCATTTAAGAACAAATTCTTATTTACAATGACAGCCTAGGAACAGTGGGTTAACTGCCTTATTCAGTGGCAGAAAAACATATTTTTACCCTGTCAGCTCGGGGATTCGATCTAGCAGCCTTTCGGTTACTGGCCCAACACTCTAACCACTAGGCTACCTGCCTCCCCAAAATATAGTAATTGACCACCATTCTTTTAGGGAGAATTATAAAGTATTATATTTTTTAGGATGGGCCATTGAAACCTGATAGCCAGGAGGGGTGAAGGTGTCGATTTAGCTTTTTGCAGCTTTAGAGGGCTTGACATGGCATTTGTCTTTTCTCCTGCCCTTCCAAGGACATGACACCATCATATCCTCATTCCACCTCTCTGTGAAAAATGGTCAAATAGCTCTCCAATGTCAAAGCTTTTGAATGTTCCGTTTTAGTACTGCCTGTATACAAGTGAATGCCAGGGTTGTGTTGACATGAATGCACTGGTAGGAGTGTGAGACTGAGAAGTGGGGAAGAGGTGGGAGGGGTGTGTTGTGAGGGTGCTGGGTGTGTAATGTGTACGCATATGCATGTATGAGTGTGGTGTGGTGTGTGGGTGTTTGTGCGTCAGATTTTTGTTGACTGTCTTGATGTGTGCTGGGGGTGGAGTTGGTTTGTGTAGCGGGATGGAGTGTGTGTGTGTGTGCGCGCGTGTGTGTGTCAGGTGCATCCCCCCCAGCTGGAGCAGATGGAATGCCTGCACACGCCGTGGCATTACATCAGCGAGGCAATTAGTTCAGTAACCTGACACAGCTCTCTCTTCTTCCTTCCACTCTGTCTCTTTCTCTGTCGCTCTCTCTCTGTCGCTCTCTCTCTGTCACTCTCTCTCTCTCTCTATCTCTCCATCTCTCTTCTCTCTCTCTCTCTTTCCACACACTCTCTCTTTTCCTCTCTCTCTCCCCTCTTTTTCTCTTCCCTCTCTCTCTCTCTCTCTCTTCCTCCCTCTCAATCTCTCGCCCTCCCTCTCTATCTCTCTTTCTCTCCCTCCCTCTCTCTCTCTCTCCCAGAGAGGGGGAAGTGGTGTGTTGAGGTCGATTAGGCAGCAGACCCGGAAAGGAAACAACTCCCTTCCCTGAACACACGCTTCACTCCTCTTCACACACACACACACACACACACACACACACACACACACACACTCTCTCTCTCTCTCTCTCTCTCTCTCTCTCTCTCTCTCTCTCTCTCTCTCTCCTCACCCGCCATGCAAAGCACTGCCAGCTAGGGACTGATTAGGGGGAGCAGGGCGATAAAAAAAGAGAGAAAAGAGAAGGAATGAAAAAAGAGGAGAGGAACCCGACAGGCATGCTAATGGGGGCTGGTCGGTGTTCAGTCAAAACAATTAGATCAGCGTGAAACACTGGCAGAGGGTTGGGAGGGTAGGGAGGGTTGGGAGGGTAGGGAGGGTAGGGAGGGTAGGGAGGGTTGGGAGGGTAGGGAGGGTAGGGAGGGTTGGGAGGGTTGGGAGGGTAGGGAGGGTAGGGAGGGTTGGGAGGGTAGGGAGGGTAGGGAGGGTTGGGAGGGTTGGGAGGGTAGGGAGGGTTGGGAGGGTTGGGAGGGTTGGGAGGGTAGGGAGGGTAGGGAGGGTTGGGAGGGTAGGGAGGGTTGGGAGGGTTGGGAGGGTAGGGAGGGTTGGGAGGGTAGGGAGGGTTGGGAGGGTAGGGAGGGTAGGGAGGGTTGGGAGGGTAGGGAGGGTAGGGAGGGTTTGGAGGGTAGGGAGGGTAGGGAGGGTTGGGAGGGTAGGGAGGGTACGGAGGGTAGGGAGGGTTGGGAGGGTAGGGAGTGTAGGGAGGGTAGGGAGGGTAGGGAGGGTTGGGAGGGTAGGGAGGGTAGGGAGGGTAGGGAGGGTTGGGAGGGTAGGGAGGGTAGGGAGGGTAGGGAGGGTTGGGAGGGTAGGGAGGGTAGGGAGGGTAGGGAGGGTTGGGAGGGTAGGGAGGGTTGGGAGGGTAGGGAGGGTAGGGAGGGTTGAAGTCAGGCGACGGTGTTGGGAGAGATGGATGTTTTCTCATGCATTGCATACCATGCCCATGTATGTAAATACAACTTCATGCAGAGGGCTCTTGTACATGTGTGCTCTCTCTTTACTGTAGATCTTTTGATACGGCCCCTTTTTAAACAGATCTCACATTTTAATTGATGTAAATTGATATGATGTGTGGTTAACACGTTTATTGTGTCAATGATCATGTCATATCTCAACACGTTATTGTGTTATGTCATATTTTGTACATTATCTGCTCAGACAGAGACTATCCAATGGGCACACATTGGTTGAATCAACGTTGTTTCCACGTCATTTCATTGAAATTACATTGAAGCAACATAGACTAGACATTCAATTGATTTCTGTGCCCAGTGGGTATATTCTGCATAGAAGAAAACCTTGCCATCCAACACACATCCTAAACTTATCCCTGTGCCTGTCTTAAGAGAAAATGGCGCCCCTGTCCCCCCTGTCGTCGATCCTGGCCTCCCCGGCCCTCGACCCCGCGGAGGTCCGCCTGAGGAAGATGAGCCGCAGGTCAAAGGTCATCCAGGAGCTGGTGCAGACGGAGAGGGACTTCCTCACCGACCTGGAGCTCTGCATCAGAGAGGTGGTCAAGCCCCTCAGAGACAGACAGGTAACGAGGAAGCAGACAGAGTACTCAGTGGGTGATATCATCTGCTTACAGAGATACAGAGGGGTGGTTACCTTGTGTTACCTTGCTTGGTAGTGAATGTTGTATTGTTCGTTATTCAGGCAGAGTTGGTTTATGGAGTGATTTTCAAAAGACAATGCATGGTGTTTGAACTGCACACAGCCCACTTCTGACACCAGTGTAGCGAATATCAGGCGTGTGCTCGACCCAAGACAGCCACTGCTCTATAGGGATATCTACACTTGGAGGAGATCATGCCAGGCTAACATAGGCTATAGGGTTGTTCCAGAACGTTGAAGTATTTGGATGACTGGCTATGTGTCTTAAAGGTCTCTCTCTGTGTGTGTCTCCAGGTGGTGGACGTGGATCGTCTGTTTACTAACATGGAGACAGTGTGTGAGGTGTCGGCCGCGCTGCTCCACCGGCTGCAGGAGGCCACAGCTGAGCCAGACCCTGAGGCACTAGTCATAGGTAGGTGACCTCTGACCTCTGTTTAACCTCAGTCACCTGAGTCGTGTGTTCATCAGGGAAACTTAGTGAATAAAATGGATTGAAACAGGGAGGGGACTACCTGGACTTACCTGGTCCAGTAAGAAAGGCAAATTCTCGTTTTCAAAACTTAAAAAAAACTTTTTCCATTGAGTGACCTAATGAACATGACCCTTGTTTTGACCATACTGCCATTATAATATGCCACATTTCTAAATAAGCCACTCAGGTTGAGTGATTTAATACGGGTTAATTCAAATGGATCACGTTTTGTTTTCCCACCGTAGGGGAAGTGTTCATTCAGGCCAAAGCAGCGCTGGAAGACGTCTATAAAATCTACTGCTATCACCACGACGATGCAAACTCTTTACTCAAGTCCTATGAGAAAGAGGAAGGAATCAAGCAACATTTCATCACCTGTGTGTTATCACTGAAGTGAGTCGCTGCTTGATACTTCCCCCTCATTCATCAACTAAGCATTTCCTCCCAAAGAGGCATTTATACTGTTGGCCATAACTACTTTTATTAAACCAATGACTTTGCGTCTCGTTGCAGGCGGATATACGACCAAGAGTAAGTACACCAGATTTGTATCATCGTTCCTGTAAGAATATGTTTGAATAATTGACACTATAATATGAAAATGTACCTCCTACCCATATTGATTTTCAGTGGTTTAAATGAGTATTAAGTATAACAATGTTATTACATGTATAATGTAATTGACAGACTAATCATGTGTAACTAACTGTATCATCCTGTGTTATTGTCAGTGTAATGTTATTACATGTATAATGTAATTGACAGACTAATCATGTGTAACTAACTGTATCATCCTGTGTTATTGTCAGTGTAATCGTAATAATAATATATGCCATTTAGTAGACGCTTTTATCCAAAGCCACTTAGTCATTGGATGCATACATTTAATGCATGGGTGGCCCCGAGAATCGAACTCACAATCCTGACGTTACAAGTGCCATGCTCTAACATGTTAACTGTTATAGCATGTGTTATTAACTGTGTAATAATGTGTAACCCAAACAAATCTGCTGGGATTTTTTCCCATTTTCCGCGGCAATTTCTGTTGAAAATCGGCAGAATTTTGCGTAAAGCTTTTTTTGCCTCTCTAGTGTCGTCACATTATTATTAACATCAAGCTGTGTGGTTGTCTTCAGGGGGAAACCCAACCTGCTGGATATGGGTTCTCTGCTCATCAAGCCGGTCCAGCGGGTCATGAAGTACCCTCTGCTGCTCGGGGAGCTGTGGCAGGCCACGCCCAGCGACCACCCTGACAACAGGCCCCTCCAGGAGGCTCTGACCGCCGCCAAGATCATCAACGTCAACATCAACGAGTTCAAGAGGAGAAAGGACATCGGTACAGCTCTAAATATGCGATAGTCTGAGATGGAGAAATGTGTGATGAAATGTGTGGTGAAACTGAGATAAATCCTTGTTACATTGAACATTTTATAGAACACAGAACATTGTAGTTAAGATTGGAAGCAGTTAAAGTATTATACTGCATGGCAGTTATTACCATGCTATGCATCCCATTACTAAATGTCAGGACCCCTACAGTGCTTCAACCATAGAGATCCTATTAAGTTATTTTTAACGTTAGTATTCTAATTCCTAATTGTACAGTGTGTCTCCCCAAACTTGGTCTTGTCCTTTACATATGATTCTCTGTCATACTGTAGTGATGAAGTACAAGAGGACCGAGGAGGATGGGGGGACACTCATGGGTAAACTGAACAAGTTCAGCATCCACTCTATCAGGAAGAAGTCTGACAGGCTCACAGGATACCTCAAGATCCTCACAGGTGTGGAGCCACAGGTAAATAACTAGCTGCTACACCTCTCCCACTCTACACTAACTTCTACAATATGAATGTGAGTAAATACACTTCATGTGTTAATGACATAAACACAATTTGGGGACATTTGTGTAAAACCTATTTTTGTCTTGAGGTTATCAATAGAACAAGCTGCCTTCGTTAAAAAGTAAATACTAGTCTAAGGAGCTGGAAAGGTCAATATTATCTGAACCACTGAGTAACCTCCTTCCCTCTCTCTCTGTCTCTGTCTCTGTCTCTCTCTCTCTCTCCCTCCCTCTTCTCTAGGTGAGAGATGAGGTGTTCGACAAGGAGGAGAAGCTGTTCAGGAGTCTGGAGAAAGCAGTGAGACAACTAGTCAAGAACGTCCATTGTTACCTGATACACATACAGGTAATCATGTACCAGCCATTGATGGATGTATGGCTTGATGGATGGATGGCTTGATGGATGGATGGATGGATGGATGGATGGATGGATGGATGGATGGATGGATGGATGGATTGATTGATTGATTGATTGATGGATTGATAAATTGATGGATGGATAGATGGAAAGATGGATTTATGGATTGATGGATTGATAAATTGATGGATGGATAGATGGATTGATGGATTGATTGATGGATGGATTGATGGATTGATGGATTGATGGATTGATGGATTGATGGATGGATTGATGGATTGATGGATTGATGGATTGATAAATTGATGGATGGATAGATGGATTGATGGATTGATTGATGGATGGATTGATGGATTGATGGATTGATGGATTGATGGATTGATGGATGGATTGATGGATTGATGGATTGATGGATTGATGGATGGATTGATAAATTGATAGATGGATAGATGGATTGATGGATGGATTGATGGATGGATGGATTGAACATGTCCTAATATTTAGAACAAATAAGGTGGTGTAGACAATCTCAATGTTCCAGTGAATAATATTGACATACCGGAGTAATACCCATGGAAAGCAATATTGACTGTGTCTTTTACATGTTGTGTAGGAGATGGTAGGTGTCGCGGTCCAGAATGCTGCAGACCTGGAGGACATCATGAAGGATCCAGACAAAATAGACACAAACAGTACTCAGCACATGAAGAACGGCAACAACCCATACAAGCACTTTGTAAGTTTGACTCTACATTTGGATACCCTATTCTCACAGTAAATACAAACTATTTCCTGTCGAGGAGCTGTGTGTTCTTTTTTGACAACTTAACTATTTGTTCCTTTCTTCCGTCTTCCATCTCTCTCAGGCTCTTCTCCTCTCTTCTCTCTCCTGCTTGTCAGCCTGTCTATCCTTTCTTCCGTCTTCCATCTCTCTCAGGCTCTTCTCCTCTCTTCTCTCTCCTGCTTGTCAGCCTGTCTATCCTTTCTTCCGTGGACGCTGTTCACTTGTGGGGCCTGCTTGCCCTAGCTGTGCCCTCCTGCGTTTACACGGCTCCCTCTCTCTCTCTCCACTCCTCCGTCAGAGTGAGTGAGTGATCTGTCAGTCAACCTTTCGGCTTCCACTCCCGCCTGGTGAAACATTTAATCTCTCTCTCTACCCCTCTGAAACTGCACTCTCCTCACACTCCTCTGTCTCTCTCTCCCGCTTAATGTCTCCCCCCATCTCTCTCTTCTGCCGCCTGCCCTCCTTTCTGTGGGGATAGCTCTGTTGCTCATTCTGAGATAACGAGCCTTTTGAATAGAGTTCTTTGTGTTACTTGGTGCTCTCAGTGAAGGATGAGGAGCCACTCGAGGGCCCACAGAGACTTTAATGAGCGCTAATAGCTAACAGCGCTAATAGCTCAGTACAGCTCATACAGCAACTAGCCTCTGAAACTGCAACGCACCTGCCCTCTGGGTGGAGAATAAGGGTGCTCTTTTGTATCAACGAGTTTCATTAAGATGCCTTTTGTTACTATTCGAAATAGGCACATCATTATTCGAATTGTGCAAGGCAAGATGTTTTCAGAGGAGATTATACAAACTAAAGTGCAGATGGCAGAACTATTCGCGACAGACCAATTTGTAGGCCATTTCGTGCCTCATTTGATTGATTCCCACAGCCACAATCATATATAATGAGACAAGGGCCTCTATTTTGTAATCTATGCTAAATAAATGCCCTACAGTATTTCAATTCCCTGTATGTTTGTGTGATCTCACACTAAAAACGCAGGTTGATGTTTATTGTCATGAATCTTGCCCTGGAGGCAGACCTGAACGATGTCCGCTAGGTTGGTCGGCTGCAAAGTCAAAATTGGCTATAATGTAAAAATGTATGAAAAAAATAAATAGCTTTTTGGTCTTCAAGGTTAGGGTTAAGCATTAGGGTTTGCAGTGTAGTTAAGGTTAGGTTTCAAATCAGATTTTATGACTTTGTGGTTGTGTCAGCTAGTGACCCCTCTGCAGAGCTGTCTCCAGGGCAAGATTCATGTAATGTATGGAAAAACACTCATTCTCCATCATTGCTTCCCTATATGATCCCTTCAGAAAGAGAGGATGGCACATCTGGTCCTGGCACCCCTCTCCTCTCTCCAAGGCATGTTCGCTGCCCCGCAGAAACTCATCCAGAAACGCTACGACAAACTATTGGACTACTGCAGCCGCCTGGAGCGCTCTCCCTCCTCCTCCACGTCTTCTGCCTCTTCTTCTTCCTCCTCTCCATCACCTGTATCCGAGGACCAGGTGAGTTCAACAAGGGATTCCGTTTGCAGCAATCATGTTACCTAGCAACAATTTCCGTTAACCTATTAGTATGAACATACCTAAATGTTATATTGAAGCTCATTTTGTAAGGATTATAGCATTTGTAGGGATTATAGGGATTATATAATTTTAGCGACAATATTAATAATTTTGCTATTGAAAGTTTAGTTTATTGGTCTTTCAGCATTATAACAGTTCTCATTAAAAACGGAATTATTTTATCTGTTAACATAAAAAAAATCATAAATGTTAAATAAATATGCCAATTTCAGAATGCTATAAAGGTCTTTGCTAAAATGTTTAAATCTGTTTGTTTCTACAGGGCCAGGTTGCTGCGCGGCGGGACTACGCAGCCCTCAATGCTCAGCTGGTGGAGGAGCTGCAGAGATTCAACATGGCCGCCCATACTATTTTGTCCAACTGTGTCCTCTGCCTGGTGACCCTGCTGAAAGGTCTGATGGACACGGCCTGCCACCACGCACCCTCCATACAGCAACTACCGGTGAGGACGGGAAGGGGGAGTAAGGGAGATTGAGGGATGGAGTGGAGTTTTGTGTGGTGAAATAGAGGGGCGACTTTTATTAAACAGTAATATATTTTGCAGTATGAAAGGGAAAGGATTTGTGGTGTGTTGTGAGTTGATGCAAAATACCACACATTGAAGTATGATAAAGTGTATGATTAAATGTTTGATTTGTCCAGGCTCCTTTGTCCAACATCAGTGAAGTCCAAAGCAGCATCATGGAAGAGCTCAACAACCTGACTGTCGTCAAGGACAACGCACAGACTCTAATAGAACGCAAAGTCAGCTTCGAGAAAACAAAGAAAATTTTAGCTGTAAGTTTGGGAAGAAAACATGGTTGAAAGCTGGAAGGACTTGCCTCAATGTCTCCCCCATTATTACTACAGTATGTGATAAGCTAAGGTAATTAAAGGCTAGCCTGGTCCCAGATGTGTTTGTGCTGTATAGCTGTTTTCATGCCAATGACATTAGTAGTTGGTAAGACAGCACAAACACATCTTGGAGCATCCTCACTGAGCCAGCTATCTGCGGTAATGCCAGAAGGCTCTAGGTAAAAGCAGCATTACCCCACAGCCTCACCACCTATTCCAGGATTGGCTCCCTTATTTGTTTAATTGAACCAATTAAAAGTCAATTAAAGAACAATGTTGGAGAAGTTATCGGAGCCACCAGACTCTGCCGAGCTCTCTGGGTTGGGATTAAATAGAGCGCTTGGCAACCCCAGCGCTACTCCAGTTATTACTCCCCCAAGACAAACTGTGTGTTTGTGTGTATGTGTGTGTGCGTACGCTTACATGTGCTTGTATCTGAACAGCGCAAGACTCCTTTGGATCGGTTTCGAACCACCTTCCCCTCCTGAGACCCATCACCACCCACCCCCCAACAACCCAATGGGGCTCGTTAGCGATCATTCCCCCACTCCCCCATTGGGACACTGATGACTCGGCTCATATCACCCTAACTCCCTGCTCCCCCTCCACAGGTCCCAGAGATCCAGCGTCAGACAGAGGGCAACAGGGCCAGGCTGCTGGACGAGTATCCAGCTGACAGGCTGTTCCAGCTGAAGAGGAACTGTAACGGGTGTCAGGAGCAGGATGTCAGCCTGCTGGAGGGGGAGCTGGTGGGCCTGCTGGAGGACACAGATCCCCTGGGGAGCCGGGGCCGCTGGCTGGTTGACACGGGCAGTAAGTTCATTATTATAGGTTGGATTATGTGATGTGACGCTGTTGGATCATCCTGTCTCATGTTGCTACAGTGGCTTAGTTATTGGATGTGTGCCATTCTTGTTAGGGCCGGACGATACCAGTATGGTGATACTCGTTACTATTGTGGCAAGGAAACAAAACAGAAAGCGGATTGAACTTCTTTAGAAATCAGCTCTAATGTTGGAAACAAACATTATGTTGTCATCCAGTCACATTTATTTATTTGACATACAGCGGGTTTTTAAAAGGACCAAATAGTTTGAGGCGCGAAGTGTTTTCATTTATGACATGGAACAAATATATTACAGATATTGTCGCAGCCCTAATGTTTGTTCTGCATGAGAAAATTGTAATTGCACTTTTATCTAAACTAGCAGTGATAGACCGCCCAAATAGAGGATGTTTCATTCACTACTACAACCGTTAAGGTCGATGTAATGTAGACATAATGCTCTCAGTTTATGTCCGTTGTACAGGTGTCTTTTGCATTATGGGTACTGTAGTACATCATCCTACAGGTCTACATGACCTAACTCTAGACAAACATCCCCCCTCACTACTGTGGAACTAAACTCCTAGCTCTTCTGTCCTGTGGCGTGTTTTGTAGATAGATACACATCTCACTTCCTGATTACTAACCTACCACAGCTGACAAGTCAGCCAGCCTGCTGGGGAAATTCCCAGAGGCCTCTGACTGTGATGTCACGGTGATACTTGGAACAAACTAACCTCACCGACTCTCTCTGTCTCTCTCACTCTCTAGAGAGTTGCTGCCTCACAACAAGGCCAACTCAAAGAGTTTGTTACCATGTATTTTCCGCACCGCGCGTCATCTAGCACTGAGTGCCTGCCAGTTGTTTGCGGCGAGCCGCCTTTCGCTGTAAGCAGAGTTACTTAGAGTACAAAGCCTCTCCCTGGGGGCATTGAGAAACACAGGCTGAGGAGGAGAAAGGAGCAGCCTGCCGCGCTTCTCTGTACTCCAGAATAACAAGGCTCAAATCAGCCAAGTTTTTGCAAGGAGTTGTAGAAAGGTTTGTGTGTGTGTGTGTGTGTGTGTGTGTGTGTGTGTGTGTGTGTGTGTGTGTGTGTTTCTCGGTACCGACTGCATTCTGAAACTACTTCACAGATTTGTTTCATCCACTGGGACTACTAGTCTTCATAAGAAGCTGTTTATTATATGGTCGATATTAATGCTACCAATGCAGTAAACAAAACTACTATTTCCCATTGCAACAATACGCCCGGTTTAAGGAAACCTTCGTATTATAGGCAGTTTATAGACCGCGCTTCATCCTTCATTCGTTGACAGTGACACCGATCTCCCTGTGACTTACCCACAGTACACCCAGTCTCACAAAGAACCCTATTCACACGCAACCCAACCACCTGTGCATCTGTTGAGCCTCCCTGCACCTAGCTCTCTCACAGACTTATTTTTCCCCTTATCTTTAACTCTGCATTGTTGACCCGTAAGTAAGCATTTCACTGTTGGTCTACACCTGTTGTCTACGAAGCATGTGATAAATAACATTTGATTTGAATAGCAGCCTATAGTCTTTTCTTTCAAATACTTTATGTGAAAACCCTGCCCATCTGGCACTCCAGGCAGGCTCAAGCCCAGATTCATCATGGCACCTGGAAGATTTCAAGTACTACTTGAACCCAGAAATGTCTGACAGACACAAATATCCCTCTGTTCTCCTTCTCTCCCAGGTACCCAGGGTTACGTGTACTCATCCTTCCTGAAGCAGTACAACCCCAACAGGGATCAGGGTCGACCGGGTCAGGGTACGGGTACGGGGATCACAGAGCCCCAGCAGCCCATCGTGGTGCTGGACGAGGACTTTGACAACCTCAGCCTGTTTGTGTCGGGCAGCGGGAGGAACAACAGCATACGGAGCCGGAGCAGCATACCTAACTTCAGCCTCTACAACACCTCCAGTACCTCGCTTGACAGATGCTCCACCCCGTCCAGCCTACAGGGCGACACAGAGCCAGACATCCACCAGGATGTGGACACAGAGCCAGACAACCAGCAGGTGGGGTAACACTAGGTTAAAGAAGGGTCGTTCTGAACCCTTATGGACCCTACTCTTTATACAGCCTCTGGTCAAAGGTGGTGCACTATGTAGCATTATATATATTTATACAACGGGTGGTTCTAATGCTGATTGGTTAAATCCGCATTCCAGCCAGTGTCTAATTCACAAGTTACCACAGGCTAAATCTATGACGTTAAAATACCTATTTACTCTGTTCCATCTGACTGCGCAATCCACTGTGTCATCAGCCCAGCCAGGCAATTTATAAACTTCTATAATATGTGTCTACGTGACAGGTGCATTATGAAATGAGAGGACCGATCCTGGTTCAGTTGTCAGGGCTCAGGGTAAACAGAGGGCTTAGGTGTGCCTTTCAGTAGGCTTTACATAGTTGACATAACAATCTCAATAGAAAGAATAGAATGAACTCCATTCGCTGAACAACACCTCAAAATTGTTTATTTGATATACAGGCCACATTGTAATTGACAAACAATAAAGATTACATTGAAAGCAAAGCACAGGAAATACATAGATCACAAGCTATTATAACAATCTACAAAAAGGAATTAACCAAGCAAGCAATGTATCTTTACTAGCTTATAGAGATGCCTGTAAAGGCCTCGTCAGAGCCGTGGTATGACAGCCGTGGTATAACAGAGTCGTGGTATGAAATATGAGGGTGGTTATTGCACGGAGCAGTAAAAAAGTTAAGTGTGCTGGTTTATAGTGCAGATGATTTGAAAACCCACTCTGTTAGGCCTGTTGGAAGCCTTGGGGCGGTGTGTGTTTGTGCCTGTTAGGTCTGGCTCTGATAGGTTTAGGGTCACACTTCCATCTCGCATAGAGATTATATGAAGTGAATAACATTTATACGACACCAGCGCAGTCACTCAACATTAGTCCCTTTAGCAGCCGCTGGGCAGGCTCTGTTCTTACTATGTCTTGGTTTGCTGCGACCTGGGAGGACGCTTTTGACCTCCATCAGAATATGAGGCGGTTAATATAGATTGTAAATGGATATTGGTGATGGTGGGTTTGGGTTGGGGACTACAGTGGTGATGGGGCTCTGTATCTTCTTTTGATGGACTAACAGTGACACCGACTGGTGAATTAAGGAAATACCACACTGAATTCAGTAGACTGTACAGCAAATTTTGCCAATGGAATATGCTGTGCTGTCGCAATTAACTAATACCTTGACACATTTTGGATTTAAAAGTTTCATCAGATTGAATTGTAAATTAATTTAGTAAATAACTGTATGTTGGGGCACTTGACCAATTCGTTTGGGGTCAGATTCTGAGGAACGTGAACCAAACATTTTCTCCACAACACCACACAGGCTGGTGGCACCTTAATTGGGGAGAACCGGCTCATTCTAATGACTGGAGCGGAATTAGTGGAATGGTATCAAATAGATCAAACACATGGTTTCCATGGTTTCCAGGCGTTTGATTCCATTCCATTTGCTCTGTTCCAGACGTTATTATGAGCCGTTCTACCCTCATCAGCCTTTCCGTGTACTGTATTCATGGTACAATAACTGCTCTATGGTGAATGTTCTGTCTGTTTCTCCAGTTTTATGCGGTGTACGGGTTCCAAGCACGCTGCGACCAGGAGCTGACCATGCAGGAGAACCAGCATGTGAGGATCCTCAAGTTCAGCGACCTGGGAGGCAACAAGGACTGGTGGTTGGCCGAGGCCAACGGACAGAAGGGCTACGTCCCAGCCAACTACCTCGGCAAAATGTCATACGCATAAAGGAATAGATTGGGATTAAGAAGGCCCAGTCCCAAATGGACTCCTAGCCTCTACAGGCAGGTTTCCCAGACACAGATTAAGCCTAGTCTTGGACTAAAATGCAATTTTAATAGAGACTCCTGAGGACTAGGCCAAATCTCTGTTCAGGAAACTGGCCCTATGGCCTTGTGGAGATTTGAGAGCATTTGATAGTTGTACCGTAGCAACATGGTGGAAATTCCGGCTAGCATATCAGGTTTATTACCATATCCTCTCAAATTTCCACAGGCATAGGGTCGATTTGGGATAGGATTTTACTGTAATCTGTCTGTCTATAAAAAAAAATGTATTGACCAGACAATGTAATTATCAAAAGATCATGACTGTTAAGATAATTGCATATATGCGTTTTGCACGAAGAATGGAGCTATCAGTGTGCTGAGCACTTAGTATTGCCACCTGCAGTGTTGATGAATTTATATTGTGAATGTGTGTCGTCCCAATGAAAATAATGATTTATTCTAATATCTAATATATGTCAAGCAAATGTATTTTGAAAGAGATCATGTATTTTAGAGTTATACAATTCCTCCATGTAATGTGTATATTTTAGATCACTCATCAGTGATGAATAAAGAGTCTTTATCAGTGGTGCCTGATCCTGTTCAATTAACGGCTTGTTCATTTGATGATCAGCAAGCGCTGATGATCTCATGTCCTTTTCAGACTTCAGATTTATCCTCACAAAAAAAAAGACAATTCTACTATGTCATAAAAAATAATACATTTTATTACATTTTGCCCCCCCCAAAAACAAACATGTTATTTCAATTTTCTGTGATGTGGCTGAGTTTGGACAGAACGAAGAGGCACATTATAGCCACTAACAGTCTCTCCAGCAGTATTTCATACATCAATGAAATTCAAGTATTCAATTGGATACGGTTACATCCACGTTACAGTTACTTCAATGCTCTGGCACTCACTCCCATTCATAACTTCCACCTCGAACATCTTACTTACACACTTCTCTCTCTCGTTCTCTTCCTTCCCTCACTACTCATCTCATTCCATTCATTTCTTCAGCTTCTTCTGAGCCGCTTTCTTCTTCACCATCTGCAGGCGTTTCATGGCGTTGAGCTGAGACTCTTGGGACGTGGGCGCCTTGCCACCCCCTGGCGCTTCAGCCGCAGCCTTCGACCCGTTACCGTTCCCATTCCCTGCTCCATTGCCCCCAGACCCTCCGCTGTTCCCTCCCAGGCTGGGCTGAGGCCCACTGGGGGAGGACCCAGGACTTGTCCCCTTCCCCTGGTTCTCCCCACTGGAGGACCGGTTTAGGGTCTGCTTCCCCAGGGTCAGAGGTGGAGGAGGCTTCAGAGGCACAGAGCTGGAGCCGTTTCCACCATCGCCATTATTTCCATTTCCTCCTCCGATTGCCATCTTGGAGCCACTGCCACCCAGTCCTCCGCCCGTCTTGGAGCTGGCCAGCCCGGAGAGTCCGGCAGGTTTCTGGCCAGGGGGGGTAGAGGTGGAGGAGGTCTTGCTACTTCCACTTGGCCCTGAGGAGCCAGGTTTGGTGCTGGCACCAGGGCCAGCGGTGGTCTTGGCCCCGAAGGCGGCCCACCCTGTGAGGCCGCTTCCCGACTGCAAGGAGCCGCTGCTACTGGAGGGGTTGGCAGATACTGCTGCAGACACCTAGGAGGGAAAGAAACAAGCGTTAGAGATGCAATAATCCTAAGCATATCAAAATAACTCTGATCCTTTCCTCCTAGTATAATGTCCAGGTATTACACACATGGTCAGTTTGCATGACAACATATAAACATTTAGTCTTTACATTCAACCTAAATGTCCGCCATCTTCGAAAAGGCTATTGCACTGTATGCCATGTAATGCCGTATAATGTCTGGGTATTAGACAGGTTGTATTAGACAAGGTATATCTCATTGAAAAATGTCATTTAACCTAAATATGCCTTGTAGTTCAAATATGCAGCTCTGGTGTTGTAATGCTTACCTTCACCTCAGTTCGTTTGAAGGCCTGAAAGGTGCTGGATGTGTCGGGTTTGACCTTGAGTTCCGGTTTCTTCACCAGAGGGTCCTTCACCACAGGGGCTGCTGACACAACGGCTGGTGTCGGCTTCTGTGAAGGCTTCTGGGTCTTCTGGGCCTGGCAGGAAAAACAACAACAGCATAAGAACCCATTCAACTGGAGTCTTTTTGGGAGTGTACAACATTACAGAACGTTCAGATAGAAATGTATTGTGTAGAAAATAGATGATTGTCTGTCAGTTAGAGTAAGGAATCGTTTCAGCTCTGTTAATTTCTATCTGCAACGTTCAGAAGGTCTCAACTCACTGAATTACACCCCTTGTTATAAGTATTGCTCACATGGTTTGCATCCAAAATGGCACTCTATTCCCTATATAGTGCACTACTTCTGACAAGCGCACATAGGGATTTGGTTAAAAGTAGTGCACTATGTAAGAAACATGGGTGCCATTTCAGACTCAGCCAGGATGACTTTGTCGTCTATCCATCTCTTACCATGCGTTTCATCTGCCGGGTGCAGCGGGCGCAGTACCACACCAGGCGCGGGTCGTTGACGTCCTTGTCCGTCACCTGGGGCTTGTGGCAGTCCTGGTGGTAGAGGTTGTGGCACTCCTGGCACTCCACTAGCTGGTTGCCCGACGTCACCGTCATCTGCCTGAGGTCATCAACATGAAACTTATTGATTGATTTTATTTCTCAATGAAAACACATTACACACAGTACATACAGTCATTGATCACTGAGAGTTAGACGTAGTGTTCACAGGCACCAAACGGGGAAACAGGACAAACAGGAAAAGACTACATGGACTTTTTTGTTTTCAGTTGCGACCCAGGTGGCATTCAAAAACATCCAGGTACCTACCTGCAAACCACACAGGCCAGCCCCATCTCCATGGCGAAGTCGTCAGCGTTGGTCTCCGCGTCGAAGTTGGAGAAGTCAGGCAGAGGTATGTCTTTGAAGGGCTGGACTGTGACGGGGGACGAGCGGTTCTCCTGCTGCTTGGGCTCCAGGCGAGGCTTCTTAGACGGCTCAGGTCCTTCACCTGGCTCTACCCTCACCTGGAAGACAAAGGGAAAGTGCAATAAAGGTGTTAGGAAGGTTATATAACAGTGTTATGAAGGTTTATAAAGTTGATATGTAGGTGGTATGTTCTATTTCAACCTCAACAAACACGGATTTCATACTAAAATGTTGACGTATGACCTTTACGTGACGGTTTACGTTCTGTGTCATCTCAACAAACTGAAGATATGTCACACTGAACAAATTACTCCAATTTTGTATCCAATGTATAACATTATGTATGTACAGTGGATAATTGTGCATGCATGTTTGGTTCTAGATTGTCTCAACAAAAGGAATGGAATTACTGGAATATGGATGAATGTCTTAAAATTCAATGTAATAACATTATGTATGACGAACGATTACACGTGGTTTTTGTGGTTTCCATGATTTGCAGTACTGGTTTGGTTCTGGAACTAACTAGCCTAGATCATGAATAAATCCCTATCCCCTACTCAGGCACAGCATCCATTCCATTTCGTACCTTGTCTGAAGGCCTCTTCTCCACCTCCTTTTTGCTCTTCTCTGAGCTGCTGGACTTGCTGCTGCTGCTGCTAGATGAAGAGGAGGAGCTACAGGAGGACTTAGAGTCCTGTTTATTTATGCTCATCTTGGACACGGACACCTTCGTCACCTCCACCTCCTGTTGATAGATACAAGGTCTACACTTGTTGTATTCGGCGCATGTGACAAATAAAGTTTGTTTTTTAAACACGAGGCTTCAGAGCTACTTCTCCAGGATACAAATGTTGGGAGTGACTGAAAGAACTAGAGACAAGCGGCAGCGAAGGGACGTCTGAAATGATAACGATTGACACAGGCAATGCAAGACACAGGGGCCTAGGCAAGGTTTCATATTTTACACCTCGATCATGTATGTCTATGGATTCCCTTTGGACTACTGTCAAAACCCCATATGATGACATCATAAGAATATAATCGCGCCAGCCTGTAAAATGATGACAACATCATGTTCTGAAGAGAGGTGAACGAATGCCATATAGTATAATAATAATATATGCCATTTAGCAGACCCTTTTATCCTAAGCCACATAGTCATGTGTGCATACATTTTTGTACGTCTGGGTGGTCCTGGGAATCGATCCTACAATCCTGTCTTTGCATGCACCATGTTCTACCAACTAAGCTACAATAGTCCATACCTTCAGTGATGAGCGGTAAGAGGAATCACTCCCTCTGCCTGATAGAGACTCATCCAGAAGAGCTCGGAGTTTATCCACAGAGTCTTTGTTCTTTGAGTGCAAGTATCCCAGTCCCTTTAGGAAGACAGGGTCCAACTCCAGACTCACTGATGCAGCCATGATCACACTGAACTGTAGATAGAAAGGATGTAGAATATGGCATATGCTTTGACTATAGGCCCGACCTGTTTTTGGCCTCATCCAGTTGATACATATAGTACTGGCTAATTGGTGATCTCACAGCTAGTGAGTAACTTTAGTGATATTGTTGGACGGCAAAGCTAGACAGAAAACATAACCAACTAGTTACTATTGACACAAAGGTCAACTGCTTCTACACTAACTTGCATGTACATAATGCTAGGTAAGAAATTCTGACTTGTACGTGACTGTCAGCTTCTGAAGGTGTCTAGCAAGGTGTCCAGTTGGCTATCTAGCTATACCAAGTAGCTAAGTTAACGTTAGCCTTGGTTGGGAAACCTGCTAGTTAGCTCAAGTAGCTACCTAGCTAGTAAGCTAGCAAAGGTTAGTTGAGATTCGTCATGTTTGATTACCTTACCTTACTCTCAAATATCTTTAACGTGTATTTCTCACACCAATGTGGTTATTATGACACGTAAGTATTCACAGTAACTTAACAAGTCGCATTTGAGCTACTGTAGCTGAAACGCCTTTATTTCCTAGCGGCATTCTTGTCCATCCACTAAATACATCCGAAGAAACAAGCAAGCTAATTTGTTGTACGGACCTCGACATTACCCGTAGCATATTTTGATTATCTAGACTGTATTCAAAATACGTCACTATAACTATATAGTGTATACATCATTTTGTAATACAATGTTTACATTTAATTTAAGTATGTATGTATCATTGATCAGGTCGGTCTGTATTAACTGTTACACGTGGAACTGACTTGAGGAAGTGACGTGCTTACTATAACAACGTGCACAGTGAGCTTCACATGAACTGTAAGTAGCTAATTTCAATGTATCATAGTTTGCTTGATTGTCAGAACCTAAGCAGAAACGAGGCGTGGGCTAACTATGTAGAGCACTAGCTAAATGTATACCTAGCTAGACAGCTACTACCTAGCTAACAGTAGGTAAGTTAACGTTGGATATGCAAGCATATGCTAGTCTTAGCTAGCAACTTTAGTCTAGCAGACTAAACTCTACTTCACGATATAGACATACATCTTGAGATGTATGGAGTTAACTTTAGTCAGCTAACTTTGGTCAGTTTGTTGCCACAGTACCATTTGTCGTGTTTACAGGTTTGATTGACACCAATATTCAACCTATTCAGTACCTCCTGTCACAATGACGCAGACAGACCCACATCAGGAGCAGCCAGAGTGTCTCTACCTGGAATTATCCTCCCAAAACGAGCAGCCCTCTGTTCCCCTACACACCTCCATCTCACTCTTTCTCCTGTCTTACTGCGAGTGCACATCATTCAAAGTCTTCCTCGTCTCTGCCAAGCCTGACACACAAAGCTCACAATCCTGGAAGTCACAGGTTTGTCATTGTCGATTTGCTTTGTGTTGTAGACAGTAATGACAGGCAACGAAGTTGGGAAAACTTTACTGAGCAGGTTTCAGTCAACTATTTAACACAATATAGTGAAGATGAATGAATACATGTCAACATCGATATGTGTAACAACAATATTGCTTCGACAGGTACCAACGTCTTTAGCTGTCTCGATGGTCCATGTCAAGGACTTGCCTGTGTTGGTGAGGGGCTGCCGTCTCCCCGCCGTACTGGATGAGACTGGGAGGTACTGCAGGGCCGGGCTGGCTGTGGTGCTCAGGCATATTATAGACAGGACCTGTGAGGCAGACCCCAGAAGGAAGGATGCAGCATCACTGCTAGGGTTCAAGAAGACCTGTCTGAAGGCCTGCGCTGAGGTAAGGGGCAACACTCAATTATTATGGTATGCATGCAGTGCCATTGGCAAAACTACGAATGATTCTGTTTGTGTATAGATGACATTAGTGTTTTTGTTTTTTTGTTTCTAGGCATAATTAAATTGTCACACATCAGTAGGAGCTTTCCCATTGGAAAACCAATTGAATCTTATATTCTTCCAGAGGGATTTTTTATGAGCTTGTGAATAATATGGGATAGACTTGTTTACTAGTTGTCTTGGACACACAGTACTGCTGTATAAAAATACAACTCTACATTACACCAATGCCACAAATATTAGTCAAAATGAATGCATGTTCCTCCTCTCCCTTATAGGTGAGCCAGTGGACCAGGCTGTGTGAGCTCAGTATCCCCTCAGCTGTGGAGGCCCACCTCCGGCAGCCCACTAACCCATCCCTGCACCTCCCCTCTGCCCTCCTCAACCTTGAAAAGACACTAGGCGAGCCCGTCAAGGTGCACAACGACGACAAGATCCGCCGGCAGAAGCTCCAGCAGCAGCAGAAGAACCACCAGAAGAAAATCTCTCAGGACCTCCAAGAGGACCAAGGGACAGACGTCACCCAGCCCCAGGATTCGCAGTCCGCCAACGGGCTAGAACTCCAAGCAGCCCTGGCCAAGCTCTATGTGGATAGTGGTGCAGTTCCGTCCACGACCATTAGGGAGAGCTCTGACATCAGGAAAGTGAAGACCACAGAGCTGCCGCAGCTGGAGCATGTGTTTGCCGAGGGGCTGTACTTCACTCTGACTGATGTGGTGTTGCTGCCTTGTATCCATCAATACCTGGTAAGGAAGGCCCTTGGAGGTTATCTGTTAGTTATATGTTTGAAGGGAAGTTAGTCTAGAACTCTTAGCCTGAGTCCTAGATATGTTTGTGCTGTCTTTCCAACTCCATTGCTGTCACTGGCAAAACGGCACAAACAGATCTGGGACTCAGGCTACAGAGTTCTTGCTTTATGCACTTGATTTATATTCCACGGACCAAGCCTCCCTTCTGCTGGTCACTAAATATGTAAACTACCAGCACTTCTCTTGCAATCGTGTTTCTTCAATCTTTATGCAACTTGCATTTCCCAGGCCTGTTTAGTCTCCATGCTAGTTTTAGACAAGTGGTAGCTCTGAGTGTGTGGCACATTTTATTTTAACAGTAGCATATTACCCTATTGTCCCCTGTCATCACCTGCTACCTCATTTGAGTACTTACACCTGTTGCCATGTCGACCGTATTATGAAGGCCTCTGAAATGATGCATGATGCCCTTCTACATTGAATGTCTCATCAGGTGGTACCTGTACACCCACAGAGGCTTTATACAGTGGAAACCAGGCAGAACAGTGCCTTCCTAAGAGAGAGTGTGTGTGTGTGTGTGTGTGTGTGTGTGTGTGTGTGTGTGTGTGTGTGTGTCAGTCAGCACAGATTCTATTCTCAAAGGTGGTCCACCTGGCTGTGGATGATGACAAATAGGTCTATTTTAAATGTAGTTGGTTGATATGCATTTCAATGAACCGGCTTTGAGATCATGCTTGGTTCGACGTGCTGATTTTAAAATGATGTCATTGTCAGAGCCTAATTTCGGATGTGAGAAATTAGGGTTGCGAGATTGGTGTTGAAAGGATGAGATTTGCTGCCAATCACTTACTGTAGTTCATCATCAAGTTAGTTTGTAAAATAAAGTTATTTTAATTTGCCCCTAGCTGAATTTTCCTGGGAACTTTTTAGTTATAGATTTCCCATATTTTGTTTAGTGTTTTGGTGGTTTGGGTTTTTATGAGATGCCACCACGGGGTGTTAGTTATCGATCTATTATGCCTTGGAGCCAAGCGGTCAACAGGGTCTCCTCTGCACACCTCTCTCCTCTTCCATCTCTCCTCCTGTTCTCATAGCTGTATAGCCTGGGATTGGAATGAAGTGAAGTTCTCACAATGAGGCTCTTAGGGGTCAGCTGTGCTCCAGTGGTTTCCAGTTTCACACTCAGCCTAGCATGTCTCCTCTCTTCTCCCACACAGCCACCGCCGTCTATCCACAGATCCACAGGACAGAGAGCCAGATAAAAGACCCTTGGCTTTATCTACTGTCACCTCTTTCTATGCTCTGTCTGTTTCCCTCTCACTCTCTCTCTCTTGGAAACACACACACACACATGTTATGTTCTTCTATCCTCGTGGGAACCTTCAATTAATTTCCATTCAAAATACTATTTTCCCCAACCCCTAAACCTTACCATAGCACTAACCCTAACTCTAACCACTAGCCCCTTATCCCTAACCGTAATTGTAACCCTAAACCTAACCCCTAAACTTAAAATAGCCTTTGTCCTCATGGGAATGTGGGAAATGTCCCCAAGAGGGAGACATTTTCTTGTTTTACTATCCTTGTGGGGATTTTAGGTCCCCACAAGGATAGAATAACTAACATACACACGTACACACACACACCCCTCTACGGCTGTCCATCTCTCTCTCCCAACCCTTGCCTTTCTTAGTGCTTGTCTCTCTCCTCCATCTCCAGAGGGGTGATGAGTGGAGGGGATCAGCCTGGTGGAACCTGGGCTCTTGGTTCAGTGCAGATGACACTTCTGATGAATCACTTAGCTGACTCAGGCCATTGTCTTCACTTTCCCCTCCTCCTCCCCCACAGAGCTCCCTCCAGAGCCACAACGCCAGCGCGCTATCCCAGCTGCCTCTCTTGCTGCGCTGGTACCTCCAGGTCCAGGAAGTCCCCGGGGTCCCCAGGGCGGCCCAGGCCTGTGGGATGGCCCTCTCCACCCGCAAGACCTTCACTATCGGCACCCCAACCATAGCCGAAACACAACAGTCCAGCCAAGCAAATCAGGAAAGCCTGGAGATGACGATGAAGGAGGTGCACTTCGTTGGAGGCCCCAGGCCCACGATGACTAAACTCAAAGTAATTGAATATTTTTTAAAAATCTTTCTCCCACTCCCTCTCGGTCTCTTTCCCCCCCTCTCTCTCTCTCTCTCTCAACTCTCCCCTCATGCCTTCCCACCATCTCTTTTTGGGAGGATTAGATGAGGCACATTGAAGGTTTCAGGAAAGCTGTCAGTGGTAAAAACTCACATGCTCTCTAGCAGCAGCGCCTTTCTCTCTCTTGAATGCCTCTAGGCACATCGCGCGCGCAAACCCACAGAACTGCCCCAATTTGGTACTCCCTCATCCCACTGCCTGTCCCTGAGCTGCAACGATAAAGGATTTATGCACTCCAATTGGTTGTAAAATTGTCCCGCTTCCTATAATTGAAGGCTTTCTCGCAGATTATTGCGGCCTTGCTGTTGCGTTCTGATACTTTAAAGGCTGGTTTGCAGTTGGTCTATCGATGTTTGTGGATTGTTGTCACTGTGACATAATGAACATTATATTTTCGTCCAACATCAAACATGACGTTGTCGTTATGAAAAATTATAAACACAAAACGACAGCCAGGCAACTCAAAGGTACTTTCTAAACAATGATTTGGTTCGTTGCGAGCTTGTTGGCTAAATAGCTAGCTGGCTAGCCAGTTACAAAAATGAACAGAGTAACGTTATAGCTGACGACGTCGGAAACTTACGATAGCTACTTTTTATTCATTGAGGAAATTGAACCCAACACAACATCATCATTACCTGCAAGGTAAAATTGCTTACGGTTGTGAGTGTGACGAAATAAAAGTAGGTCATTCTGTCTGTCAATTTTAGAACTCCTGCCACGTCTTGTCACAGATGGATTTGTTGCTGCCCAGTAACCAGGACAACGGACGTTGCGACAGTGGCAGAGACATGACCTGTTTTCATGTCTGTGTAACAAGGGAACCAACTGTCACAGAGACATTACCTGTTTTCATGTCTGTGCAACAAGGGAACCGACAGTCACAGAGACATGACCTGTTTTCATGTCTGTGTAACAAGGGAACCGACAGTCACAGAGACATGACCTGTTTTCATGTCTGTGCAACAAGGGAACCGACAGTCACAGAGACATGACCTGTTTTCATGTCTGTGCAACAAGGGAACCGACAGTCACAGAGACATGACCTGTTTTCATGTCTGTGCAACAAGGGAACCGACAGTCACAGAGACATGACCTGTTTTTATGTCTGTGCAACAAGGGAACCGACAGTCACAGAGACATTACCTGTTTTCATGTCTGTGCAACAAGGGAACCGACAGTCACAGAGACATGACCTGTTTTTATGTCTGTGCAACAAGGGAACCGACAGTCACAGAGACATTACCTGTTTTCATGTCTGTGCAACAAGGGAACCGACAGACACAGAGACATGACCTGTTTTCATGTCTGTGCAACAAGGGAACCGACAGTCGCAGAGACATGACCTGTTTTCATGTCTGTGTAACAAGGGAACCGACAGTCACAGAGACATGACCTGTTTTCATGTCTGTGCAACAAGGGAACCGACAGTCACAGCGATGGTCTACAGACATTCCACATTAAATCTCGTTTTGACCAGCTACACTTGTCGCATTCTAATTGTTTACAGACATGTCATTAGACCAAGTGTAAACCGCATTTTAATAGTGATTTGCTGTGTAATTGTTTGACAGGTAATCAAATTGAAGTCGTAATTTCCGTCCCATAGGCCACTTTTATATTTGCCACCACTTTACACTATAGTGCACATCTTTCACCTCAAACTTTGATTTGAATAAAAACACTGAATCCAATACAAAAATAATAACATTTTACAGCCAGACTGTCCTGCTTGTAGTAATTGCAAAAAAACACCACCACTGCTCAGTACACACCCGCTAGCATCATTACTCCACACTCTCAATATAGCCTACAGCCTCTCAGGGTGTAATTACTAGCACGGTTAGCACTAGGCTCCAAATGGCTGCCTGGAATACGTTATGGTGGAGCGGTTTCAGTGGGACACAAACCGACACAGCTGTCAAGTCAGGAAACTGCTTTCTCAGCTGGCTCAAACCTTCCTAACATTGAACACCCTCACTGTTCTCTGGCACGGCTGGTCCCAAGTATAAATCAAGAGATTTCTTGCTGGCCAACTACGGCAGGAAGTGCATCAGCCAATCGTAAATGTTGATAACAAGTTGCCCTCTTAGAATGTGATATTCAACCCTGGTCGATTACGGAGTAGGCACAGGTGCACACAGTTGGAACATGCACTGACATAGGAACATACACACACACATATACTGCCCACACACAAATACTGCCGTCCCTCTCCTGCCCAGACGGATTTCAGTGCTGGTTGGCTTTGTGCGTGTGTGCATGTGTTTGTGTGGTCGTCACCGGCAGGACTGGAGTGCAGCTGTTGTACGGTCTGAGGCCTTGGTGGAGCCAAGGGGCCTGTGTGTGTAGAGGCCAGTCCAGGGCACACAGAGAGAGAGAAAGACAGAAAGAGAGAGGGCTAGGCTCCAACAGGGTGACGTACTATCCCTGACTGCGGCTTACCAAAGCCAGCACTACATCTCATCTGTCCACCACACAAACAATCTGAATCACCTCCTACTGTCAAGCTGAGAATATAATTGTATAGAGCTGCTTCACCTTGTCTTCCCAGTTCACTCACACACACTGTAGTGAGGGAGAAGATTGACACGCCCAGTGATGTCTGTCAGTTCTAGAGCCTCTTTCCCCCAGCTCTCTGTGTGTGTACCAGGCTTCCAAAGGCTTCTTGCCAGGTGCACTGAGAAATAAGAGTGACAGTTTCCAAATGTATCTCTGCAGTATGTACCTGCTGTCTCCTACGCTGTAGTGCACCAGCTTGGAACTGGTTCAAGAGGCCATTTTATTTTTGTTACCCAACAATGACACAAAACAGGCAGCCTCTTCAAGGTCATTTTTATAGTTTGTGATTTTCCCTCTGAATGACTGCCTCAGGCATACAGCAAATGCCCTTGTTTTCATACTTATTTATTTCCATGAAGTCCATTATTTTAATGGAAAAATATATGAGGAAAAAATCACAATAAAAAAACTGCCATGGAAGGTTAGCTCAAAGCTTTTGATTTCGATGAAGGATGTCCTTGGTGATTTAATATGGCGTTTAGAAAACTGCCATTTTTTATGCCTGAAGAAAGAGGGCATTGTTTTGTACCAATGAAAGATACAAGGCAGTTCTGTATGACACTACTTCTAATATCTTGCTAACTTTTGACGAGGAATGTTCTTTGTGAACTAAGCTTTCATAACGCTTTCATCCAGTATCCAAAGGCCAGTGTTCAAAGCTGCAGTGTTTGTCCCCATCCGTATCTCTTTACCTGTAATATATATCTCTTTAGTTCTGAAGAACACCTCCATCCCCCTATGAGCCGAGTAACAAGGCCAACTTAAGAGACAGCGTGTTTCTCTACAGGGAGAGAACGAGAGAGAGAAAGGATTGGAAAGAAAAAGCGGTCTTTGCCCTCAGGTGGTTCTTCAGATTGGAACAGGGTTAACGGCGGTCAGGGTGGAGGAGTGCTCCCTACTCTCTGTAAACCACTTCATTACTGCTGGTTGAGACCGGAAAGACCCTGTAGGCTCTGAGAGAGAAGTTTCTATGGTAACCTTGATGGTGTGTGTGGGTGTTCCCGCAGGAGAGCGGTATTGAGGCAGTCTTCTCACCTCATCCTTGCCCCTCCTGGACCCTCCCCTGGGACAGCTTACCGGAGGCCGTCAACCCAACTGAAGGTACTACTTTCATCCCTCTCTCCTCTCCATCCCTCTCCCCTCTTCCCTCTCTCCTTTCCTGTCTCCCTTCATTCATCCATCTCTCCTCTCCATCCCTCTCCCCTCTTCCCTCTCTCCTTTCCTGTCTCCCTTCGTTCATCCATCTCTCCATCCTGTTCTCCTTCCCTTTCCTCATCCAATCACCCTTACTGAGCCAGAAAGCCATATCAAACACCATTGATATGTGCGGGAGCATCCCGGTACACGCTGCATAAATGTTTGCATAAAACATCACTACTGCTTTGGCTTGGTGAGTTCCATCAACGAGTCGCCCCCTTTCAAACAAAAACACACACAATCAGTGGAAGTGTCTGTGACCGGCTGAGCCTTTCGAGACGTAATGCGTTCTCCAAGGAGCCCACCCTAATGAATTCTGAAGCGGTGCCTTGCTGTGATGTATTCTCTCAGTGTGGTTGGGGCTAAGTGAGACAGGCCTGTCACCGGGACAGGGACACACTCCTCGGACCGTAGAGCCGTCGTCGGGAACACAGTGGCGGCTCTGTTGCCGTGGCAGCCGTGTCTGACGGACGGGCGGTGGAAGCAGGGTTGATTGCAGTCCCAGGTGTCGCGAGTCAAGCGGAGAAATTAGTCTCTCCTTGGAGGTGGAGGGGGCGAGCGAGCGAGCACTTTCCTTATTAGTGTGTTTACTATACCCTGAGAAGGCTAATAAATGAGGTGTGTGTGTGTGTGCCTGAATGAGGATGATAGATGCTGGTGTTATTCTAGTGCAGCGTGAAGGTGTTCTATTACACGTGTGTGTGTGTGTGTGTGTGTGTGTGTGTGTGTACATGTGTGTCATGCTTACGGCTCATCTTAACGTGCGTTAAAGCAGCTGGAGTACATCAAGGTCTTTATAGAGGAATGTGTATGTACAGATAGCAAGAACACACACACACAGCAGTGGGTTCAGTTCAGTGGGTAATAGAGTGAGGAAATGCATCCCACCTTACACTGAACTAATTTCAATACACTACAGTGGCATCATGTCCTTTATTTGTGTAAAGGAGAGAAGACGAAGGAGCATCTTCAAACTATTGAGATTTCCCAAACTGTTGTCTGTGATAAAAATGGCAGGATTGTTCTCTCAGGTTGTTCCTATGCTTTCTGTCTAACTGAATCTTGGATTTCAAACAAGGATGTTGTGTGGGTGTGAAGGTTCATGTTGTTGTGGTCAGTGTTGTCTGTTATAAGAATTTTCCTTCCTTTTTCGTTGTGTCTGTGTGGTTCCGGCCAGTGGGCGGATACGGGAGGTATTCCAACAACCGTCCTCCGGTTTCTTTCCAATGAATTCAGCAGACAGTATCGAGAACAGAACATGTTCTCATTCAGAAGTAGTTTAACACAGACACTTGAACTTGAAATCAACCGGCTCGGGATGATTGAGCTATTTTAGTTACCTCCAACCTCTCACATAACTGTCCAGACATTGGCAATATTCCACTTGTCATTCCCTTTCCAGTCATGCATTCCTTATCACCCCGACATGCTATCTCTTTATATACACTCCAGTCCAGACATTTGCTAAATTGACACTCAAGCATACCCACATTCTCTCTCTCGGTGTGTCTCTCTCTCTCTCTCTCTCTCGGTGTGTGTGTGTCTCTCTCTCTATCTCTCGGTGCGTGTGTGTTTCTCTCTCTCGGTGTGTGTGTGTCTCTCTCTCTCTCTCGGTGTGTCTCTCTCTCTGTCTTGCTCTCTTTCTCTGCTCCTATACACTGCTAAACAGAGCTGAGTAGTGTGGGCAGTGTGACCGTTGTGAGTGGGTGAATCATAGAGAAACTTGATGTTGTTGGGTACTCTAGTTGATGAACAGAGGCTCTAAAGAGAGCCGTGTGACTGCTGCTGCTGGCTGTAGTGGAGGTAGGTTCCCTCTGTGTTCCTGAGTCAGAGTGGAGATGAGACAGACCATTTGTCAGGGACCTGTAGTGACTGGGCCTTCAACGCCTATCAGCGCCTCACCCAACACACCCATTCTTCTACCACCACCTCACAAGGAGACAGCAGAAAAATTAGCAGGGAGGTGCCGTCACTGCAGCCATGCATCAAATCAAATGTTATTGGTCACATACACATATTTAGCAGGGTGTAGTGAAATGCTTGTGTTCCTAGCTCCAACAGTGCAATAGTATCTAACAATATACACACAACTAAAATAATGGAATTAAGAAATATATAAATATTAGGACGAGCAATGTCGGAGTGGCATAGACTAGAATTAAGCAATAAGGCCCGAGGGGGTGTGGTATATGATCAATATACTACGGTATACTGGCCATATACCACAAGCCCCCGAGGTGCCTTATTGCTATTATAAACTGGTTACCAAATGTTTTGTCGTACCTGTGGTATACTGTCTGATATACCATGCCAACAGCCAATCAGCATTCGGGGCTTGAACCACCCATTTTCTAATACAGTATATACATATGAAATGAGTAAAGCATTATGTAAACATTATTGAAGTGGCCAGTGATTCTATGTATATAGGGTGGTAGCCGGCTTGTGATTGCTATTCAACAGTCTGATGGCCTTGAAATAGAAGCTGTTTTTCAGTCTCTCGGTCCCAGCTTTGATGCACCTGCACTGACCTCACTTTCTGGATGATAGAGGGGTGAACAGGCCGTGGCTCGGGTGGTTGATGTCCTTGATGATCTTTTTGGCTTTCCTGTGACATCGGGTGCTGTAGGTGTCCTGGAGGGCAGGCAGTGTGCCCCCGGTGATGCATTGGGCAGACCGCACCACCCACTCCACGCACTCTGGAGAGCCCTGCAGTTGCGGGCGGTGCAGTTGCTGTACCAGGCGGTGTCACAGCCCGACAGGATGCTCTCAATTGTGCATCTGTAAAAGTTTGAGGGCCTTAGGTGCTGTTGCGCCTTCTTCACCACTGTCTGTGTGGGTGGAGGGCGGCCCATCGGGAAGTCCAGGACCCAGTTGCACAGAGCGGGGTTCAGACCCCAGGGCCCCGAGCTTAATGAGGAGCTTGGAGGGTGTTGAAGGCTGAGCTATACTCAATGAACAGCATTCTTACATTGGCATTCCTCGTGTCCAGATATGGATCTATTGGGGCGTTAAGCAAATTAAAGTGGGTCTAGGGTGTCAGGTAATGTAAAGGTGATATGATACTTAACTAGCCTCCCAAAGCATTTCATGATGACAGAAGTGAGTGCTATGGGTCAATAGTCATTTAGTTCAGTTACCTTCACTTTCTTGGGTACAGGAACAATGGTGGACATCTTGAAGCAAGTGGGGACAGCAGATTGGGATAGGGAGAGATTGAATATGTCCGTAAACATTCCAGCCAGCTGGTCTGCGCATGCTCCGAGGACGCGGCTAGGGATGCTGTCTGGGCCGGGGGAACAGAGGTGCCGTGCCTGCAGCCACGCATGGAGGAGGTGCCGTGCCTGCAGCCACGCATGGAGGAACGGAGGAGGAGGCAGGGGAGGGAGAGAGATGGATGGATGGATGGAGGGAGAGAGGCACATAGCTGTCATGCCTATAACATTATTCTCATTGCGAGCTCTTTTGGTACAAGGAGTTAATGTTAGGATCATTGTTGCTGAAGTCTTGTCGGGCGAAGGTGTAAGCTTAGTGAAGGTGTAAGTGAAGGCCAAGGTGTTGTCGGGACGGGGGTGTAGGCTTAGTGAAGGTGTTAGTGGAGGCCAAGGTGTTGTCGGGACGGGGGTGTAGGCTTAGTGAAGGTGTTAGTGAAGGCCAAGGTGTTGTCGGGGCGGGGGTGTAGGCTTAGTGAAGGTGTTAGTGGAGGCCAAGGTGTTGTCGGGGCGGGGGTGTAGGCTTAGTGAAGGTGTAAGTGGAGGCCAAGGTGTTGTCGGGGCGGGGGTGTTGGCTTAGTGAAGGTGTTAGTGAAGGCCAATGTGTTGTTGGGGTGGGGGTGTAGGCTTAATTAAGGTGTAAGTGGAGGCCAAGGTGTTGTTGGGGTGGGGGTGTCGGCTTAGTGAAGGTGTTAGTGGAGTCCAAGGTGTTGTCGGGGCAGGGGTGTTGGCTTAGTGAAGGTGTAAGTGGAGGTACCTATGTTAAATGTGGTGCGGTTGCTTTGACAACAGCACGAACCTCCCTCTGTGCGCACACTGCGACTTGAAGGAAGATTTGAACTCATTTAACCACAAAAGTTTTCACCATCATTGTAAAGCCCCAGTTATTTTGTTGCTTGTGACAGTCATTTCTGAAGATTATTATTGTCCCCCACAGCTGCATCATTCATTGGGGATGACATGTTTACTGTTGCCTTGTTTGGTTCATGTTCACTGAAGCTGGAGACTCATATCTCTCTCTCTAACTTTAAGCACCAGCTGTCAGAGTAGCTCTCAGATCACTGCACCTGTAAATAGCCCATCCAACTACCTCATCCCCATACTGTTATTTATTTTTTATGCTCCTTTGCAAACCATTATCTCTACTTGCACATTCATCTTCTGCACATATATCACTCCAGTGTTTAATTGCTAAATTGTAATTATTTCGCCACTATGGCCTATTTATTGCCTTACCTCCCTTATCCTATCTCATTTGCACACACTGTATATAGACTTTTTATTTTTCTATTGTGTTATTGACTGTATGTTTGTTTATCCCATGTGTACCTCTGTGTTTTTGTTTGTGTCACACTGCTTTGCTTTCTTGGCCAGGTCACAGTTGTAAATGAGAACTTGTTCTCAACTTGCCTACCTGGTTAAATAAAGGTGAAATAAAAAGCCGCCCGGCCTGCCACAATGAGTCCCTAGAGCGCGCTGAGCCAAACGACGCTGGGCCAATTGTGCGCCGCCCTATAGGACTCCCGGTCATAGCCGTTTGTGACACATTGAACCCGGGTCTGTAGTGACACCGCAAGCACTTTAATGCAGTGCCTTAGACTGCTGCGTCACTCGGGAGGCCCAAAAAACTTCATTTTTAAATAAAACTGTTCCCTGTTACTTTATTTGAATATGGTGAAACTATTCCCTGTTCCTTTATTTGAATATGGTGAAACTATTCCTTTTTAAATAAAACTGTTCCCTGTTACTTTATTTGAATATGGTGAAACTATTCCCTGTTCCTTTATTTGAATATGGTGAAACTATTCCCTGTTCCTTTATTTGAATATGGTGAAACTATTCCTTTTTAAATACAACTATTCCCTGTTACTTTATTTGAATATGGTGAAACTATTCCTTTTTAAATACAACTATTCCCTGTTACTTTATTTGAATATGGTGAAACTATTCCTTTTTAAATACAACTATTCCCTGTTACTTTATTTGAATATGGTGAAACTATTCCTTTTGAAATACAACTATTCCCTGTTACTTTATTTGGCACCTAATATAACCACTGTATTTAATTGAACCTCTTGAAAGGGGAAAACATGTTTTTTTATTAAGTTTAACATGTGCTCTTAATGACAGAATGTTACAATGAGGTGACACACTACTAGAGGTCGACCGGTTAATCGGCCTGGCCGATTTCAAGTTTTCACAACAATCGGTAATCGTCCTTTTTGGACGCCGATTATGGCCGATTACATTGCTATCCACGAGGAGACTGCGTGGCAGGCTGACCACCTGTTACGGGAGTGCTACATCAAAAATAACCTTGTGGCTGCAAGGGGCCAAGGTAAGGAGCTAGCTAGCATTAAACTTATCTCATAAAAAACAATCAATCTTCACAATCACTAGTTAACTACACACGGTTGATGATATTACTAGGTTAACTAAATCAAATCAAAGTTTATTTGTCACGTCCGCCCGAATACAACAGGTGTAGTAGACCTTACAGTGAAATACTTACTTACAGGCTCTAACCAATAGTGCAAAAAAGGTGATAGGTGGACAATAAGTAAAGAAATAAAACAACAGTAAAAAGACAGGCTATATACAGTAGCGAGGCTATAAAAGTAGCGAGGCTACATACAGACACTAGCTTGTCTTGCGTTGCATATAATCAAAGTGGTGCCTGTTAATTTACCATCGAATCACAGCCCACTTCAACTCTGCCAAATGGGTGATGATTTAACAAAAGCACATTCGTGAAAAAAAGCACAATCGTTGCACATATGTACCTAGCCATGAACATCAATGCCTTCTTTCAATACACAGAAGTATATATTTTTAAACCTGCATATTAGCAGGCAATATTAACTAGGCAATTTGTGTCACTTCTCTTGCGTTCAGTGCAAGCAGAGTCAGGGTATATGCAGCAGTTTGGGGCGGCTGTCTCATTGCAAACTGTGTGAAGACCGTTTCTTCCTAACAAAGACCGTAATTAAGTTGCCAGAATGTTACATAATTATGACATGACGTTAAAGGCTGTGCAATGTCACAGCAATATTTAGACTTAGGTTTGCCAACCTTTCGATAAAATACAGAACGTTTCCATATTTCACCGAAATAATAAAAGTTTTGCTTTCGAAATGATAGTTTCCGGATTTGACCACATTAATGACCAAAGGCTCGTATTTCTGTGTGTTTATTATAATTAATTATATGATTTGATAGAGCAGTCTGACTGAGCGGTGGTAGGCAGCAGCAGGCTCGTAAGCATTCATTCAAACAGCACTTTAATGCGTTTACGAGCAGTTCTTAGCAATGCTTGATGCACAGTGCTGTTTGACTTCAAGCCTATCAACTCCCGAGATTAGGCTGGCAATACTAAAGTGCCTATTAGAACATCCAATAGTCAAAGGTATATGAAATACAAATGGTGTAGAGAAAAATAGTTGACGTGCCATAATTCCTATAATAACTACAACCTAAAACTTCTTAACTGGGAATATTGAAGACTCATGTTAAAAGGAACCACCAGCTTTCATATGTTCTCATGTTCTGAGCAAGGAACTTCAAAGTTAGCTTTTTTACATGACACATATTGCGCTTTTACTTTCTTCTCCAACACTGTTTTTTTGCATTATTTAAACCAAATTGAACATGTTTCATTATTTATTTGAGACTAAATTGTTTTTATTTCTGTATTAAGTTAAAATAAGTGTTCATTGTTCATTCAGTATTGTTGCAATTGTCATTATTACAAATAAATGCAGCAAAAAAAGAAACATCCTCTCACTGTCAACTGCATTTATTATCAGCAAACTTAACGTGTAAATATTTGTATGACCATAAGATTCAACAACTGAGACATAAACTGAACAAGTTCCACAGACATGTGACTAACATATCAAATAATGTGTCCTTGAACAAAGGGGGAGGGTCAAAAGTAACAGTCAGTATCTGGTGTGGCCACCAGCTGCATTAAGTACTGCAGTGCATCTCCTCCTCATGGACTGCACCAGATTAGCCAGTTCTTGCTTTGAGATGTTACCCCACTTTTCCACCAAGACACCTGCAAGTTTCCGGACCTTTCTGGGTGGAATGGCCCTAGCCCCCACCCTCCGATCCAACAGGTCCCAGACGTGCTCAATGGGATTGAGATCCGGACTCTTCGCTTGCTATGACAGAACACTGACGTTCATGTCTTGCAGGAAATCACTCACAGAACGAGCAGTATGGCTGGTGGCATTGTCATGCTGGAGGGTCATGTTAGGATGAGCCTGCAGGAAGGTTACCACATGAGGGAGGAGGGTCTTCCCTGTAACGCACAGTGTTGAGATTGCCTGCGACGACAGCAAGCTCAGTCTGATGATGCTGTGACACACCGCTCTAGACCATGACGGACCCTCCACCTCCAAATCGATCCCCCTCCAGAGTACAGGCCTCGGAGTAACGCTCATTCCTTCGACGATAAACGCGAATCCGACCATTACCCCTGGTGAGACAAAACCACGACTCGTCAGTGAAGAGCACTTTTTGCCAGTCCTGTGTGGTCCAGCGACCGTTGTTGTCTGGTGAGGACCTGCCTTACAACAAGGCCTACAAGCACTCAGTCCAGCCTCTCTCAGCCTATTGCGGACAGTCTGAGCACCGATGGAGGGATTGTGCGTTGCTGGTGTAACTCAGGCAGTTGTTGTTGTCATCCTGTACCTGTCCCGCAGGTGTGATGTTTGGATCCTGTGCAGGTGTTGTTACACGTGGTCTGCCACTGTGAGGATGATCAGCTGTCCATCCTGTACTTGTCCCGCAGGTGTGATGTTTGGATCCTGTGCAGGTGTTGTTACACGTGGTCTGCCACTGTGAGGATGATCAGCTGTCCATCCTGTACTTGTCCCGCAGGTGTGATGTTTGGATCCTGTGCAGGTGTTGTTACACGTGGTCTGCCACTGTGAGGATGATCAGCTGTCCGTCCTGTCTCCCTGTAGCGCTGTCTTAGACGTCTCACAGTACGGAAATGGCAATTTATTGTCCTGGCCACATCTGCAGTACTCATGCCTCCTTGCAGCATGCCTAAGACACGTTCACACAGATGAGCAGGGGCACTGGGCATCTTTCTTTTGGTGTTTTTCAGAGTCAGTAGAAAGGCCTCTTTAGTGTTTTAAGTTTTCATAACTGTGACCTTAATTACCTACCGTCTGTAAGCTGTTAGTGTCTTAACGACCGTTCCATAGGTGCATGTTCATGAATTGTTTATGGGTCATTGAACAAGCATGGGAAACAGTGTTTAAACCCTTTACATTGAATATCTTTGAAGTTATTTGGATTTTTACGAATGATCTTTGAAAGGCCGGTTCCTGAAAAAGGGACGTTTTTTTTGCTGAGTTTATATACATAAATCGGTCGATTTAATCAGTATTGGCTTTTTTTGGTCCTCCAATAATCGGTATCAGCATTGAAAAATCATAATCGGTCGACCTCTACACACAGTTTTTAGCCCATCGGTTATATATAAACAGTACCACGTCTCTAACAGCTGGACCTGAGATGAGATTTTCCACCAAAATGTTTAATCTCAGCAAAATTTCCTTCCACCCACGCAAAGAAAAACATCCTCTGTTTTGTCATTTGAGCTCCAGAACAGTAGACTTGTCTTAGCCCACACTTTCACATCTAGTCTAGTACATACTGAGAGAATTTGTGAAGAACCCGATGAGTATTTTCACATCTGGGATGCACACCCAATACACTTGTGATATGAGCTACCAAGCTAGTCATACGGCATGGCTATTAGGACCTCCTGTGATGTGTGTTGCAGGGAGACATATCAAAGGCAATGTATTGGTATAGACCCGGCCAGAAATGAACTCTTGATTGCTGCTACGGTTGGATGCTTGTTATGGATTTTCCAAGGGAATATCTATCATATTCATCTCTGTTTTGATCATAAAACCTATACAGCATAAACAGGTAGGAGTTAGGAGTTAGTGTAGTCTAGGTAGTCACATATGGGCGTTCTCTGAAGGAAGACTAACAGTTGATATAGAATGAATACGTTTCTTTGAAAAGCCCATATTTAGAATGGGCTGAGATGCTGTCAGTTTGACGGAGATGTTAGCAGCAATCACCAACAGACTGTGTGTGTAGATTATATCCCTTCTGGATATACTGTATTATCGCTTGTTTTCACAGACATTTTCCACCACCATTAAAACTTGCCCAGTGCACATTAAGATAGGAATGTACAATTCTCAGCCAATCTTTGTGATGGGTAGTCTCTCTCACACACACACACTCTTCTGTACATTATGCTGTTATACAGTTGGTCTAAGGCTCAACTTTCCTGAGAGTAGAGGAGTCTGTCTGATCATCACTTGTCAGAGAGCTGTCCGTCAGAGGGCCCCTGGGGTGAAGTCTGTTACTGGGAGACGTGTTGTTGGGAACATAGAATGACTCCCCTGTCAGAAGGTGTGTGGGCCTGCACGTGTGTGTATTATTCTACCCGTGTGTGAGTGTGTTGAGTTTGTGTGTGTGCATCGATGTGTGGTGTGCGCTCATATATATTTCTGTCTGTCTCTGGGTGTGCGGTGGATGGGATGTGGGGGTTCTTTCTGGGTGTGAGTGACAAGGGAGCAGGGAGAGAGAGAGGGAGGTAGAGGAGGATCTACGAGGCAGATACTTGTCAAAAGGTGCTCGTCCCCAGGCGTCTCCTGCCAAACCAGTCTCAGGGGTAAATGGGAAAAGGTCCATTTTGTTACCCATATTCAATGAATTAAACTCATTCTAAGCCTTTAAATGGGCTATTTAAAGATCCCAATACAATACAACAAGCACCTAGCAACAAGAGGCTCCAATGTTTTAAACGCCCAACTAGGTGGATAATTGGCATTTTATTTCTGGGATTGCAGTTGAAACACAACCGGTTCCCTTGAGGTGGATTTCAGGGGCAGTTGAAACACAACCGGTTCCCTTGAGGTGGATTTCAGGGGCAGTTGAAACACAACCGGTTCCCTTGAGGTGGATTTCAGGGGCAGTTGAACCACAACCGGTTCCCTTGAGGTGGATTTCAGGGGCAGTTGAAACACAACCGGTTCCCTTGAGGTGGATTTCAGGGGCAGTTGAACCACAACCGGTTCCCTTGAGGTGGATTTCAGGGGCAGTTCAAACACAACCGGTTCCCTTGAGGTGGATTTCAGGGGCAGTTCAAACACAACCGGTTCCCTTGAGGTGGATTTCAGGGGCAGTTCAAACACAACCGGTTCCCTTGAGGTGGATTTCAGGGGCAGTACAAACACAACCGGTTCCCTTGAGGTGGATTTCAGGGGCAGTTCAAACACAACCGGTTCCCTTGAGGTGGATTTCAGGGGCATTTCAACCGAATTTCACTGTTTGTTGAAACCGTTTGAGGTTTGAGTCGACGGCTACATTTGAACGCAGCACCACGGGTTGTGTGCGTTTGGAATCATCGTCTGCTCCCCGCGAATGTCATATCATGAATATTCATCCTCTTTCCGATTCCCAGTTTTGTTTTGCTCAATAAGCACTTGTTCTTCACAGTGATGTAGGGGAAAACTGCCTGGAGCTCCCCTAAGCGTTCAGAGGGTTTAGGTTACTCTGTTCTCACTAGTCTAGACTCATGATTAATTAATTACTTCCAATTGTCGCATGTTGAGATTGTGAGCTTTGGGGTATACGGAGACACTCTCCCCTAGAAAGTAAGCCAGCTGAAATAAGCAATAATGGTTTTGCCTAATGTCTTTAAAGTGATCATAGAAACGGCATTTGTAAGAGAGAAATGTTGAAAGAAAACTATTTGACTAAATAGTCAGCACCCTAAAGTGGTTACAGGTTATGCCTCAGTCCTTTTTGTTGTGATTTAGAAGTGGCATCTGTAATCTGAAGCATCATAAGCCTTAGGCCAGAAGCAATGTAATTGTAGATCACTTTCATTTGAAAGAAAACTACGGTATGTCTCGCATAGACCATGAAGATAATTAGAATTGTGTGTCAGAATGTGTGAATAAATGCTGTTATTCTGCTCCTTAGGTCACACAGAAAGGTGCTGCCCTCTCCTCATACCAAGTCCTCTCTCCTCATACCAAGACCTCTCTCTCCTCATACCAAGACCTCTCTCTCCTCCTACCAAGACCTCTCTCTCCTCTCTCTCCTCATACCAAGACCTCTCTCTCCTCATACCAAGACCTCTCTCTCCTCATACCAAGACCTCTCTCTCCTCATACCAAGACCTCTCTCTCCTCATACCAAGACCTCTCTCTCCTCATACCAAGACCTCTCTCTCCTCTCTCCCCTTATGCCAAGACCTCTCTCTCCCCTTATGCCAATACCTCTCTCTCTCTCTCTCTCTCCTTATGCCAAGACCGCTCTCTCTCTCCTTATGCCAAGACTGCTCTCTCTCTCCTTATGCCAAGACCGCTCTCTCTCTCCTTATGCCAAGACCGCTCTCTCTCTCCTTATACCAAGACCTCTCTCTCTCTCCTTATGCCAAGACCTCTCTCTCTCTCTCTCCTTATGCCAAGACCTCTCTCTCTCTCTCTCCTTATGCCAAGACCGCTCTCTCTCTCCTTACGCCAAGACCTCTCTCTCTCCTTATGCCAAGACCTCTCTCTCCTTATGCCAAGACCTCTCTCTCTCTCTCCTTATGCCAAGACCTCTCTCTCTCTCTCTCCTTATACCAAGACCTCTCTCTCTCTCTCCTTATGCCAAGACCTCTCTCTCTCTCTCTCTCTCTCTCTCTCTCTCTCTCTCTCTTTATGCCAAGACCACTCTCTCTCTCCTTATGCCAAGACCTCTCTCTCTCCTTATGCCAAGACCTCTCTCTCTCTCTCCTTATGCCAAGACATCTCTCTCTCTCTTTCTCTCTCCTTATGCCAAGACCTCTCTCTCTCTATCTCTCTCTCCTTATGCCAAGACCTCTCTCTCTCTCTCTCTCTCCTTATGCCAAGACCTCTCTCTCTCTCTCTCCTTATGCCAAGACCCCTCTCTCTCTCTCTCTCTCTCTCCTTATGCCAAGACCTCTCTCTCTCTCGCTCTCTCTCCTTATGCCAAGACCCCTCTCTCTCTCGCTCTCTCTCCTTATGCCAAGACCTCTCTCTCTCTCTCTCCTTATGCCAAGACCTCTCTCTCTCTCTCTCTCCTTATGCCAAGACCTCTCTCTCTCTCTCTCTCTCCTTATGCCAAGACCTCTCTCTCTCTCTCTCCTTATGCCAAGACCTCTCTCTCTCTCTCTCTCTCCTTATGCCAAGACCTCTCTCTCTCTCTCCTTATGCCAAGACCTCTCTCTCTCTCTCTCTCTCTCTCTCTCTCTCCTTATGCCAAGACCTCTCTCTCTCTCTCTCTCTCTCTCTCTCCTTATGCCAAGACCTCTCTCTCTCTCTCTCTCTCCTTATGCCAAGACCTCTCTCTCTCTCTCTCCTTATGCCAAGACCTCTCTCTCTCTCTCCTTATGCCAAGACCTCTCTCTCTCTCTCCTTATGCCAAGACCTCTCTCTCTCTCTCTCTCCTTATGCCAAGACCTCTCTCTCCTTATGCCAAGACCTCTCTCTCTCTCTCTCTCTCCTTATGCCAAGACCTCTCTCTCTCTCTCTCTCTCTCTCCTTATGCCAAGACCTCTCTCTCTCCTCTCTCTCCTTATGCCAAGACCTCTCTCTCCTCTCTTCAGACCTGTCACTTGTTCTGACCATGACAATCAAGCCCCTCTGTTAATGGTGGACAAACACAGTGACTCAACTCTCTTGTTTTTTTAAATGCAGAGCCTACAAGCAATGCAATGCAGATCACTTCATTTTAAAAGAAAACGATGTCCCTCGCAGATTCTAAAGGGATAGTTATAATTGTGTGTCAGAATGTGTGAATAAGTGCTGTCATTCTGCTCATTACAGAAGGTCACACAGAAAGGTGCTGCCCTTTCCTCACACCGAGACCTCTTTCCCCCCCTTTTTAAGACCTGTCACTTGTTCTCATCATGACAATCAACCTCCTATTTTAATGGTCGGTACCAGTGGCTCAGCTCCATAACTATAGGTCTTCTCTGTTGTGGTCACACTCCGGCTCTCTCTACCCATAATTCCTAGCTCACATAACCATTTATTTGCTTGATTAAGGATTCTCCAAGCTTGTCTGGACACCCGCTGCGACTCTGAGTGAGAGACTCAGAGGCATTAACCCAAAAGAGACAGCTTCCTCATCTCTTTCTTTCTGTTGTGGTTTCAAAGCAGACGATTCTTCAACCAACAGAGGATTCTAATGAACATAAGAGAGGCTTTGAGTTTGTTTGTATAATTTGTGCTCATTGTACAAATTTCCATGATATAACATCAGTAGCATTGTACAGTAGTAGTACGTGAAACAGACAATCGATAAAGTTATCTTATTTAAAGGGGAAATCCACTATCTTTTGGTATTTATTTCTAATGAATCATGCATTTTGCATCATCATGGGGATGTGGCCGGTGACACTTTGCTTCTTGAAAACTTGACTGCTGACATGTAAAACATTATAAACAGTGGACTAATGGAAAAAAAGACTTTGATATTGTGGCGGTCTGTGACAACATTATGTTTTGAGTGAAAAGTAAATCATTTCATTGCTCACATTCACACTTTCAAGTATCCAATTTCGGTCCGCCTACGTGTCGCGACAATCGAGGCCCACTGTGTCTGGAGAAGTGAGATGATGAGCTCCTGATTATCCTCTACACTACGATCAAAATAAACCATTTGTGCGAAACTGTCGAGTTCCCTGCAAACCTATTTGCAAAGCAGTGTCGTCTTGAAAAACACATACCAACCAGTGTCGCGTTCTGAAAATCTGCATTTATTTAGACTTTACAAAAGTACTTTTCCCTGCTGTCTCTACTTCCTTGATTTATATGTGATGAATATCATTGACACTGTCTGAACTCGTTCTGTATCTTACAGCCACCACACAATAAAAGCATCAAGCTGTGGTTTTCATCCAGAACATACAGTACCAGTCAAAAGTTTGGACACACCTACTCATTCAAGGGTTTTTTCTTTATAATGACTATTTTCTACATTGTAGAATAATAGTGACGACATCAAAACTATGAAATAACACATCATGATGTAGTAACCAAAAAAGTGTTAAACAAATCAACATAAGGCATATTTGAGATTCTTCAAAGTAGCCACCCTTTGCCTTGATGACAGCTTTGCACACTCCTGGCATTCTTTCAACCAGCTTCATGAGGTAGTCACCTGGAATGCATTTCAATTAACAGGTGTGCCTTGTTAAAAGTTAATTTGTGGAATTTCTTTCCTTCTTAAATGAGCTAATCAGTTGTGTTGTGACAAGGTAGGGATGGTATACAGAAGATAGCCCTATTTGGTAAAATACCAAGTCCATATTATGGCAAGAAACGCTAAAATAAGCAAAGGTAAATGACTGCCTATCATTACTTTAAGACATGAAGGTCAGTCAATATGAAAAATGTCAAAGTTTCTTCAAGTGCAGTCGCAAAAGCCATCAAGCCCTGTGATGAAGCTGGCTCTCGTTTAAAACCGCCACAGGATAGGAAGACCCAGAGTTACCTCTGCTGCAGAGGATAAGTTCATTAGAGTTAACTGCACCTCAGATTGCAGCCCAAATAAATGCTTCACAGAGTTCAAGTAACAGACACATCTCAACATCAACTGTTCAGAGGAGACTGCATGAATCAGGCCTTCATGGTCAAATTGCAGCAAAGAAACCATTGCTAAAGGACACCAATAAGAAGAAGAGACTTGCTTGGGCCAAGAGACACAAGCGATGGACATTTGACCGGTGGAAATCTGTCCTTTTGGTCTGATGAGTCCAAATTTGAGATTTTGGTTCCAACTGCTGCATCTTTATGAGACGCAGAGTATGAGAAAGGATGATCTCCGCATGTGTGATTCCCACCGTGAAGCATGGAGGAGGAGATGTGATGTTGTGGGGATGCTTTGTTGGTGACACTGTCAGTGATTTATTTAGAATTCAAGGCACACTTAATCAGCATGGCTGCCACAGTATTCTGCAGCGATACACCATCCCATCTGGTTTGCGCTTAGTGGGACTATCATTTGTTTTTCAACAGGATAATGACCCAACCCAATTGAGATGGTTTGGGATGAGTTGGACTGCAGAGTGAAGGAAAAGCAGCCAACAAGGGCTCAGCATATGTGGGAACTCCTTCAACACGGTTGGAAAAGCATTCCCCATGAAGCTGGTTGAGAGAATGCCAAGAGTGTGCAAAGCTGTCATCAAGGAAAAGGATGGCTACTTTGAATAACCTAAAATATATTTTAATTTGTTTAACACTTATTCTTGGTTTCTACATGATTCCATATGTGTTATTTCATAGTTTTTATGTTGTCACTATTATTCTACAACGTAGAAAATAGTTTTAAAAAAATAAAGGAAAACCCTTGAATGAGTAGGTGTGTCCAAACTTTTGACTGGTACTGTAGCTTTAAAGGGATAGTGTGAGATCTGGGCAATTAAGCCCTTTTTTTCTTACCCAGACTTCGATGTACTCAAAGATACAATGTTTATGTCTGCGTGCAGTTTGAAGGAAGTTCTGCAAGGCATCGCGGCACTTGCGTCAGCGAAATGACTAGAAGTTCCCCGGCACAGATAACTTCAACTTCCTTCAAACTGGACACAGAGACATAAAAATGAGATAATGGAATAAATGCCACCAGTCTGTGGACATTTCTCCGAGGCCCAACTCAAGCCAGGCAGTTGTCATGATTCCATCCCTAGTGGAATCCCAGAACTACGTGTCTGGTGGGGGCCTAATGCCACACTAAAGAGTACTACTGGAGCCGCCTGTTTGAGGTAAAGCTGATTCCCTCAAGAAATGCCGTTGTTTAAGACTTATCCCTTGGTAACTGTAGCAACAGTTCACCTTATTTATGTTACTTACATTATTTATGTCACAGACCAGCAGGAGGGGTTTGCGTGAGTTCAGCAGGTTCACAGTATGGCACACTGCAGCAAGAAAGTGTGTGTGTGTGAAAGCGAGAGAGCGAAAAAGAGCGAGGGGCGCATGTTTTCTGTCTCCTCTTGTCAATCTCTCTCTCTACCCACCCCTCTCCTTATCCCTCTCTCTCTCTCCTCTCTCTACCCTTCTCTCTCTCTCCTCTCTCTATCCTTCTCACTTTCTCCTCTCTCTACCCTTCTCTCTCTCTACCTCTCCTCCCTCTACCCCTCTCTTACTCTTTCTCTCTCTCCTTTCTCTCTTTCCTCTCTCTACCCCTCTCTTACTCTCTCTCTTTCTCTCCTTCCCTCCTCTCTAGCAGCCCACATACGTCGCTCTGACACACTGCGCCAACCACACCATGTATTACTCCTTATCTCGATGCTGTGCTTGCTCTCCCCTTCTAACTGGCGTCAGCAGTGTCGGAGCGAGTTCTCTCACTCCCTTCCTCCCTCCATCTCTCACCCCTCCACAAAGTGGTGTCGTCTCTAGCATTCCTCACATTATTTAACAGGGTTAAACTTACAGCGTTGTTATTGTGAATCGCATAGACTGGCAAGAAGAACAATGCAGCAGGTGATGTGTGGGCTCCCGATTGGCACAGCGGTCTAAGGCACTATCTCAGTGCAAGAGGCGTCACTGCAGTCCCTGGTTCGAATCCAGGCTGCATCACATCCGGCCGTGATTGGGAGTGCCATAGGGCGGCGCACTATCTGTGTTTGGCCGGGGTAGGCCGTCATTGTAAATGAGATTTTTTTTTACTGACTTGCCTAGTTAAATAAAGGTTCAATTAAAAACATGTCTTGGGTTCAAACAGACAGGCAAGAAGAACAATGCAACAGGTGATGTGTGTTGAATGTCTTGGGTTCAAACTTCAGTGGTGCTAAATTGCAAAGGCTCTATGACAGTGTTTTACGGTTTCAAAAACGTGGTTAGATGGGTTTTTGCGGTTGAGGGGTTGCTGGCACCCCCATACTCGGCACAGTAGAGAGGCTAGAACAATGGGCTGTGTGTGGATGTTCTCTCATTCATGTGTGTGTGTGTGTGTGTGTGTGTGTTATATCCACACCTTCACTTCCCTTTGATGAGTTTGGTCTTCCTTCACGCCTCCACACTGCTGTCCCGACGAGGCACCGATAGGGGTGTGTTGTCACAAGATGTGTGTGTGTGTAAATGGATACCTGTTGGTTTGGTCTAGGAGTGTGAAACAGGTCTACATCTGCATGCGGCTCAGTGGATCTGAAAACAAACAGATGTCACTTCTCCATGGAGCTGCTAGAGCCTTCGTCTCCATAACAGCAACAGGCGTGAAAGGTGATTGGCTGTACAGCTTCAGTTTGGATAGAACATTCTCTAACTAAGGAACTTCCTTTTCAGGAAGTTGGCTGGTTTCCTTCTGTTGCACTGAGAATTCATGTTGGCGGCCATTTTGTTTCCAACAGAAACGAGTTGAGAAAGATGGCAAATCATTTATGGATGGAGGAAGTGCAAGAAAACTGAGTAATGGCGTCTCCTTTTAAAGTTCTCCCCTTTTGTATGCTGGCGACACATTGTAATGGAATACTGATTCATCCAAATCCCCTTCTATAATTATTGAAAGGGCACCATGTAGCATTTGTGACCAATTGGCCATTATCCCCGGCTGGCTTGCCTTAAAAACAAATTATATTCAGACGTCGCCGAGACATTTAGAAATGTAGGTTCCTAATAAGGAAATCGGTCGATATCCAGACAAAGTGGCTCATTCCCTGGTATCAAATGTGTGTGCTAAAGGACTAATGAATTCAGGCAAAGAGAGGGAGCGAGGGAGAGAGCCTGACAGGAGGTAGAATAGAAGAGGCCTGCCAGAGTGCCCCCCACAAGACTTCAGGGACAGAGGGGAGAGATGGAGAGAGCCAGGCCTGAGCAACTTTTTCTTCCTATAGCTCACTCTGTCGTTGTCTGTCTTTTACTTTGGGCAGCCATGTCTCTTCCTGATGGGTGGTTTAATGACCACAGAGGCGGTGGCAGAATCCCTTTATCTCTCCCAGCAGAGGGGCTCTGGATCTAGCAGCCTCGCCAAGGCCTTTCCCGTCTGAGAACCAGCCAGCGGAGGGAGGGAGGGGAGGAGGACAGGGTCTGGAGCCCAGCCAGCCTTCTCTGATCCTGGGGTTAGAGCTTAGCTCAGCACAGCCTCCACCGGCTGCCTGGGGTTTTGGGGAAATTCCCAAAGGTTACTGGTCTCTATAAAGACTGCAGCATCGCGCCACTTACTCATTGACTGACATCTAGGGCCATGAAGTACAGAGCCAAAGATTGCTAAAGGATGAATGTACCCCAAACAAAACACACAGGAGGTTACTGTAGTAAAGCTGACAGGATCTGTGGGTAATGGCGACGTCTTTCCCAGGTCTGGGTGGGCATTGATGGGATGCTTTGATGGGATGGTTTTATTTATTTATAGCGTTTATTTGAGCAGGGACAATGTACAACAAAAACAGCCTCAGTAAACCTGAGAAAATATACATTGTTCCAGATTTAGCTAGCAGCTCATTTCAGTTTTGGATGATTTGCTGTTGTTTGGAACAGATGGGATGGTGTAAATAATTGTTTTGAGCATATCTTCAATTTCTCAACTCGCCCTTCAATCCAGTCTTGTTATCCTTTCAGTCTTTTGTAATCTTTCTCATGAAGAAGCGATATCAATAAATGTTTTTAAGTGCAATCATGTTTTCCATATTTTAATTGCAAGACGTTTGTGATTCCCAAAATATTGTTTTGCCACCTACACAGCCAGGGACACAGAGGATTTGTGTAGATTGTAAAATGTTTCTTTTTAACGGTGCCGTTGGCTAAAGAGGAACGATACCGTCGATGTTTTGACAGACATTCCCAAGCTGTTGAGAGATGCGTGGTGAGAAGTTATTTCCCCTGGTCTTTTACTTCATTTACCTTTTTGTTTTCTTGGCTCCACTTTCTCATCCTACGACACTGAAACGTTTCACTGACTAAAGCACTTTCTCATCCTACGACACTGAAACGTTTCACTGACTAAAGCACTTTCTCATCCTACGACACTGAAACGTTTCACTGACTAAAGCACTTTCTCATCCTACGACACTGAAACGTTTCACTGACTAAAGCACTTTCTCATCCTACGACACTGAAACGTTTCACTGACTAAAGCACTTTCTCATCCTACGACACTGAAACGTTTCACTGACTAAAGCACTTTCTCATCCTACGACACTGAAACGTTTCACTGACTAAAGCACTTTATCATCCTACGACACTGAAACGTTTCACCGACTAAAGCACTTTCTCATCCTACGACACTGAAACGTTTCACTGACTAAAGCACTTTCTCATCCTACGACACTGAAACGTTTCACCGACTAAAGCACTTTCTCATCCTACGACACTGAAACGTTTCACTGACTAAAGCACATGTGCAAAAGCAAACAGTTTCCGATGACAATTTGTCAACAGTTTCAGCTTTTCCGAGCAGGAATGATCATCTTTTCTCTGATTGTGCTCATCCGTGTTTGAGTGTAAATGTGTGGTTCTCCAAACCAGTACAACAGTTAACAGGGTCTTTACCCCGTTATCTAAATCATAGCTAATACTTACATTGTTATGTATTGGTTGGCGTTAAGCTGTTTCACATGCCTCAGGAGCTCAAGTGCAGTTATGGTCTGTGGGTTTGTGGCTTCCCATAGTGGACTTCCCATTGCTACAGTATCTATCTACAGCCTGTATCTACAGTATGTACTGAATCACCACAGCACCCATTATGGTGTCCCTCAGACTAGGGCTTTCTGGGAATTTATGTCTGATTCTTGTTAAAACATCTCACTTTCCCTGAGGAATGCTGTGAAAATGTAGTTCTGCACGACTATTGATTGCTGTGCTAAGATCTGTGGGTTTGTGACTGTCCATAGTCAGATCTACAGTATCTACTGGACTGTATCACCACTACCCATTATGGTGTCCCTCGTAGTGTAGTGCTTTCAGAATGTCTGTGATTCATTCTGGTTAAATCATCACACTTTCCCAGAGGAGTGCTGTGAAAACGTATTTCCTCGCCTTCGTAGATTGCCATCAACACACCCTCGAGATTGACCAAGTTAGTTTTTCTTTTTGTCTTCTTGGTTCATAGATTCTCCTAATAACGACCATATGGTTGTAAGTAAGTGAGAACCTTCGCTCCCGTGGGTAGCGTTTTTTTACCGTGCCAACACAATTTATTTAACCTTTATTTCGACATGCAGTCATGCTGAGACCAAGGCCTCTTTCTCAGGTGAGTCCTGCATATACAGTGCCTTGCGAAAGTATTCGGCCCCCTTGAACTTTGCGACCTTTTGCCACATTTCAGGCTTCAAACATAAAGATATAAAACTGTATTTTTTTGTGAAGAATCAACAACAAGTGGGACACAATCATGAAGTGGAACGACATTTATTGGATATTTCAAACTGAAAAATTGGGCGTGCAAAATTATTCAGCCCCCTTAAGTTAATACTTTGTAGCGCCACCTTTTGCTGCGATTACAGCTGTAAGTCGCTTGGGGTATGTCTCTATCAGTTTTGCACATAGAGAGACTGACATTTTTTCCCATTCCTCCTTGCAAAACAGCTCGAGCTCAGTGAGGTTGGATGGAGAGCATTTGTGAAGAGCAGTTTTCAGTTCTTTCCACAGATTCTCAATTGGATTCAGGTCTGGACTTTGACTTGGCCATTCTAACACCTGGATATGTTTATTTTTGAACCATTCCATTGTAGATTTTGCTTTATGTTTTGGATCATTGTCTTGTTGGAAGACAAATCTCCGTCCCAGTCTCAGGTCTTTTGCAGACTCCATCAGGTTTTCTTCCAGAATGGTCCTGTATTTGGCTCCATCCATCTTCCCATCAATTTTAACCATCTTCCCTGTCCTTGCTGAAGAAAAGCAGGCCCAAACCATGATGCTGCCACCACCATGTTTGACAGTGGGGATGGTGTGTTCAGGGTGATGAGCTGTGTTGCTTTTACGCCAAACATAACGTTTTGCATTGTTGCCAAAAAGTTCAATTTTGGTTTCATCTGACCAGAGCACCTTCTTCCACATGTTTGGTGTGTCTCCCAGGTGGCTTGTAGCAAACTTTAAACAACACTTTTTATGGATATCTTTAAGAAATGGCTTTCTTCTTGCCACTCTTCCATAAAGGCCAGATTTGTGCAATATACGACTGATTGTTGTCCTATGGACAGAGTCTCCCACCTCAGCTGTAGATCTCTGCAGTTCATCCAGAGTGATCATGGGCCTCTTGGCTGCATCTCTGATCAGTCTTCTCCTTGTATGAGCTGAAAGTTTAGAGCGACGGCCAGGTCTTGGTAGATTTGCAGTGGTCTGATACTCCTTCCATTTCAATATTATCGCTTGCACAGTGCTCCTTGGGATGTTTAAAGCTTGGGAAATCTTTTTGTATCCAAATCCGGCTTTAAACTTCTTCACAACAGTATCTCGGACCTGCCTGGTGTGTTCCTTGTTCTTCATGATGCTCTCTGCGCTTTTGACGGACCTCTGAGACTATCACAGTGCAGGTGCATTTATACAGAGACTTGATTACACACAGGTGGATTGTATTTATCATCATTAGTCATTTAGGTCAACATTGGATCATTCAGAGATCCTCACTGAACTTCTGGAGAGAGTTTGCTGCACTGAAAGTAAAGGGGCTGAATAATTTTGCACGCCCAATTTTTCCGTTTTTGATTTGTTAAAAAAGTTTGAAATATCCAATAAATGTAATTCCACTTCATGATTGTGTCCCACTTGTTGTTGATTCTTCACAAAAAAATACAGTTTTATATTTTTTATGTTTGAAGCCTGAAATGTGGCAAAAGGTCGCAAAGTTCAAGGGGGCCGAATACTTTCGCAAGGCACTGTACATCAATATACACATCAGTAATGCACATCAATTTTCACTAAGCAAGCCATTTCAAATCTCAAATGGCTGAGGAGTAGAGAGGGGGAAGAGTTTTGTGGGAATGCCGAGGTGATAATCAGTAGCTGCCGACTAGATATTGTGGCGTCCATTAAAGGAAACATTGGGCGCCTGTCAGGGACTTGTCATATAACGGGAGTGTTGAAGGTGTCTTTTAAAAACAGTACAACTCTCTTTAACAAGTCTTTATCTGTCTCTGCTCAGCCACGGTTATTATTTCTAGAGGCAGCAAGCCCAAGCGGCTCCTGCTGCCATCACCACCCAAGCTAAACAAACAAGGAAAATATGCCTGGCTGGCTGCTTCGAAATGTGGGGGGGGGGGGTCTTGAATTACAATGAATGGAGATAATTTGGGTGTAATTTTATTACGTAATTAGACCTAAACTTGGTTGACTTTATACTGGTGTGGGAACAGGGTTTTATGGAAAATGTTTTGTCATAGCGTGTAGGCTAAGGAAATCTAGCAGGCAGTGACTATTCTGTCAGCGGTAGTTGTGCTCAAGCTTGTTTTCCACACAATTCACAGACTCATTGTGACTGTTACATAAAAGCTTCTGCTCCTTGGATAACATAGGTCATTCACAAACTTCCTCCAGCAGACTTTGTATTGTCAGATTTTTTTCTCTCTGCATCTTTCAAGGAGGCTCTTGCTTGCTTCAGCTCTGGAATGTTAATAGATGTAAAGTAATTTATTTTGTATCCTTGTAGATTTGAGCATGGGCCTGCAACACGGCATTTGGCAGACAAGCACACCTGTTGCACAAAGACATTGGTCAAGCTACTAGTTGTGAATATACAACAAAACAAGCCTTGGCTTGGCTATTTCAGTTTTTGACTCGACCGTTCTTAAATGGATTATCTCCACCCTTCACAGGGTTTTTGCTCAGCAATTAGCGTGACAAATTTGCAACGGTCTCTCACAAACACTCTGAATATCTACCCTGATATTTCTCCTGGACTGAGGCCAAAATTGGCCAATGCCTTTTAGGAGCAAGTCTGAGGTTTGTTTTAACTGTTGGATTACATGCATGCTGTTCCTGTACGTATTTTATGAGCAGTCTGTTATTTCCATCACTGGGTTTGTGAATGTGTCTTTTTTACAAGGCGATCAAAACTCCATCTCAATGGCTACGCACATGTGTTGCTAACAGGCAGGAAATCAATGCAAGGCCACACGCTGGCTAGTTGAATTCTTCATCCTCGATTTTGGATGAAGCAGTCCCCACTTTACCCATGTGTAGGCTTGGGCGGAATCCAGATGTTCACATATTACCGTCATTCTCTCATCCTGGGATTTACTGTACTATCGGCATAGCACACAAGGGGGCGCTAAAAATGCAAGAAAGCCCATTAGGCCTCTTTTACCAGAATGCAAACAAAATTGTCACCAACTAATTGCGAAATCACATAGCTAGCTAAATGCTAACGAGCAAAAAAAAGTGAAAACAAAGAAATAAACGAATTGCAAAGACAGGCAAATCCAGGTCATAAAGTTATACAAGCATAGCTAGTAACTTACCAAGTGTTGTTTTTGGTGAGTGTGGACAATTACAAGTGAAAGTGAACAAGATAAATTGTGCAAATGAACAAAGTTGTGATGCTGCTCTTCCTTCAGAAAAGCATGCATGTGTACATGGAGCGGATGGGAGAAGAATGGAGGAAAAGCATGCATGTGTACATGGAGCAGATGGGAGAAGAATGGAGGAAAAGCATGCATGTGTACATGGAGCGGATGGGAGAAGAATGGAGGGAAAGCATGCATGTGTACATGAGGCAGATGGGAGAAGAATGGAGGGAAAGCATGCATGTGTACATGGAGCAGATGGGAGAAGAATGGAGGAAAAGCATGCATGTGTACATGAGGCAGATGGGAGAAGAATGGAGGGAAAGCATGCATGTGTACATGAGGCAGATGGGAGAAGAATGGAGGGAAAGCATGCATGTGTACATGGAGCAGATGGGAGAAGAATGGAGGAAAAGCATGCATGTGTACATGAGGCAGATGGGAGAAGAATGGAGGGAAAGCATGCATGTGTACATGGAGCAGATGGGAGAAGAATGGAGGAGAAAAAATGGCAGCTGTACAGAACTCATCCAGAGCTCTCTTTGACTTTTGGCAGAAAGCCATTATAAGTTACACTTGTATACAAGTCACTACTAAATTGTAACTTCATCACCTCATGCGCGACGCACAACAGACTCGCCAATAGATATAGAATGCTATGGACTCCCCGGGTCCTGCTTTCTCCCGTTGTGCTATTTACAAACAAACACGTGACTGGCTCAACTTGCTCTGGGGAACTACGGTAAGCCTCATAATGTGACGGGTGAATTGAAGAACACAATCTGCTTCATCTCCTAACGTATTTGCACAAGTTGACTGCAGCTAATTATTTGAAAAGTAGCTACAAATATCCACATGTATTGAAAAACTTTGAAGAGTTTTGACTTTTTCCAAATACCACGGTATATACGGTATACCGCCCAAGCCTACCCCTGTGAGCTTTTCAGTTTTTCTGCCTCTGTTAATGTCGGCGTAGTACTCTCTTCTGCTTGTTAGCCTTGACTTAAGTGGTTGTGTGGTGTGGGAAATCTGTTCTAGGGCATTGAGCGTGAAAGTGTTTTAAAGGTCTCTCTCTAAACCCTGAAATATCACTTAGCCAAGTTGATACAACAACTTTACACTTTTAAAGTGTAATTTTACTCATGGATATAATGTGTGCTTCCTGTCGAACACTGACTTGAGCAGTAGGCCTAGTGCTTGCAAATAATATATTAAAGGAATATAGCCCATGCTTAGTTTATTTAAAGCTTACTTGGATGTATGCTGTTTTTATGCGATTATATATGGTTGTGCTACATGCTTCCTGTTTTTACATTGACGTGATCAGTGCTGATGAATATGAATAGGATACGTAGAAGGAATAATATTGCCCTGATGCATTGTTAGCCTACTTAAATTATTTATGTATGCATACTTATGTCAGCCCAGTCTGTTTTGTCTTTGAACCAGCATCTTCCTCTCTCTGACGGTAGTGGTGGGAGCACTCATCCAGGTCCCTGTGATCTAAACACAGGGCCCCCTAGCGAGGCTACCCACTGTTTATGTTCTGATCCATCTGATAGGGCCCCGTCAGAGTTCCGCTGCATCTCATAGGCCCGTCACAGCGCTATGGCATCAGAAAAGGAAAAAATAAAGGCTCTGTGCCAGGAAAAAAAGCCAGCAGGGATCCTGCTCGCCTGTCAGTGTGTCAGCCCAGAGGCCGGCCCCGTGGATCCCCAGGCTCGCCTGA